>NC_090652.1:80579412-80921912 GCF_040937935.1 Hyperolius riggenbachi | reverse complement strand
TGTATAGCTTCTATCCAATCACAAGCAGCACAGCACATTCCAGCCTGACTGCCTCAGCCCGACAGCCGACAGAGGAGAGAAGATTAGATCATATAACAGAGATAATACAGCCACTGTGCAACTATGAAAGGCTGCAGTTAGACAGAGCACATTAGAACAGGTATAGGAACTTATAGGATAGAAGAAATAAGGATGAAAATTTTGTTACAGAGTCTCTTTAAAGCTGGTCCAGGAAAGGATAGATACAGAAAAAAGTTCTCAAGAGATTTAGCACTGATAGAAGAAAAATGGTTTGAGTGTAAGTTAAAGTCCAAGTTTAAAATAAAGCATCATTTTTTTCAGTCGCTTATTTTCTCCTGTCCCCCAATCTTCTACCTTGAACAAAAGTCTGCTTTCATGCTTTTTACCTATTTATGCTAGACACTGTGCAGTTCTCTCTCACGCTAAGATTGTGTGCACCCCTCTAACTCAGGTCCTGGCTTTAAAGAGACTCTGAAGTCTCCCTAAAATGAGTTTTTTAATTTTAAAAACCTCATTAACATTATAGTCTCTCTTATAACGCCGCAGAACCGCGGCTGAAAACCCCCTCGATCACCCCAAACTCACGGGGGTACAGGGCAGGCAAAATCCACGACTTTCTTGGTTGTGGATTTTGCTGCCGCCTGTATGCGCGTCAATCAGAGCGTATCTCCGCCTCTATCCCTCCCCTCTCAGTAAAGGAAGACTGAGAGGGGCGGGGGAGAGGCGGCGATCAGCGCTGATTGACTCGCATAGAGGCAGAGCCGCGCTGCCTCTATGCGGAAGTTGCCTGCCTTGTACCCCCGTGAGTTTGGGGTGACCGAGGGGGTTTTCAGCCGCGGTTCTGCTGCGTTTTAGGTGGGACAATAATGGTAATGAGGTTTTTAAACTAAAAGCCTCATTTTAGGGAGACTTCAGAGTCTCTTTAAGTCTTTGGGAGATGGAGCCATAACTCATGTGTGCCTAGGTCTGGGGGTCCCCATCAAAATGTTTATATGGGGCCCCAGGACCTGTAGTTAAGTCACTGAATAATAATAAAAAATAAGTATCATGTAACTATTTTTTTGATGCTGCAAGTTAACTAACATGACTGCAATAGTCTCGCACATTGCTATGCAATAGTGTTAGTAGCCACCAGATGGCAATGCAATGCTGTAGATTAGATGACACTTCTGGTGCAGTAGTTAAGGTCATGACACAGACAGTATCAACAAAGTTTCAAATAAGCAGAATGTTATCAGTATACAAGTAATAACATTGTTTACATTGTTGTCTGCTGATGGTGTTCTGGCTTTCAAGATGTGTTGTAGCCTTGCTAGCCAGCTTACTAGTCTATCTGTCTGGCCTGGTGATGGAGCTGCTGTAAAAGAAGGAAGTCCTCCAATGGCTTTAAGGACCAGCTAACGCCCATAGGTGTCAGCAGGTCTTAAGTGGGTTACCATGGAAACAGCCGCTCGATCGGCCTTTCCATGTCAGTTCACTGAGGGTGTCTCTGTGAACAGCTGGTGAGCCACCGATCGCGGCTCGCCGGCAAAATGTAAACACGCTGTTTACATCATACGGCGCTGCTGCGTAAGGCAGATCGGCGATCCCCGGCCTCTGATTGGCCGGGGATCGCCGGCATATGATAGGCTGAAGCCTATCCTACAATGCGCAAGACGGATGTCCGTCCTGTGCCGCTCACAGGGGGAGGGAGAGGGAGGGAGAGGGACGGAGCGCCGAAAATGCTGCGGAGGGGGGCTTTGAAGAGCCCCCCCGCAAAGCGCAGCAAGCCGGCGGCGATCAGACCCTCCCCCAGGAGAACATCCCCCTTGTGGGGAAAAAAGGGGGTAAGTCTGATCACCCTGGCTCTATCCTGATCTGTGCTGCGGGCTGGAGAGTCCACGCAGCACAGATCAGGCAAACTACCCCTGGTCCTTAAGTGGTTAAATTTGTGTTTATCAAATACAGTATCAGCCAAATACAGGCAAATGTCCCTGAAGCCTTGTGCGTTTTACCTACATTTCATAAGAGCAAATGTAAAAAGCCATCTGAGTTCCTCCTTATTTGTACTTTAATTATATTTTATAGATGGAAATAGTGACTAGTGTTAATGTGTGCAGGGCCAGTTCAAGACTTTTTGCTGCCTGAGGCAAACTTGTGACGATGCACCCCCACACACCAACAGTTGGAATGATCGCACGGCAGCCAAAAATGTACTCTGTTTCATTTAATGTTTTCAGGCAGCAAGGGAGCATATGCAACAACTTGCCTCCCCCCTCCTAACTCACTGTCAGACTCCTCACACAGCACAACAAGCTGCCTTCCCCCCAATGATAACCTATTCACCTCGCTCTTCTCTTGCTTCACCTCCTACTCTGACTGCATGGTGTAAGTGTAAACTCACAGTACAAACATGCTCCCCCTGTAATCTCTGATCCTGATGCAAAGGTTTCACCTTGCTTCATGAGAGAACCGGCCCTGAATGTGTCTGAGTAGTTTGAATTTTGAACTTCCTTCCAAGTTCTTCCTATTAGAACCTGATTCGTTCCGAACAGAACCTGAATCATTCCAAATTCATATTGCTCTAACACGTCAACACTGATTCGGATAGAGTTGCTGAGCTGGTGTGTGTTGCCCAAGCTTGGCAGTGACCACTGATGTTGGCTTCTGATACCATCCTAGCATGGCTTGCTAGCCACTGGCACTAGCAGTGCTGGCTGCTGGTTCTGGCCCAGCTGGTTGTTCGCTGTGCTGGTTGTGTAGTGTTACCCCACCTGCTCCAGCACTATGTTCCCTTCATGGCTATTGGGCTTGCATGTAAGACGCCGTTGTGTGCACGGCATGCAAGCGTACGCCAACCTGATATTGCTTATGCACAAATGTGGTAGTGTGCATGCGCATTGTTTGGCCATCTAACTTTAGAGTTGTCCCGAACTTATTCACGCGAACATCGGTGGTTCGCGTTCGCATCGAAACACGAACTTTATGGCGAGTTCGGCCCACCCCTATACTACATCATTGGGCTAAACTTTGACCCTCTACAGTCAGCAGACACATGACAGCCAATCAGGCTGCATTCCCTCCTGGTGCCCCCCCCCCCCCCCCTCCCCCTTATATAAGGCAGCTGCCATTATGTCTCTCGGTGTTGCTGCAGTAGTGAGAGAAGGGAGAAGAACCTGCTGTAGACATAGGAGAAGCTTAGTTAGGCTCTTGTAGCTTGTTCCTAGCTGATATTTGTTGTTGAAAAGCACCACAAAAAGAGCTCTTATCAGAGCTAATGTTCTTGTGAAGTTTTTTTTGTGTGTGTGCCACTGACACTGCATTATACAGCCCTGTGTGTCACAGCTGGCCCGTGCTAATCGCTATACTGTCCAAGGCCCAGCACATTCAGTGCCTACCTTTTCACTGCACTTGTGTGTGACAGCTGCACATTTACTGTATAATACCAGTCCAACCGTGCATACCTGTTCATGTTCACTGCACCTGCGTGACAGCACGCAGTGTTATATCATACCAGTCACTGCAGAACTGTTCACTGCACCTGTGTGTGTGGCAGCTGCACATTTATAATTCCTGTCCGACCATGCATACCTGTACATGTTCACTGCACCTGCATGACAGCATTCAGTGTTATATACCAGCAGTCATTGCATAACTGTTCTCTGCACCTGTGTGTGTGACAGCTGCACATTTGTAATACCAGTCCGAAGGTGCATACCTGTTCATGTTCACTGCACCTGCGTGACAGCATGCAGTGTTATATACCAGCAGTCACTGCATAACTGTTCACTGCACCTGTGTGTGTGACAGCTGCACATTTGTAATACCAGTCCGACTGTGCATACCTGTTCATGTTCACTGCACATGTATGACAGCATGCAGTGTTATATACCAGCAGTCACTGCATTACTGTTCACTGCACCTGTGTGTGTGACAGCTGCACATTTGTAATACCAGTCCGACCGTGCATGCCTGTTCATGTTTACTGCACCTGTGTAACAACATGCAGTTTTATATACCAGTCACTTAAAACCTGTTCACTGCACCTGTGTAACCACACATTGTTGTACCAGCAGTCACTGCAACCTTTTCACTGCACCTGCAATGCGGTTTACTTGTGCTGGGAGTAAAAAGGGCAAAATTAATTCGCTTCAGCCTCTCTTTAAAATGGCTATTTTTGGTGGGCTTTATGATCAATTTTATATCTATTGTGAGCAACTGCTTAATTTTTCTATTTACGATTCGAACAGATTTATCTGATCTGAAATAAAGAATCATTTGTGAAAATCATACCAATAATGAGCACCTTTACAGGGAGAAGTTAACTATTTAAAGTCAAAAATAGACTAAGGCTCAGTTCACATTAGAAGGCAGCATAAAAATAGAGATATCAATGGATCATACATGATTTGTCCTTTACAGGCAGAACTGCTGCATCTGCTCCGGTAATAGGAATGCAATCAGAATGCAAAACCCAGACCTGCAAGAAAATCCGCTGGAACAGATGTCTTCTCCATAGCCTATATTTTATGGAGCAGGGGTGTAGCTAGAAGTCATGGCGGCCCCACAACAACATTTTGATTGGGGCCCCCCAAAGGAAAGATTAACAAAAATGTATAAAGTACCTTTGTGGGCAGACACACATACCAGATTTAGGTAGCCTTTGGGTCCTTTGTGTTAAGGTAGCCAGACTCCCACCAGATCTCCCCAGCATAGGTAGCTACTGGAGGTACCCCCCCCCCCCCGATAATAGGTAGCTCCCAGTATGGGTAGCCAGAGTATAAGTAGCTAGAGGTACCCACAGTATAGGTAGTCAGAGGGGCCCCTTAATAGGTAACCAGAAGTTCCCCCTCAGTGTAGTTTATCAGAATTAGCCCACCAGTATTTATTTATTTATGTATTTACTTAATTGATAAAGCGCCAACATATTACGCAGCGCTGGACATTAATTTAGGTTACAGACAATATTTAGGGGTGACATACAGTATAGGTAGTAAGAGCCCCTGCCATATAGGTAGGTAGCCAGATCTCCCATATAGGTAGCCAGATGTGCCCCCAGCGTAGGTAGCCAGAAGAAGCTCCCCAGTACAGGTAGCCAGATGAGATCTCCACTGTAGGTAGCCTGAAGTAGCCTCCGGTATAAGTATCTAGAAGTACTCCCCAGTATTAGGTAGCACCCTTAGTATGGGTTTTGTATTCCCCTAGATTACCTTAGCATAAGGAGAACTGTCTCTCGGTTTCTCTTTGCACCCAAATCAAATGCGGCGAAAACATACGTACTCACTCAGAACAAAGGGCTTGCAATCTAATGTCCCTACCAGAGGGCACATTTTAGGTGGAAGGCTATTAACTTAACACAATGTTTTTGAGATTGCTGAGAAAACCAGAGCACTTAGAAGAAGCTCAAACATGATATGAATATACAAATCCCATTCAGAGACTTTCATAATCAGCATTCAGACCTGGAACTCCAGCACTGAGAGGCGAGAATGTTATCCAATTGTTGCATTATATTTGAATCTTGAGGTAAAAAGTGTCTTTCATTATTGCAAAAGGCAAAACAAATAGAGATGGGGTTTACTGAAGCCTGTGTCGCCTGCAAATTGCAGCAGCATGCAGTAAATAGATACATATCTGGGTCATATAGAGCCTTCCCGCTCCTCTCACGGTCCCTGTGTTCCAGCAATGTCACCCCGTTTGAATCCCTCACCGCGGGAGGCTTCGTAAGTCTTCAGGAGCCCAAGTGCTCCCAAAGGCGGTCGGCTCTGTACTGTGCATGCGCAAGCATGCGAGAGAGAGCATGCTCACGCAGAAGCCGTATGGAGCTACCGGTCTTCTAGAGCACTTGAGTTTCTGAAGACTTCCAAAGCCTCCTGCGGTGGAAGAGAGCAGTATTTGACCGACCGGTTGAATACTGCTGCCTGGGAGCCATTGCGGGAACACGGGGCCCGTGAGAAGAGTGGAAAGGCACTATAGGACCCAGAGACTTCCCTCTCGGTAAATAAGTATCTGTTTAATTTTTTTTTTAATTCACATTAGCTTTAAGGTCACACAGGAATGTGTTTTTTGTGATCCACCTGTTGTAATGCAATTTGCATGCATCTTAGAATTGGGAAATTCCAAAGGCAAGGGCATGCCACACTCAAGGAAAGGGGCCTACAGTGAAGGTGGGAAATATGCTAAAGCAATTAACTGTGCATATTGTGCTGGCTATAGATTTTATTCAGTATTCTGGCTATTTTTTAACATGGGCCACGCACGCTCCCTGGGTAATGCTGCACACATTGCAGCCCAGCACCCACCGGCGTAACCACCGGGGATGCGACCCCCTCAGCTGCAGGGGGGGCCCGGGGCTCCGGGGCCCGCCAGCCATGTGCGGAGGAGGGGGAGCGCTGCCGCCCGCCCGATTCTAAGACCCCCCCCCCCCCTCCAGGCCCCCAGCCAGGTGTGGAACTGGCCGCAGTGTCTAATAGACGCCGGGCCAGTTCATTCCCCGCAGCCCCGCAGTCTCCCGGGAGGCAGAGCAGGGCTACGGCAAGATGGCTGCCGAAGCCGTGCTCTGGAGACTATTTGTGTCTCCAGTACAGGGCTTCGGGAGCCATCTTGCCGTAGCCCTGCACTCTGCCTGTCAGCGCGGGAGATGTGCTGCTGCTGGAGGAACGTCGGGGGATCTGAGGCCAGGAGAGGAGACTTCTGCCAGGCAGGTGAGTGAATTGTTTTTTGTTTTTTTTTACAGGTGCTGCCCACATTGCGATTTTCTGCTGTCTGCTGCCCATATTGGGCTCAATTCACTAAGCTTTATCAAACACTTTATCAAACATTTGATAATTTACCTCATGGGTAAAATATAATTTTGAATTCACTAAGATGTTATATATTTATTGAATGTTTTATCGATAAAACTTACAATTAATCTATGGCACCTTAGTGATTTCAAAATTAGATTTTACCCATGAGGTAAATTATGATACATTTGATAAAGTGTTTGATAAAGCTTAGTGAATTGAGGCCATTGTGATTTTCTGCTGTCTGCTGCCCACATTGCGATTTTTTGCTGTCTGCTGCCCACATTGTGATTTTCTGGTAACTGCTGCCCACATTGCGATTTTCTGGTGACTGCTGCCCACATTGCGATTTTCTGGTAACTGCTGCCCACATTGCGATTTTCTGCTGTCTGCTGCCCACAATGCGATTTTCTGGTAACTGCTGCCCACATTGCGATTTTCTGGTGACTGCTGCCCACATTGCGATTTTCTGGTAGCTGCTGCCCACATTGCGATTTTCTGCTGTCTGCTGCCCACATTGTGATTTTCTGGTAACTGCTGCCCACATTGCAATTTTCTGGTGACTGCTGCCCACATTGCGATTTTCTGGTGCCTGCTGCCCACATTGAGATTTTTCTGGTGACTGCTGCCCACTGTACGATTTACTGGTGACTGCTGCCCACATTGCGATTTTTCTGGTGACTGCTGCCCACTGTACGATTTTCTGGTGACTGCTGCCCACTGTACGATTTTCTGGTGACTGCTGCCCACTGTACGATTTTCTGGTGACTGCTGCCCACATTGCGATTTTCTAGTAACTGCTGCCCACATTGCAATTTTCTGCTGTCTGCTGCCCACAATGCGATTTTCTGGTAACTGCTGCCCACATTGCGATTTTCTGGTGACTGCTGCCCACAATGCGATTTTTTGCTGTCTGCTGCCCACATTGCGATTTTCTGGTGACTGCTGCCCACATTGCGATTTTTTGCTGTCTGCTGCCCACATTGTGATTTTCTGGTAACTGCTGCCCACATTGCGATTTTCTGCTGTCTGCTGCCCACATTGTGATTTTCTGGTAACTGCTGCCCACATTGCAATTTTCTGGTGACTGCTGCCCACATTGCGATTTTCTGGTGCCTGCTGCCCACATTGCGATTTTCTGGTGCCTGCTGCCCACATTGAGATTTTTCTGGTGACTGCTGCCCACTGTACGATTTACTGGTGACTGCTGCCCACATTGCGATTTTTCTGGTGACTGCTGCCCACATTACGATTTTCTGGTGACTGCTGCCCACTGTACGATTTTCTGGTGACTGCTGCCCACATTACGATTTTCTGGTGACTGCTGCCCACTGTACGATTTTCTGGTGAACGCTGCCCACATTGCGATATTCTGTTGACTGCTGCCCACTGTACGATTTTCTGTTGACTGCTGCCCACTGTACGATTTTCTGGTGAACGCTGCCCGCATTGCGATTTTCTGGTGACTGCTGCTCACTGTATGATTTTCTGGTGCCTGCTGCCCACTGTACGGTTTTCTGGTGACCGCTGCCCACTGTACGATTTTCTGGTGACCGCTGCCCACTGTACGATTTTCTGGTGACTGCTGCCCACATTACGATTTTCTGGTGACTGCTGCCCACTGTACGATTTTCTGGTGACTGCTGCCCACATTGCGATTTTTTGCTGTCTGCTGCCCACATTGTGATTTTCTGGTAACTGCTGCCCACATTGCGATTTTCTGCTGTCTGCTGCCCACATTGTGATTTTCTGGTAACTGCTGCCCACATTGCAATTTTCCGGTGACTGCTGCCCACATTGCGATTTTCTGGTGCCTGCTGCCCACATTGAGATTTTTCTGGTGACTGCTGCCCACTGTACGATTTACTGGTGACTGCTGCCCACATTGCGATTTTTCTGGTGACTGCTGCCCACTGTACGATTTTCTGGTGACTGCTGCCCACTGTACGATTTTCTGGTGACTGCTGCCCACTGTACGATTTTCTGGTGACTGCTGCCCACATTACGATTTTCTGGTGACTGCTGCCCACTGTACGATTTTCTGGTGACTGCTGCCCACTGTACGACTTTCTGGTGACTGCTGCCCACATTATGATTTTCTGGTGACTGCTGCCCACTGTACGATTTTCTGGTGACTGCTGCCCACATTACGATTTTCTGGTGACTGCTGCCCACTGTACGATTTTCTGGTGAACGCTGCCCACATTGCGATATTCTGTTGACTGCTGCCCACTGTACGCTTTTCTGTTGATTGCTGCCCACTGTACGATTTTCTGGTGAACGCTGCCCACATTGCGATTTTCTGGTGACTGCTGATCACTGTATGATTTTCTGGTGCCTGCTGCCCACTGTACGATTTTCTGGTGACCGCTGCCCACTGTACGATTTTCTGGTGACTGCTGCCCACTGTACGATTTTCTGGTGAACACTGCCCTCATTGCGATTTTCTGGTGACTGCTGCCCACTGTATGATGTTCTAGTGAATGCTGCCCACATTGCGATTTTCTGATGATTGCTGCCCACTGTACAATTTTCTGGTGAACGCTGCCCACATTGCGATTTTCTGGTGACTGCTGCCCACTTTACGATTATTTTATGGTGAAATGCTGCCCACTTTACGATTATTTTATGGTGAAATGCTGCCCACTTTACGATTATTTTATGGTGAAATGCTGCCCACTTTGCGATTAGTTTATGGTGAAATGCTGACCACTTTATGATTATTTTATGGTGAAATGCTGCCCACTTTGCGATTATTTTATGGTGAAATGCTGCCCACCTTACGATTATTTTATGGTGAAATGCTGCCCACTTTGCGATTAGTTTATGGTGAAATGCTGCCCACTTTACGATTATTTTATGGCGAAATGCTGCCCACTTTACCCACTTAACGATTAATTTCTGGTGAAATGCTGCCCACTTTACAATTATTTTATGATGAAATCCTGCCCACTTTACGATTAATTTCTGGTGAAATGCTGCCCACTTTACGATTTTTTTTACGGTGAAATGCTGCCCACTTTACGATTAATTTCTGGCGAAATGCTGCCCACTTTACAATGAATTTCTGGTGCATTACGATTATTTTATGGTGAAACGCTGCCCCATTACAATTATTTTATGCTGAAACGCTGCCCCATTACAATTATTTTATAGTGAAACGCTGCCCCATTACAATTATTTGGTACCTATGGGGGGGGGGCCCATCTAAATTTTCGCAGGGGGGCCCAGTGATTTCTAGTTACGCCCCTGCCAGCACCATTTGTCACCGTTGAACCACCACTGGCGCGCAAGTATATGCAGCCTGCACTGCAAGCTTGCTCCAAGCTGTCATGCTTCTAAGGCATGCTTTGCTGTCTTTCGTTGTAACTAACAAAGCTTATGCAAGCCTGTGAAAGTATGTTGCTGACAAATGTTTTTCTGCTTACTGCGAATGCAACTGACAGTGAAGAGAGGCAGAGGCACAGTTGAAGCAAATAGAAATACCTGTTCCCAATTTTTGCCTCTGAGGAAGCTTTTTTAGCGAAACAGCTGTCAGGCATCCCCTCACCCCCACTGTAACCCCGTGTGTCAGCCCACCGTGGATTAAAAGGTATTTCTATTTGCTTCAACTGTGCCTCTGCCTCTCTTCACTGTCAGTTGCAAAAGTGTATGCTCTGGAGAGCACGTTGAGCATGGAGTACATGATCCGGTGAACCCAGCGTCCATCCACCTACATCTAGTGCCAGTCTGTCTCCTTCTCACATAGGTTACTGCGAATGCAGTTTTTGGAACAGTGTCTTTGAAAGACTGTGAATAAAGAGGTGTCATGTTTTAACCTATAGTGTGCCGGCCTAGTTTTTCCTTTTGTCTTCTATTTTTTTACCATGCTTATTAAAAAAATTGTCAGTTGTTCAGATGACACATGCATATCTGGTTATTTTCCTCACCTTGCTGAACCTGAAGAAGTCTGTTGAACTAGTGACTGAAAAATCTTCTATAATACAAAAGTATTACTGTACATACAAAAATAACCTTTGGAACCTGTTGCATTGAGTAGTCACAGAGGCAGAATACCATATATACTCACATATAAGCCTACTTTTTTAGCACACAAATGTGCTAACTTTTCAGCACACAAATGTGCTGAAAAGTTACCCCCTCGTCTTATATGCGAGTCAGTGAACTGGAATGACGAGAAGGGACACCGAGAGCCCAATATAGTGTAGTAAGTAAAGAAATGGGTAAATGAAAAAGTATACGATTGATATACTCACAAGTCAGGGTTACCGTATAGGCAACCACTGTATAGGCAGGTGAGGAGATTAGACCTGTCACTCTCTGAGGAGATTAGAGATGTCGCTCTCTGTAGTATAGGAGAAGAAAGGAGATTCGACCCCTCCACCAGGGGTGGACACTGATAATTGTAAGGAGAACAGTGGCGCCAAAAGAATAAAAACATACAACTAAAAGTTTTAAAAATTCATGAAATTGTCAATTTTTGTACAAACAAGTTTATTTATATACTCCAACATGCAATGCCACATGTTCCGCAGGTATATCCCCACTTCTTCAGGCAAGAACGGAAAGGAGTACACACAGTGCAGTCTTAAGGTCACGATAGGTGCTTATCGTGCAATGGGTGCAGGATCTGGAGAGCCAAGCCAATCCACAGATATATATAGAAGGATCCGCAAACCAGGCAGTGGTTGAAAAAACGCTGGTATTCTTTATTCATAGATTCAACTATGACTAAGGGCAGAATGTAAGCCCGACACGCGTCAGTTGAACTTTGTGATTATATTGCACCTGTCATGTGGAATCTTTGAATAAAGAATACCAGCGTTTTTTCAACCACTGCCTGGTTTGCGGATCCTTCTGTAAGCATCCACAGCTGGTTGTGTTTTTTCTTTTCCAGATGAATCTAGGATAGCCTGGTTTAATATAACAGATGTCAGTGAGGACTTATTTTCTACCTACCCAAAACCTGGCAGAAAAACTGATGCCAGGCTTTGTCCCCAGAAAATGTGCTAAGAATAGTTCCCAACTTGGATGGAAAAGAGAGACACTCTCAATTGCAAGAATATTTAAGCAAATACTAATTACCCCAGCTCTCTCCCGCTTATTAAATCATTAGGATTTTTTGAAAAAAAAATGTATGCATTCTAGAATAATTTCCATCAGACTAAAAACCCCAAAACATTGTAATGATTAGGGGTGCGTGAAATCAGCAATATCCATTGTGCTGGAACTTCCACAAAATGTGCCCATGTTGTGTGGCATTGCACAATTTCAGCTGCCATAAATCCATTGAAGTCAAAGGGGAGCATAGAATTTGTGATCTGCTAAACTGTTGGACTGTGGGGTGTTAAAATACCACTGGTTGTGCACAAAGATAATTTAACCGCTTCCGGAACTTGATGCTTGAAATCTATACCCCGTTTTCAACCAATTATTCCTGACAGGGTGTAGATTTCAATCATCCCCACCAAACACTCCCACCGCTACCGCCGGTCGCGCCGCTCTCTCCTCACCGCAGATCACTTGCCCTTCTTTCAGTACGACAACAGAGCTGTGCAAGACGGTCAGGAGCCGATTTCATTGGCTCCTGACCCTGTCATCACTGTGAACCAATCTAACTGGCTTGCATTGATGGACAGGGTCAGGAGTCAATGAAAGCGGTTCCTGACCGCGTACACAGCTCTGCCATCATAGCGACAGCGGAAAGAGGGGCCTATGGTGGGGAGAGATCAACGTGACCGGCGAGCAGCGGGTATATGCGGCAATTCATCGGGAGGCGCCGTTCTTTGGTACCAGCAGTCTCTGGTGCTTCAGAGGGCATAGATTGCTGTTACGGAAGTGGTTAAACAATTTGTGATGTGTTTCAGGACAGAGAATTGTCGTTCAACATTTTCAAGGTGCTCGACAATAGAAGACTACTTGGCAAATATTATTCTATTTGGTTATTTTCTTCTTGAATGGTTGTTCCAAACAGGTGCTGTGATGTTTTGGGAAGCCTGACAAATATATTCTTCTTTTTGGTAGTTTTTCTTAACTGGGACCCTAATGAAAAGTGAAATTTAGAAGGTTCTGACAAAGGACAGCTAGAGGAGACCAGCTTTTCTTGGTGTTTTTCACTAATTTAGCATTTGGCTGTCGACAGTGTCACTACTATTAGCATGAGGCTTTACTTGGACCTTACAGAGATTGCACAGGTCCAACTTCTCCAGTATGGCCATGGCCGGATTTAAGCCAAGGCCGCCTAGGCCATGGCCTAGGGTGCCACAAGAGCATGGGCACCAAAGCAGCAGGCTGAACTTCTGCAGCATTTGCTGGTGCAATGCAGGGAGATCAGGCGAGCGCCTGACCATGGTACTCTGCTGCCAGTGGCCTGCGCACAGGGATGTCTCTCTAGCCTTTTTGTGACTCCAGGCGAGAAAACCCCCCCTCCATGGCACCGGTTAAATAATCCACTCAGGTGACAGCAGGGGAGTAGGAGGTGGCAGGGAGGTGACAGTAGGAGAGAAGAAGGTGGCAGAAAGGTGACAGCGGGGGAGTAGGAGGTGGCAGAGAAGTGACAGCGGGGGAGTAGAGGGTGGCACAGAGGTGACAGCAGGGGAGTAGAGGGTGGTTGGGAGGGTGGATGAGAGATGTCAGCAACCTGGTGATGGTGGCTTCAGCCTGCTAAGATGGATGAAAGGGTCAGCTAGGATAAAGTGTAAGGCCCCGCTCACATCTAAAAATCGCAAAACGCTAGCAATTACCACTAGCATTTTGCGGGAGTGATTTTTCCGCGATTAATGTGGAAAAATCACTGGACACTGTAGCGCTTTGGGAGCGAGTTCTATACATGCTAACCGCGATCGCTCAGCAATCGCTGGCAAAGCACTGTATGTAACGTGTTTGTGGTTAACGCTATCCGCAATACGCCGTGAGAACACTGCCATAGGATTAAATGGCTAACGGTTTTTAAAAAAACGCTAGCGGTTTGCGGTGAGTGGGAATCACGCGATTCCCACTCAAGTGTGAATGGACCCTTAAGAAGTCAGGATGGGGAAGCAATAAAAGTTGAAGGGGTAGTTGATGACTGCAGCAGCAAGTACCTGACATGATCTGATCCTCCAGCTCCCACTCTCACCTATCAGTTCAGCTTTCCCCATGTATGGAGCTTGTTGCACAGGGAAAGCACCATTGTGGGGGAGGGGGGATTGGGAAGGCTGCACTGAGAGCTCTACTTCAGCCCAGTCTTGAAAGTTTAACTCTCTCCCTCCCTTAGTTTGTCTTCCATCCCTGGCAGCAGCTGCAGAGAGGGTAAGGAAGAGAAAATAACTGGCGTGCCACATCCGGCATGCTCCTGGCACACGTTACACCTACTGCTTCTGCATTGCCCTGCTCCTGCTGCCTGTGCTGCTACCACCGCCCGGGTGCCACAGGCCACTGATACCAGTATATATTTAACCCAAAACACAATTGCTGCGTAATTTTTTTTGAGGTGTCTGGGATGAAAACTGTCATGTCCCAGTTGTGCGGTTGGACTTTGGACACAATGTGGGCTCGCTCTGCCGAGGTCCCCCGGAAGCCCCGATGAGAGCGGATTCGAACGCCCGGGCCGGCCTGGAGTTCCAGGAGGTCGTGGTACCACCAACGCTACGTGCCACGTACACGTGCCACGTCCGGCCTGCTCCTGGCACAGGTTACACCGGCTGCTGCTGCATTGCCCTGCTCCTGCTGCCTGTGCAGCTCCCACCGCCAGGGTGCCACAGGCCACTGATACCACCTACTGTATATTTAACCCAAAATCAATTGCTGCATAATTTTTTGGAGGTGTCCGGGCTGAAAACTGTCATTTCCCAGTTGTGCGGTTGGAATTTGGACACAATGTGGGCTGCACGACTGCTGTCTGGAACCCAGTCCCGATTTTAATTTACAGCCATTTTTTTTTTTTTGTATTTTAAGTCCCCACATAATTAATTAGTGTTTCCCTTTAAAAAAAACATAATGCTACATGCCTCATTTACCCCCCAAAAACGTTTTAGAAGCAATTTAAAGGCCACTTCCAGTTTTCTATCCAGATATCCGAATCCGGGCGGATATCCCGGATAATGTGTTTGGATATCCGATTTGATTCGGATTCCGGAAAGTTCAGATTTGGATATCCGATTCGGATCCGGATATCTGGGTATCTAGATCCGAATCAATTCGGATTTTAAAAAGGGGTATCCGAGCACACCTGGAAGGCAGGTATCGGTGGTGGTGGTGAGAGGAGCGGAGAGGAATGTGCCATTATAGCACTGCTTCCTCTGTCCCTGCTCTCATGATAGCGCCCAGAATGCGTGCTTGACTGGTGGGGGCGGAGTTAGAGGCGGCACCGCACGAGGCAATACACAATATACCCGTGCGGCTGCTGCTATAGAGAGGGGGCGGGACAGCTCAGCTAGCTAGACTAGAGGGGGCGGAGCGGAGGAGTGCAAACAGCAGCAGTGTGTTGAACGCTGCTTGCTTCTATTGGCTGGGCGGCATCCGAGGGGGGGGGTGAATAGAGGCGGAGCAGTGGAGGCTGGAGAGCACGTGGCGCACCGTCCGTGCAAGTAATGTAAATAATGAAACTTTGCACAGAGAAAATAGTAGCGGTGGCGGCCGCGGTACCCCACAATTGAGCCTTACCCCTTCACGGTGCTCCAGGCAATCGCCTATAATAGACATCAAACAAATGACAGCGCTCATAGGCTGCAACTGAATTGTAGACCAACATAGGCATGCAGAGCCCCACGGGGCTAAATACATGCCTTGAATGCAAATCAGATGCAAATCATGTACTAGTCCTAATCTATAATTTGAATGCAAATTGATGCACATGGATGCAGCTAGCCATAAGTATACTTACATGAGTTTTGTACAGCAAAACTGCTGTACCTGTTTTGAATGCATGTTGTGTATTTTAGTCCACAATTGTGGAGCTCTGCAGATCTATTGCAGGTAGTCAATTCAGGTGCAGCCTCTGTTTCGAAGCGCTGCCAATGTCTCCTGCTGTACAAAACTCATGTAAGTATACGTATGGCTAGCTGCATCCATATGCATCAATTTGCATTCAAATTATAGATTAGGACTAGTACATGATTTGCATCTGATTTGCATTCAATGCATGTATTTAGCCCTTTGGGGCTTTGCATGCCTCTGTTGGTCTACAATTCAGTTGCAGCCAATGAGCGCTGTCATTTGTTTGATGTCTGTTTGAGAGAAATGTGTATACCATTTTATGACTAGCAGCACTAGGAATAAATCATGTTTTTATCGTTAGACTAGCGGTAGGTCTTCCCCGAGAGAACCCGTCACCACCGTGGGGAAGTCTAGTAGGGAATAATTTGTGCACATATTATTTATACTGAACCTAACGTTCTCCTTTGCTGTACCTGTTTTGAATGCATGTTGTGTATTTTAGTCCACAATTGTGGAGCTCTGCACATCTATTGCAGGTAGTCAATTCGCGTCCAGCCTCTGTTTGGAAGCGCTGCCAATGTCTTCTGCTGTACAAATCGCCTATAATGGCCTGGTGATAGAGGCGGCCCTACCTGTGCAGCAGTCACCTTGCTCTCTGTGCACGTTTGCATTGTGGCGGGCGGCTATGGACTTGAGCAGCATTGGAGATAGAGGGGAAGAGGAAGCTTCGGCACTAGAGATGAGCTGAGAATTGAGTGATACTGATGGCTGCTGCGGTGGGAAGGCAAGCTGGCTACCTATACTGAAAGGGAGGAAGTGGGAAAAGGAAGAATTAAGGTAGTCATCTGGCTACCTATACTGAATGGGGGCTGCTGGTGACAGCGGCCTAGGGTGGTAAAAAGTGTACAAATCCGGCCCTGAGGATGGCACATCAATATCTGTCACCACCAAAGGGGGAATTATCTTTTTTGTAAAGGTTTTTTTTTCGTTATTTGCGGCACAGTTCCGCCCAGCAGCGCATGATTCGGCAGCCATTTGTGAGGGCGGGAAGGGTTAGGTCAGGAAGGGTGTTTGTGCATGTAGGCTTAGAATCCAAAATGAGTCAGCACTGTCTTCTGTAAAAATAGCTATTTTATTTCTTAAAGGGAAGGTTCAGGGAGGGTGGGTAAAAAATAAAAATCAATTTCCACTTACCTGGGGCTTCCTCCAGCCCGTGGCAGGCAGGAGGTGCCCTCGCCGCCGCTCCGCAGGCTCCCGGCAGAACTACTGCGCCTGCGCAGTACAGCCCGGAGGACGTCCGATGACGTCAGCGCGCCGGCGTGGAACGCAGAAGTTCCGGGCCTTGGAGCGCAGAAGAGCCCGACCTGGCAGCCGGCCTGGCCAGGTCGGGTCGGCCACCGGAGACCACCGGGAGCCTGCGGAGCGGCGGCGAGGACACCTCCTGCCTGCCACGGGCTAGAGGAAGCCCCAGGTAAGTGGAAATTAATTTTTATTTTTTACCCACCCTCCCTGAACCTTCCCTTTAAAGGGAACCAGAGACGCCGGACATAGAAAAAGAAAAAAAGATTTCATACATACCTGGGGCTTCTTCCAGCCCCATAAGCCTGGATCGCTCTCACACCGCCATCCTCCGGTTCCTGGATCCGGTGGACGCGGCCAATTGTCTGCATCACAGGGGCTCCCAGCATACCCTTACGCATGCGGCTGCGCAGTATGCAGCCGCACGCGTAAGGGTATGCTTGGAGCCCCTGTGATGCGGACAATTGGCCGCATGCTGACGCCGACTGGCCGACTGGCCGAAACTACGGGACCCGGAACCGGCTGATACAGGAAGCGTAGGACGGCGGCGTGGGAGCGATCCGTGCGCATGGGGCTGGAGGAAGCCCCAGGTATGTATAAAATCTTTTTTCTGGCGTCTCTGGTTCCCTTTAATGGTTAGAAAGCATGATGTTACAAGCCATGCAGCGACAGCTCCGCTGTTTTGAGCGTCAAGCTCTTGGTCAAGTCAAAAGGCATAACCATCACACTAACCTCAGCTCATATCGCCGTTTAAATAGTGTATCCACACAAGAGCAGCCAATCAGATGACTCCCATTCAGCCAAACAGTACCATGCAACAGCCAGCGGACCTGATGGGACACTAATCCCTCTATATACAAAATTAGCTGTCAACTCCACACCCCCTGGGAATTACCATATGAGCGCCCACCTACCATGCGCATCAACACTTAACGCTAATGAACCGATATGGCGGCGAGTAACCGGGATCTCCCCATTACTCAGCCCCTCCTCACACTGATAATGACAACATTGGCAGTGGGATAAAAAAGTGGGACATACAGAGCCCAATCAACAATTACTAGAAGTAATACACAAACAATTTGATATATATATTTCAAAAAGTGTATCAAAATTTATTAGAAAAAATCACCATCATATAAAAATCACTGTTAAAAAGCACATGGGATGGCCACCCCGTCACAACTCATCCATCCCAACACACACACACAACAGTCCGCAAACATCCGCCGGCATCTACAATTGGCCTGTGATCACAAAGTCCCTGATGGTAGTATGAAAAAATCACCACATTGGCAATATGGAGCATTAGTCCACTCTTATGGATTGGAAGTTTGTACAGGATACAGTTCCATAGCATATAGCTCAAAAAGTAACAACCTGATGCAAAATGGTCAAAGCACAAAGCAATGAGGAAACGTGCATAGGTGGAGTGAGTATGCAGAAAGAGTCGAGCTGGACAAACAAGCGTAGCATCAGCAAAAAAGCCGCATTCATACGTATGG
This sequence comes from Hyperolius riggenbachi, assembly GCF_040937935.1. NCBI lineage: Eukaryota > Metazoa > Chordata > Amphibia > Anura > Hyperoliidae > Hyperolius > Hyperolius riggenbachi. Next base: position 80,903,407 of record NC_090652.1, on the reverse strand, counting down.
CAGCGCCTCAGCTTCACAGCAAATGGCACAGATTGCATAAACAGCTTGTCTCACCATATCCATAGGGCTCAAGTGCATGTTCAGTACTTCTGCATCTCACCGCATAGTGATGAATGTAGTCTCCATATGTCCTTAGGGATTGTAGGATTAGAAGTAGCCATCCAATGCTAAACCATTGTCCATGTGGATGACGAAAGGATTGCAGGTCCAGGCAAAGACTGCCACGGTCGGCCTGACCGGACAGTGTGCACGGCGGTGGGCCCTCTTACAGACCTGTGGCGTGCGGCAGGGTGGAGGTCGGGACGGCGTGGCGTCCCATGCAGGAATCGTGCGGCTCCCCCAACGTTTCGCCGGCTTCCGGCTTTCTCAAGGGGGCGTGGGGGTGTCCTCACACTGACGTCAAAAGCTGAAGACTAGTGCAGCAATCAGCAACAGCACAATGGAAGTTGACCAAGGAAGCACGCGGGCAACCTTTGCTTACACGGAGGATACCAGGTGACTGGTAGAAAACACTACCTACAGAAACCTGATGAAAAGATATTGAAATGTGACCTGGAAACCTGGCACAAGACAAAGATTAATTTGGAATTGCATGCCTCCACTTTGGCAGAATACCATGAAGAAAAGAAGATACCTTGTGCAGTTAGAGCCCAGGTAGCGCCATTCATGTACCCACGAGACAACGTTTTCTGTGGGGTTTGGGAAAGAATATGGAATTGTGCCTCTTTTGACACACTGCTCCATACTGTGGCTCGTATAGAGGAGGAGATTCCTAAAATCGATGCAAAAATCGAGGTATTAGAGAAAGATCTGAATAAGCTTCTGTCACCAGCAGCAGGACAACAGTACTTTAATGGTCTAAAAACAAAGATGTAGAAATACCGCACAGGAGTGGATGATAATAAGAAATCTAAGTTTCATCGTGATTTGATGGATTACTCAAATGGATATGTTTATACCTGGCAGAAAGAGGGTTATAATGCCAGGAGAAGGGGCCGTAATCCGCCTTATAGGAGAGGCAGGAAGCCAAAACAACAAGGAGATGGAAAAACTGGTTACTCTGATTTTTTAGTGACCTCCAAGGACAACTCCCCACAGTCATCTCAAGACACAGGAGAGGAGGGAGGAGGTATCAGCGGAAAAAAACAAAAACAAATACAGAGATTCGAGGAACAAAGCCCTGTCCAGCAAGATACATCTACGCTAGAGGAATCAAAAGACCAACTAGTTGTTAATTTGTCACATTATAATCTTACTGAAGATGAGATCAGGCTGTTGAATCATGGACTGAGTTTTTGTCCTACATATGGCCCAGATTTTTTTCAACTAGATCTGGACCTATGCCGTTTCTTTAGAACGGTTAAATAGAAAAAAATTTTGCTTGTGTACTGAGGTGGCCTGGATCTCATACTACAGAGGAGATCAGATCACAGAATTATCCATGAAATCTTTGGGACTACGTAACAAAAGAACGTTTAGCCCTCCAAATCATCCAACAATTAAGCTGTTTACTTCCAAGGTCAAACAAGATCTACAACTTTTAGAAGAGGAATGTGTTAAGAATCCCCCTAGGATTACATCCAATCTAACAAAGGGAGAGAGGGAAGCACTTTGATCTCTACAAAATAATGAGCATATTGTAGCTTGCCCTGCAGATAAAGGTGGGGTCGGGTGGTGGTGGTATTACAGAACTATCATTCAGAGATTTTACAACAATTGGCTCAGGAAGGAGTTTATGAAAGACTGGATGTGGATCCACTTTTTAGGATTCGGGGCTTGATTAAGCAAGTTGTTGAGGATGGTTTTCAAAGGGTTATTACTTATTGATGATGAATGTAGCAAATTCCTTATAAAACAACATCCTGTGACTCCGGTACTATATACTTTACCTAAAATCTATAAGAGCCTTGAGACCACCCGGGAGGCTGATTGTTTCTAGTGTGTATTCAGTTTTTGTCCCCTTGGCACAATTTGTTGATAATATCTTACAACCCTTGGGGATGCAGCTCCTGCACCCGCAAGGGGGCGCGGGGCCCCTCTGGGGCTCTCTCAGGGCTGTTTGGGGGGCAGGAGGGGTCGCAGCATGTGGGGAGAGCATTGCACATCGGCAATCACCTCGGATCCCTCACCTCGGGCTCTCCCCCCTGCGCTCCCCTCCAGCATCTCTTACTGGCAGCGGCAGCGATACACACCTCCATCCACCACGGAGGTCTCCAATCTCAAAGTGCTTCACACTACTTCCTGTTTAAACATGTAGTAGCATAAAGCACTTACAGATCGGAACCTCCAGTGGTGGATGGAGGTATGTGTCCTGCCTGCCGCTGCTGTCAGTAATAGATGCTGGAGGGGAGCGCCCAAAGTAAGGGGGGACAGTCCCCCCCCCTCACTTCTGGCGCTCCCCTCCAGCATTTATTATGTACAATGCTCTCCCCTCATGCTACAACCCCTCCTGCCCCCGCCCCCCAAAAAATGGCCCTGAGCGCCCGGTGGGGGCGTCCAGATTCTTGCAGGGGGACGGTGATTTCTAGTCTAGTAAGTACATGATACAAAAATGTTTATTGAGAAATTAAATGCTTTGCCTGTTCTAGATTTTGATTGCTTATTGGTCACTCTTGATGTGGAAAGCCTCTACACCTCCATTCTACATGATGGAGGTGTAGAGGCAGTGGAGTGGTTCTTGGTGATCTATTCCGATTCAACAGTTCCCCAAAGAAAGTTCGTCATTGCATTGTTACGGATCGCTTTGTATGAGGACTATTTCCTGTTTCATGAGCAGTTCTACGCATAGCAAAGGGGGACAGTGATGGGATCGAATGTGGCCCCATCCTATGCTCATTTGTTTATACTGGCAGTACGAAGAAAGCTTTGTTTATACTAATCCCCATTTCCACCAGAATGCTAAATGCTGGTGGCACTATATTGATATTTTTTTGCATATGGGCAGGGCCACATTCATCTCTTGATATGTTTCTTGAGGAGTTGAGGAACAAATGTCCCCCGATTGTTCTAACAGCACACGTGCGTACCACAGATGTCTCTTTTTTTGGATACATGGGTGTACAGTTCCGGTCATCTATTCACGGATCTGTACACCAAACCTACCGATCAGAATTTGATTTTGGAGTTCCAGAGTTTTCACCCTAAGCATGTTAGGAACGATATCCCAATGGGACAATTGACACGGGTTGAGAGACTGGTGGCGGATCCTGAAAGGCGGAGTCTCAGAATAGAGCAGATGCGGGATAAGTTTAGGAAGAGGGGATATCCCAGTGAGCTTTTGACTGATAAGAAAGAGTGTAGAAAGAGAAAGAAGAAAATTGGAGGCCTTAGGGCCCCCTTTATGAGTACATTTAATAGTCAGAGCCAGAAGATTAGTAAGGTTATTCACAAACACTGGAGGATCCTTGGTGAATCTTTTCCTATGGTACAGGAATTCAGGTATCCGCCACTGATGTCATTTCATCATCCGCCTACAATTAGAGACAAAGTGGTACACACATGCCCATCTGAGAGAGTGGCAATTGCAAGAAATGGTACATTTCCTTGTTTGCACTGCCACATGTGTGGGAGTGTAACTAAGGGTGATGTGTTTTGTTCCTCGATCCAGTGGTCGTAAGTTCTTTATAAAAGGGGTTTTTACTTGTGAGTCTACTTATGTAATATACTTATTAAAATGTCCATGTGGCTTAGGCTACGTTGGGAAGACCATACAACCCTTAAGAGATCGTATCTCTTCGCACAAGACAGCTATTAGAGGGCAGAGTCAAGAACAAGAATTTGCTTGTCACTTTAAGATCTATATACATGCAATTTCACAGCTTAGAGTTCAAGTCATTGATCATGTACCACTGGGTGTGCGTAGAGGAGATCGCCATAAATTACTGCTCAGAAAAGAGGCAATGTGAACCAGGAAATTGGGTACTTTTGGTAGAGAAGGGATGAATAAGGAAAATGATCTGTTACCATGTATATAGGAATGTATTGTATAGTTCTATATGTGGGCATTGGTTTAATTTCATCTTGTGCTTTATTTTTCAGGTGACCTTTGCCTCCAATAAAGGTGAATACGGGGTCCAGTACTTCCAAATTGCCCTGGGGTAGTAACTTTGTTGCTCTGTTGGGGAGTGTTTGGGACACTCTCCCGCTCATCCTTTCATCTTTTTCAATTCTTGCAGCGCTGCAAAGCATTGCGGATGCTTAGTTACTACTAACATCCTGGCTGGTCACATGATAGCGGGGGCTGATTTGCCTATTGCAGCTGGTAATGTTGTCCCGTTGCCTGAATACGACGCTGCGCGGCATCGCTTATTGTTAGCCGCATCAGCACTAGTGTTTACAAGACATGTGACTAATATCACGTGTTTAGTGACGCTTTTGACGTCAGTGCGAGGAGGGGCTGAGGGAAGATCCCGGTTACTCGCCGGCATAGCGGTTCATTGGCAGTGAGTGTTGATGCACATAGTAGGTAGGCGCTTATATGATAATTCCCAGGGGGTGTGGAGTTGACAGCTAATTTTGCATATGGAGGGATTAATTCCCCATCAGATCCACTGGCTGCTGCATGCTCCTGATTGGCTGAGCGGGGGTCATCTGATTGGCTGCTCTTGTGTGGATACGATATTTAAGGGGTCAAAGTACCGATTCTACTATCGGCAGTTTTTCTGCACCCGATATTCCTTGGCGCCCCTATTTCACATACATCCAACAAAGAGGCAACAGGCTAGTTCCTTGAATCGCTGTGTTATTGTGCTACAGCACCACCATAGCAGGAACCATACATTGCATTCCATGAATTTGCAAGTGTGGGAAGTCCATGGCTCTATTCATTTAACTTTTCCCTTGTTTTTTCCAGATCCGAAATTTCTTCATCTTATCTTATGTTATTTTATCTGCAAATTACCTTTTCTACAAATAGCAAGGGAAAAATTGCTAAAAGAATTACAAGAAAAGTAATATCGGACTTAAACAGGAACCGTAGTGAAAATAATGAATACAATTGCGTATTGCTTACGATATTCATTTATAGATTACAGTATTCAGTCAGTGTTTTGCCTATTGTAAAATCTCTACTCTCTCTGATTTACTTTCTGAACTTTATCACACAGGTGGTGACATTATTAGTTCTTCCAGCTGATCTGTATGGAATATTCCTTACTGAGAGTTCTATGCACAGTGGGAGATGCTGCTTGCATGTTAATTGGAAACAGTTGTTATTTCCCACAGTGCAATGAGGTTCACAGCAAACTGTCAGGACCTTGGTCATGACATCACACTGTGACAGGGGTTTCATACAATATCAGCTATACAGACCCCTCTCCCAAAGACTAGCTTTAAAAACAGTGAAACAGTGAAAAAGTGTGAAAACAGCCCCTGTAACAAAACAAAGGGGAAAAATTAAGTGAATTATTCTATTATTCTAGTTCTGGGTTAAAATTCCATCCAAAGTGTCTTTAATTGGCTTACTATTGTAGCTCTACACAAGCCTGGTATTTTTTGGACTGAGTGCCTTCTACAAAGCTTAAATAGAAATCAAAGTCTTCGTTAATGTCTCAAAGACATCAACAAACTGAGGAAAAGATAGAATGATATTGTTCAATAAACAATATCAGTCAACTAAAAATTGAACACAAACTTTCAGTTTCCTGGTGCGTAGCTGGTGACGACCTTTGCTAGGTTCTGTTCAGGAAAATCCCTCAGAGCACATACCGGTAAGTAAATAGTTTGAACCTCACGTGTGAACTTCATGCTTACTTACCATTTAAATTTGTCATTTAAATTTGTTATTTGTGCCTCCATGTGTGTGAGTTACAGAAAGAGACTCATGGGTTATGGCCTGGGGCTGAATAGGAGAAGCTGAAGCACAGCAGCAGTAAAGTTATGTGATCACAGCTTTCATGTTAGCAGTCAAAGCATGGTGGAATGTTGCTCCACCAAGGTGAAGCACTGGCCAGACAGGTTTTGGAGGCAGGAATCGGTGACCCTCTGAGACTTGAACAGACTGGGAGAGCATTGACCTGCAGACTGAAATTGAGTTCTGGTGGTGCATTCCCCCACAAGGACAGGAGCTATTTGATTGGTATTTGGCCTGGGGACAAGTCAGTCAAGTCAAGTCCAGATTTTTCAAGTATGTGGACTATCAGGAAGTATTTTTATTATTACATATAGTGCCATCTTCTTCCATGGGGCTGTTTAAATTAATATACAAGCATTGGTGGGTAAAAATGCATATACAGGACAAATACAACTGTGAGTAAGTAAGAAAAGTAAGAAATGAATCCAGCCATGGGAAAAATGTACAAGTACATCCAGAGGCATAGCTAGAATTCCCTAAGCCCCACCTCCCCCCCCCCCCCCCAGCATACTCCATCCCGCACTCATGGAAAAAAGGTGCCTGGAAAAAAGATGCAGGGTTTGCCGGTAGTAGAAAAGCGCTGATAATGGTGATATTCTACTTCTGAATTTCCATAGTAGAATATCGGTAATATTTACTGATATTTCACTATGGCTTAAAGGGGTTCTGTGGGGTGTAAAAATAAACAAAAAGTGTCACTTACTTGGGGTTTCCACCTTCCCCCTGCAGCTATTAAGACCCACAACGTCACTGTAGCCTCCGCCGTTCGCCACCGCTGGTGACCTGCTAATTATTCGTCTAACTAAACGAATAGTACTGCGGCTAAGTAAGCTCCCGCACGCGTCATTGGGAGCTCACTGCGCAGACGCAGTACAAAAAAACTTCATACTGCGCCTTTATTTTTACACCTCACAGAACCCCTTTAACCTAACCCTACTCTCACACAGAAACCTCCCCTGGTGGTGCCTAACCCTAAAACTACCCCGGTTTTGCTCAACACTAAGTCCTCCCTGGTGGTGCCTAACTCTAAGACTCCACTGGTGGAGCATAACCCTAAGATCCCCCTGGTGGAGCCTAACCCTAACCCCCCTGTGGTGCCTACCCTAAAACCCCCTCCCTGGTGGTGCCCATGCCTAAGAACCTAAAAAACCCCAGTGGTTCCTAAACCTAACCCACCCTGGTGGCTCCTAACCCTAAATCCCCCTCCTAGCCCCCCCCCCCCCCCCCCTTGCGGTTATCACAAATGCTTTATGGATAACAAGATTGCGGCATTACATATTGGACGCTCTGTGCCCACTATGTAATGGTGCAATCGTGTTATCCACAAGGCGTTTGTGATAGCAAGCATTTTTGCATTAATAGCCCCCTGTTACCGCTAATTGGGCACCTCCATGTGGCCAATGTTACCTTTATAGCAGCTGCAGTTTGCGGCAAAGGAGGTAAAATTGGGCACACCGAGGCGCCCGCTAGTGGCAGCCGGCATGCACCCATTTTTTCTCCTCTAGTCACAAAATGCGGCTTTTATCATAGGTGCCTATGGCGGCGCCGGTTTTCTGTAAGGGCTCCTGCACCCTTTTTTCCTTCTTTGTTCCCTTCCCCCAAATACCCCCCCCCCCCCCTTCACCCCCCATTCTTTTTGTCTAAAGTTAACACAACCCATCGACTCCATCCTATTAAATATCAGCAAGATTGCTGGAAAAATTTCAAGCCTCCGATTTGCCAAAATCTATTACAAAATGTCACTACTCATAAAGCCTCTTCCTACACTTCCAGCCACCACATGGAGTCAGTAAGCAGCTTGGTGATAGAACTCACTATGCCAGAAGAATGAAAAGACTTTACAACAAGGCACATTGTTTCCAAGCTGTAAAGCCTGCTTGCATGGATTACAGAAACAAAGCAAAGCCCATTGAAAGCCAAGGAAAAATTTGTTTAGACAATGGCAACATCTGAGTCACACTTTCCTGCCCAGTGTATACACCTGAGAATGTGCGACAACGGCAGAAGGCTGACTATGACTGACTAGAGCCCACCTTTGGTAATTTCCATTCTCAGTCATGGGTTATGAATTATGTGATGTTGATTTTACAAACTAGAAAGTTAAGCAAACGTATTAGCGGGAGAGAAATGTTTAGGCATCTCTTCCAGACAGACAACCCTCATTGCCTTCCACGTGTAACAATCATAAAAGTGTTTTAACTAGTCTTAACTGGCCAGCTAGTTTCATTTTCGCCGACAGGCCTGGCCACGTGTATCCTTCTTCTCGTTCGCAATAACATCGTGTGCAGGACGTTGTTGCAGGCGGGAACGCGAAGAAGGATACGCGTGGCCAGGCCTGCGCAGGCGCAGTAAGCCCACCGACTCCCTGCCGGTGAAAACGAAACTAGCTGCCGGCGGGGGACCGGAGGATCCGTGAGTGACTGCGAGGGCACGGGACGGCTGCAAGGGGCTGGTAGAAGCCCCAGGTAAGCAAAACTGATTTTTTTAATCCTGGCTTAAGTATCCTTTTAAGGTAATACTTGAGTCATCAGCAACTATACAGAGAGTCAAAGTGATTCAAAGACAAATCCAAAGACTCAGAACTCAAAAGCTTTAAAGTGGACATGAAATCAGAACTTCCTCTCTGCTCTAAAAGATACGCAACAGCATAATAACCTTTAAAGAAAAACATTTCTTAGATAGAGCTGATATAAATCCTAAAATAAATCTCCAGTGTTTCTACTTCCTGTTTTCATGGAAGCAGACATATTGATAACATCCTGTGCTTTTAAATGAGCTTATCTGCCATGGCAGTCAGCTGACACAGGGGAGAGATCAAATTACAACTTGTGCTTAGTCACAGATGAGGGGGGATTAGACAGGCTAAACTCTCTAAATACATACAGGGTGCATTTCTCTATGTTTTCCTTCTGTCTTTTGCAAAAGTTTAGGTCCATTTAAATATACCATGTATCAGAAAAGAAAAGGAGAGAGTTCATACAGCGTTATACCTATTATATGGTGAGAAAGAGGAGAAACAGTTTATATGGAAGTCATAGCGATATAACCAGGGCTGTAGAGTTGGAGCAATATCTCGGTACCTGGAGTCGGAGTCAGTGGTTTCATAAACTGATGAGTCAGATGATTTTTGTACCAACTCCAAAGCCTTGGTAAGTATTAGACTAAGGAGTTGGGGTCAAGGAGTCAGAGTCAAAGCCATTTTCTGTCCCTGTAGTCGGTGGTTTCATAAACTGAGTCGGATGATTTTTGTACTGATTCCACACCTTTGGCTATAACTATCATGTACATAATATGTCTGTGGCTAACCCACAGAGAATTGTACGGCTTCTCAAGTAGTTTCTTCTCTGCTGGATAGACCCGGTGCCCTGGCAAAAGTTCACTTCAGCAGAATAGAAGGGAGCAGCGTGAAGACACAGGGACAGGGAGATTCTTGCCTTTGCCGATGACCAGAGATAAGCAAAATTCTACTGCTCTCTGCAGTGAAAATACAAGATTTTACACACAGGGAGGGAATACTTAAGTTAGGAATGCTTTCAAATGTTCTTTCATGCACCTAAGAATAGTTACTGAAATGTTAGTTTTGGGAGTATAATCCTACCTTAAGACTGGATGACTCTGGATTAAAAATATCAGGTTTGAAGGTAAACTCAGCAAAATCAAAAACAATAAACATTACCTTAACTGAATTATAGCTTTGAATAGGTTCCCTCCTGGAATTACCGGGGTACCACTTGTTTCTGGTGAGATTCAGACACTACTGCAACCAAATAGACCAGCAGGGCTGTCAGGCAACTGGCTTTGCTTAAAAAATGGACTGTCTCACTTAGTCTCAAAAAACACTTCAATTTTATTAAATATCTGCATACAAAACCCCCCAATCACCCCCATAAAATCGAGCCAAGGAATGTATCCCAGCCTAGCATACACAGCCGGCCGTGTCACTCACGCTGCACAGCCAATCTACACCATTCAATCAAGAGCTAAACTCCCGGGAGTTTCCAGATTGTAATAGTCTCCTGATGTATAAGTTATGGCCTTCAATCCAGCTCCATATCCAGGGCTACGCAATATCTATAGTGAAGAAGTCCCAGATCTGATCCAGATGAAGTCTTCACATATAAACATATATGTTAACCACTGTGCTGACTTGTCATATATTTCATATAGAGTTCATTTAGGGGGAGTGAGGGTTAGCATGCAAACGTGTTAGTCCATACAGCGGGGGGGTCTCAGTTAGCATAAGCGAACACTTAACTTGCAGCCAAGCAAAGGGCAGATGTACAGTTCAGTAACACATAGAGGGCTGGCGCCTTAGCATTGCAGCGTTTTCACTACCCTCATATGCACATAACAAGATGTTCTGCCCTGCGGGCTCTCACCACCTCCTCAGGCTTAAGAGTCCTTCATGTCGAATCTTTGGGATCCCCTCCAACTGTTGCTCGCCTCCTCCTCCTCTCACCCCTTATGCCGACAACAGTAGTTCACGCAGTTCTGAGTCCATGCGCCGGCAACCGCGCAGCGTGTGACGTCACTCCGGCTCGTTCCCGTGACTAGTATCGCCCGCCCCTCGGGCTTCCTCAGACGGTCACATGGGCAGCGCCGTCATGTTGTTTTTAAAAGCCTTCTTCTCCAGCCTACTCAGCATATCTCCGCCTCTGCTCAAAAATCATTGGTCATTCAGTTCGCCCCTTCTTAATACAGCAGCAGATGATCATAGCGTTATATTTAGTTTTAGTTTTTCGAGTTAATTTCAAATGGGATTCTTCACAGTCATGCTGGGGATATTGGGGGAGTATAAGATGTATGTTTTGGAAAATGGAAAGGATCCATATGAGAATTCAATTGGACCTGTCCCAGCCATTCACACACACCAACTTATGTGGGCTCATTTCTTATCTATATACATACACATACCTACAGGGTCCCCTCTCACATATATACACATATGCTAGAGACAGTTTATACCCACAAATCCACCAACCTGCGTAGACCTATATATCATTAAAATGTATCTGACTTTGGGGGATCCATGTAAATATCAACAACATACAAAAAGGGGGGGGGGGGGGGAGGAAAGGAAAAAGACCTTTTCACTCAACCAGACCTCTCACACACAAAGAACACCGGGGAAATATGTATCTACTCAGGTAATAAAGGGGACAATGGTAAATCAGAATTCAAACCCCTCAGAATTACTGTAGCTAATCTAAAAATCCAGCTTGATTCTATCTGGCATAAGCGTCTGTCTAAATTCCCCCCTCTTGGTGGAATAGACATTTTGATAACCCTTTTAAATCTCAGTGAGTCAGGGTCCATTTAATGGAATAATTTAAAGTGCAGGCCTAATGGGCTAGTCTCATCCCCCTCTTTAATATTCCCCACATGTTGTTGTATTCTTTGTTTCAGCATGTGTGTCGTTTTTCCAATATATTTAAGTCCGCACGGACATGTGATCATATAGACCACGAATTTACTCTCCCAATTTATGAAGGAACGGATATCATAGGATTTTCTGGACTGTGAGTCAGAGAAGCTTCCCACACGATCAACTAAATGGCAGACTGTGCATTTTCCACACGGGTACATCCCATTGGGGCGTGTCGAGAGGCCCAACCACATGCGTGACGATTGAACTGTAGTGGATCTAAACTCAGACCTCACTAACATGTCACGCAGGTTAGGGGCCCTTTTAGCCGCCATATGAGGATAATCCCCTACTACCTGTATTATTTTAGGGTCCAGTCTCAACAAATGCCAATGTTTGGCCAAAAGTCTCCGCAGTTGGTTCCAGTGAGTTCCATATTGCGTCACTACGCTTGTCACTTCATCTTTTGGGGTCATCTTTTTCTTATCCTGTATCAAGAGTCTTTCCCTTGGGGTCTCATGACTCCGTAATTTTGCCCTCTCAAGTACCTCTCTACTGTAGCCACGACGCTTAAATCGACCACACATCTCCTAAGCCTCCCTCTCGTAATCCTCCTCTCCACTGCAATTCCTGCGGACCCGCAACAGTTGTCCCACAGGAATACCTTGCAGCAGAGAAGGAGGATGAAAGCTAGAGGCATGCAGGAGAGTGTTTCCTGCAGTGGGTTTACGATAAGTTTCAGTCCTAATTCTATCACCATCTTTTTTAATTCGTAAATCCAATCTGGCGCCTTAGCATTGCAGCGTTTTCACTACCCTCATATGCAGATATTTAATAAAATTGAAGTGTTTTTTGAGACTAAGTGAGACAGTCCATTTGTTCAAGATAACCTTTATCACTCTTAGGCTCCCCCATTAGTGTGGGGTTTCACACTTTCCGCATATTTTGATGGGCGCTGGATACTATACACTTGGCTTTGCTTAAAAGGAAATAAATATGGCAGCCTCCATATTCTTCTCTCTTCAGTTGCCCTTTAAATACTCCTTGGGCCTCATATCTGCTCACTTACCTCTACTCCCAATTACACATAACACATTGTTTCCCCTGATCTGGGAAAGCCTTTTAGCGTTCAAATAGTAATGGTTTCAACAACATCTCTCAAATGTTATGCAGTAGTGATATTTATACTTGTGAGCAATTACGACAGAAGTTTGACAAAGCACTCTCAGAACACTTAAGGTGTATACAAATCTGCCACTCAGTCTTGACTCATTATTAACCAGAAATAAGGAATTCCATCTCAACCTTACCCAGTTGAAGCACCTCTGTGCCAATCCAACCAGAGGCTCAGGGCTAATTTCTGTGTTGTATTTTCACTTTACAAGACCACACTTCATTTCTCAATACAGTTATATCCAGAAATGAGAATAGAATCTAGGAGTCACAAAAACCCAAGAAGATTTGGAGGGAGTCTGGTCCCAGATCTCCAAATGCTCTACAAATATGTACCCACCAGATTCTTCATACAAATGCTCCCCAGATTGTATCTGGTTTCAGCTAGAGGGCAACATCGTTTAACATGATTCTGTTAAACGAGAGGGCAACATCGTTTAACATGATTCTGTTAAACGATGTTCCACGACGTTCCCCAAAATCCAGATATACAACTATAACAAGGCCTATAATTACCTATGGGTGTGAAACACTGATCCTCACTCAAAAACTAGCAAGTAAAATGGATGCTTTTGAAAGGAAGATATTTTTGCAAAGTTTATGGCCCCTCCTGTGAGACTGGTGTATGGAGAATCAAATACAACCATAACTATAACAGTTATATAAAAACCTCCCGCTATCAGGTTATATTAGGGTTCAACGGCTGAGATGGGCAAGAACTGTGGTTAGATTGCATGAACATAGGATCCCACAAAGAGGACGAGGCAGACACAGAAGGGACAGGAGGCAGACATAGAGGATGGCAGGAGGTGGACACAGAGGGGGACAGGAGGCAGACACAGAGGTGACAGGAGGCAGACACAGAGGGGACAGGAGGCAGACACAGAGGATGGCAGGAGGTGGACACAGAGGGGGACAGGAGGAGAACATCAAGGAGCACAGGAATAGGACACCAAGGGGGTCAGGAGTAGGACAAAAAGGAGGATAGGAGGAGGTCACAGAGGGGGGAAGGAATAGGACACAAAGGGGGACAGGAGTAGGACATAAAGGGGGACAGGAGTAGGACACAAAGGGGGATAGGAGGAGGATACAATAACTGGGGGGAGAACATCTACAAGACGCCCTTGGACCAAAGACGCACCAGATTATAAATAGGTTTTTTTTCCATGGTTTTTGCCCTCTAAACCTAGGTGCATCTTATGGTGGCCATACATAGTACAATTTTTCGATTAGATAATTTAGTTCAATTATTCTGTTAGATCGAATATAAAGATTTTTCCAGCATGTCCGATCTGATTTTTCTCGAAAAAACGGGATAATCGTTCGAATTTCTTGATCGAAAAAAAAAAATCCACTTTCATTCGATTCGATCATTTAGATCGAGTAAACGGAATAATCAAACGTTTTTATTGTACCATGTATAGCCACCATTAGTCTGAAAAATACGGTACAATCTCCCGGAATGGAAGCTGTTTGTAAGTAGAGCACCTGTATTTGTCTTTTGTCTAACTCTAAACCCAAGTTTGTAACCAGTGAAATGCTTCCTTTTGTTTCTTAGTAAATACTTTTAATATACAGCAGTTGAAGGAATCACTTGCATTTCTGTATCAGTGGAGAGAGCCACGCAAGGATACTTTCACAACAAAACAATTTTCCATTAATCCATAACAGGACAACTGTCTTAACCACTTGAGGACCGCAGTGTTAAACCCCCCTAAAGACCAGGCCATTTTTTAACAAATAGGCCACTGCAGCTTTAAGGCCTCACTGCAGGTCCGTCCAACTCAGCACACAAGTGATTTTTGGGCACCCCTCTCCCCTCTCACCCCTCCCACAGTGTGATTTGTTAACCATGGTCCTGACAGTTTGCTGTCCGTGCACCTCGTTGCATTGTGGCAAGTAACAGCTTTTTCCAACTGCCAAGCAAGCAATATCTCTCTGTCTGTGCATAGAACTCTCAGTAATTAACCTTCCGCACAGATCACCTAGCAGAACTAACTGTCACCACCAGTGATACATTTCAGAATGTAAATTGGCGAGGGAAGCTTTTACAATGGGCAAACAATGACTAAATAATCAATTAATGAATATTGTAAAACAAAAGCAATTTTATTCATTATGTAATTTTCACTACAGTTCCTCTTTAAAAAATGTTAGCGTTATCACGGGTATCACACCTTCTGTTTTAAAGTAGATCTTCAGTGTTTTTTGGAAAAAAAAAAGTTTCACTTACCTGGGGCTTCTACCGGCCCCCTGCAGAAGTCCTGTCTCACTCCGGTCCTCAAGGATCCTCCAAGCCCCCCCCGCCGTGGCTCACTTTCACTTCTGCTGTCTTACAAGTCGACCGGCATGGGACAGGACATCTGCAGTGGGCCGGTATAAGCCCCAGGTAAGTGTAACTTTAAAAAAAAAAACACTGAAGATCTTATTTTAAGGAAGCAAACTACACAGGTATTTCTGTAACGTATAGTTTGTTGAAGTGCTTAACACAGAGATGCTTTAGTAAATTGGGCCATTTGCCCCCGCAAGCTAGCTCAACCCTTACAGGGACTGTTATGTATGACAGTGTTCACACTCCATCAGTCAGTGATTCAGGGAGGTTTCAGGGACAGAACATGAGGGTAAATCTCCCCAGAAGGGACACAAACAGCAGAACAACCTGACACTTTGTCTGAAGCTAACAAGAAAGGTTTGACTGCAACTAGTTGTGGTTCCTGGGCAGTGAAACACACAGTTGGTGATTATTCTTGAGGGTGATTTGGGCTATTTTAACTGTACTGCTTTCTTGGAATCTGGTTTGATTTTGATTTTCCTTTTTGTTGTTTGTCTGTTTACTTATAGACATCTATTTAAAGTTTGCTACACTGACAAAGAGATCTAAATGGTCTTAAAATATCTGTATTTCCTCTCCAAGGGAAGATGGCGATTCCCAACGGATGGGGGTGCAGCGGAGCAGAGGTGCAGCATGCTATACTGTATGTAAATAATAATGATCACACCAACCTCTGCATCACCCCCAACCGCATACTCTATCATGAAACTCCCTTTTGGGGGGTTCATTTTATATGTTTTCAGTTACAGGTACTCTGTTGCCTTAAAAAGGAACCTCAAGTGTCATGTGACGTGATGAGATAGACGTGTGTTTACAGGGGCAAGCATATACATCAAATACCTATGCTGCGTTATTATTATTCTTTTTCTGTCTTAAAGGAATACTATCAATGCCCAAGTGTTCTAAAATGACAATGTACAAATAATGGCTAAGTAGCTGTGTAAACATTTTCATACTTTTCATGTTAAATATCAGAGGCGAAAGCTTTAATTTATTGAGGGTAGGATTTAGCTATATTGGGACAAATCACTTGCAGAAGGGGTGTCTGCCTCAATGCACAGCCAGTGTTGTATATCAGACTACAGAGTATCTTTCTCAGAAAGCAAAAACAGTATGAAAAGCTGTGACAAAAGCTGTGAGCTTTATCTCTCTCACACAGAGCTACACACAGGGTTAACTGATCAAGTGTGAGAGGAATTTCCCCTCTCCTCATGGCTCATTCTGCCGTCAGTTTTGGCATCAGTAAAGTTTGAAAGTATTTTGATAACAGTAAACAAAGAGGTGGCCAGTGAAATGTATACACCACTACTTAGCAGCACTTCCCAAACAATTCCTATCTCAGTTGAAAAAAATATGTAGATCGATAGTGTTCCTTTAAGAAAAGAATTAATATTCAGCTATGAAAGTGATAGTTTCTCTCCACTTGGACCCAGTTGCACTATAGCATCCCTCACTGGCAAGGAATTACAGCCAGAAAACCCTTTCCTGCCAGAGAACTGAGATTTTAGGAGCAGTGGATACATAAAAAGGTCAATAGTTCATATATTTTAGTTCTCTAAAACACAGGAGATAATGTGTCATTGAGCTGAGACAAAGCAATACAGAAAATTTACTTTTTTTAAGTCTTTAAACATAAGATTAAACTGTGGGCTACCTAAAAGTCATTTTTAGAAATAGGAGGATATATACAATTGCTTATCTCATCAGTTTATTTTCACATAAGGTTCACAAGAAGGCTGAGGACGGCGGCACGGGAGCGATCTGTGCGGATGGGGCTTTTGATGATCGCCAGCTCTGGTACACTTTAAGGAATAATCTTGAATGAAGCATGTACAGTATATTGTCATTTCACTGTTTCGACCGCTGAGTCGTAATACTGAATTTTACAACTATGGAAGTGAGATGGCTGAGTCACAATAACTGGGATGTGCACAGTGGTGACAGAAGCTCAAAAACTATGTTATTCTGGTTTTGCTTAAAGAGACTCTAAAGTCTCTTAAAAATCCTCGTTTTATTACAAAAGCCTGTTTAACATATTAGCCCTACCTAAACCAACGCATCCCCGCGGCTGTAATCTAACTAAATCCCCCCTCCCGGGCAGCACTTCCGTGAGAGGCAGAGCTATGAGCCGCAGCTCTGCCTCTCAGAGCGTCTGTCAGCCCGGATCGCTGCCTCTCCCCCGCCCCTCTCAGTCTTCCTTCACTGAGAGGGGCGGGGGAGAGGCGGAGATCCGCCGCTGATAGACGGGCATGGAGGCAGAGTTGCAGCTCATAGCTCTGCCTCCAACAGCGGCAAAATCCACGACCAAGAAAGTCGTGGATTTTACGGCAGAGAAGGAGGGGGGAGTTGGGGGGATTTAGATAGATTACAGCCGCGGAATGCAGCGGTTTAGGTAGGGCTAACATGTTAAACATGATTTTGTAATAAAAAAAAGGATTTTTAAGAGACTTCAGAGTCTCTTTAACCACTTGCCGACCGCCCACTACCTATGGGCGGCGGCAACGTGGCACCCCCAGGGACGCGTAACGCTGATCGGCGGCGGCTCCTGGGGGACTGAATTGCCGGGGATCGCGCGCATAGATGAGGGACCACCTGGGCAGGAGGCAGCCCCCCTAGTAACAATAGTAATGTTTGGGAGCCTCTATTATAAAGAAAGGCACTTTATTTAAATACATGCAGGCAAACCCCAAAATCCCACCCTTTAAAAACAACTTAAAAAGGCTGTAAACATTGTGAGGTGAAGGACCTAATATAAAGGAGTGCACTCCTAATGTTAGTACGTATTTAATTAATCTTCAGGGCCCCCTTGATAAAGTGACAGATGCAGTAAGTAGTTCCTCATAATTTTTAAAGGAATACTTAAGTCATTTAAAAAAAATGACTTTTACTCACCTGGGGCTCCCCTCAGCCCCCTGCAGCTGAACGGTGCCCTCGCCGTGTCCCTCCGATGCGGCTGGTCTCGCCGGCGGCCACTTCCGGTTTGGCCGTCACCGGCCGACAGGCTGTGAACGCGGCTGATTATCCGCGTCCCCGGACGCAATAGCGCCTTCTACAATGCTATTGCGTCCGGGGACGCGGATAATCAGCCGCGTTCACAGCCTGTCGGCCGGTGACGGCCAAACCGGAAGTGGCCGCCGGCGAGACCAGCCGCATCGGAGGGACACGGCGAGGGCACCGTTCAGCTGTAGGGGGCTGAGGGGAGCCCCAGGTGAGTAAAAGTCATTTTTTTAAAATGACTTAAGTATTCCTTTAAGGTCAGGCGACAGTAGCTAATTCTCCAAGCAGCCAGTTAATGTAAGCAGTAAAGCAAACAGCAATAGTAGCAGTAGCCAGGCTTCAAGTAGCTGGTCGTATGGTTAGTAGTGCGGCTGAGCCTCTAATACACCCCTCATTACATGTGTGGCTATTATGCCACTCGCATACCCGACTGCACAAGTCTCTGGGTCGGCGCTCGTCAGGACTCACGTGCCCATACGGGAGTTGTCGCGCATTCCTGTTGGGGCGGATACTGCCAGCGCTATCAAGCTTGCTGACCGGGTTCCCTGCGTGCCCCCTTGTGAAGCGTCTCCAGGTGACGCGTAGTATAGCGGTCTTCACAGTCGGGAAGTGAGCGGAGGCAATGGAGTTAGCGTGGTCACGTGACGACTGCCCGCATGACGTGTTTCACCTGCTTCCAGGTTTCATCAGCCCCCCTAGTAAGCACACAAACACACTGATCTGCCCCCCCTGCCCCCTGATCGCCCACAGCACCCCTCAGACCCCCCCTGATCACTCCCTCAGACCCATGTTTGCACCCAATCACCCCCCTAATCACCCATCAATCACTCCCTGTCACTATCTGTCAACGCTATTTTTTAGATCAGGTCCTAAACTGCCCCCTGGGGGTTCCTGATCCCTCCCCCCCCCCCACACCCTCAGATCTTCCCCAGTCCCCCCCCCCCCCCGTGTACTGTATACATCTAACCTCCCTTGTAATCACCCACTGATCACCTGTCAATCACCTGTCAATCACCCATTAACCTCCCTGGCGGTAAGCCCGAGCTGAGCTCGGGCTATGCCGCGCAGGGGGAGATCTCAGCCCCTGGTGGGGCGATTTTTATGCTGTAAATTGCTGTGCGCGCAGCCAGCACTTTGCTAGCCGCGCGCACAGCTTGATCGCCGCCGCTCTGCGGCGATCGGCCGCACGCAGCGGCGAAAGAGGGCCCCCGCCAGAGCCCTGCGCTGCCCGGACCAATGAGTTCCGGGCAGCGCTATGGGCTGGATCGGAGGTGTCTGACGTCAGGACGTCGGCTGACGTCCATGACGTCATCCCGATCGTCGCCATGGCGACAGGAGAAGCCAAACAGGGGAACGCGTTATATACGCGTTCCCCTGTTTGCTATAGATGCCGGCGACGATCGCACTAGAGGGACACATGCGCCCTCTAGTGGTGTTTCATGTAGCTACCACTCTGGTAGCTTTACATGAAACAAAAAAAAAAATTTAAAAAAAAAAAGGATTTTTGCCAATTTGGCAAAAAAAATTAACCACCAGGGAGGTTATTCACCCCCTGTCACCACCTGTCACTGCCACCCATCAGATCAGACCCTAACCTGCCCCTTGCAGGCACCTGATCACCCACCCACACCCTCAGATCACCTCCCAAGTGCATTGTTGACATTTGTTCTCCCCTCTAATCACCCACTGATCACCCATCAATCACCCCCTGTCACCACCTGTCACTGCTACCCATCAGATCAGATCAGACCCTAATCTGCCCCTTGCGGGCACCCAATTACCCGCCCACACCCTCAGATCATCCTCAGACCCCCCCTGATCCCCTCGCCAGTGCATTGCTTGCATCTATTCTCCCCTCTAATCACACCCTGATCACCTATCAATCCCCCCGTCACTCCCTGTCACCACCTGTCACTGCTACCCATCAGATCAGACCCTAATCTGCCCCTTGCAGGCACCCAAACACCCGCCCACACCCTCAGATTGCCCTCAGACCCCCCCCCCCCCCTTATCACCTCCCCAGTGCATTATTTACATCTGTTCTCCCCTCTAATCACCCATCAATCACCCCCTGTCACTGCTACCCATTATACCCATCAGATCAGACCCTCATCTGCCCCTTGCGGGCACCCAATCACCCGCCCGCACCCTCAGATTGCCCTCAGCCCTCCCCCCCGATCACTTCCCCAGTGCATTGCTTGCATCTATTCCCCCCTCTAATCACACCCTGATCACCTATCAATCACCCCGTCACCCCCTGTCACCACCTGTCACTGCCCATCAATCACCTCCTGTCACCACCTGTCACCCCCTAGCACACATACCCATCAGATCAGGCCCTAATTTGCCCCGTGTGGGCTCCTGATCACTCGGCCAAACACTCAGATCCCCCTCAGACCCCCTTCCAATCACCTCCCCAGTGCATTGATTGCATCTATTCTCCCCTCTAATCACCCCCTGAGACACCCATCAATCACCTCCTGTCACCACCTGTCACCCCCTAGCACTCCTATCCATCAGATCAGGCCCTAATCTGCCCCCTACAGGCTTCTGATCACCCAGCCAAACCCTCACTCGCCCCGCCGCAGTAACAGAATTTTTTTTCTGATCACTGCGGGTCTCTACGACTTAATTGTGGCTGAGACCAACCGTTATGCCACACAATACACAACTGCCAAACCAAGAAGCTACCAGGCCCAGCCTTTTCGGTGGAAACCACTCCAAGTTTCTGAACGTAACATTTTTTGGGGCCTTCTCCTTAACATAGGTCTAGTCAAAAAGAATGTATTGCGGTCTTATTGGTCTACGCACCCAATACATCACATGCCCATGTTCTCTGCTGCCATGTCCAGGTCACGATTTGAGAACATCCTGCGCTTCCTGCACTTCAGTGCCAATACAACCTGTCATCTAAGAGGCCACCCTGCTTATGACTGGTTCCACAAAATTCGGCCGCTCATAGACCACCTGTCATCAAAATTTGCAGATGCTTATACCCCTGAACAGTCGATTTGAGGCATTTAGTTTCCAGACCACTCTTCACGGTTTTGAGCCCCTAAAATGCCAGAGCAGTATAGGAATCCCACAAGTGACCCCATTTTAGAAAGAAGATACCCCAAGGTATTCAATTAGGTGTATGATGAGTTCATAGAAGATTTTATTTTTTGGCACAAGTTAGTGGAAAATGACACTTTGTGAAAAAAAAACAAAAATCAATTTCCGCTAACTTGTGACAAAAAATAAAATCTTCTATGAACTCACCATACTCCTCACGGAATACCTTAGGGTGTCTACTTTCTAAAATGGGGTCACTTGTGGGGTTCCTAAACTGCCCTGGCATTTTAGGGGCCCTAAACCGTGAGGAGTAGTCTGGAAACCAAATGCCTCAAAATGACCTGTGAAATCCTAAAGGTACTCATAGGACTTTGGGCCCCTTAGCGCACCTAGGCTGCAAAAAAAGTGTCACACATGTGGTATCACCGTACTCAGGAGAAGTAGTATAATGTGTTTTGTGGTGTATTTTTATACACACCCATGCTGGGTGGGGGAAATATCTCTGTAAATGGACAATTGTGTGTAAAAAATAAAAAAATTTTAAAAAATAAAAAAATCACAGCAGCAATCAAATAGCACCAAAAGAAAACTGTATTAGTGACAAGAAAAGGAGTTAAAAGGAGTTAAAATTCATTTAGATAGTAGGTTGTATGACCGAGCAATAAACCGTTAAAGCTGCAGTGTTTTCAATGGAAAAAAAGTATCTGGTCCTTAAGGGGTTTTATGACTGCAGTCCTTAAGTGGTTAAAGAAAATTCTGCTGGTGACATAACTAGCACATGACGTTACAGTATTATGTTATCCCAAAATGTCATGTTTTGTGTTTGTGCAGTGAGTCACAAGTGGTTTCTATATGTATACTGTATATATTGAAAAATGCTAAGTCACAAGGTGGATTCTTACTTGTCAGTTTATGCCATGATGGGGCAAAAAAAGCTGCTTTCTGATGTAGATAGACATCCAACTGGCAGGGGTGCAGCTAAGGTTTTGGTGACCCCAAGCAGTCCAAAACTTGAGGCCCCCATTCATGAAAGAATGCGGAAAAAACATGATGTGAGGAGCCAAATACTAGCAGTTTCTAGGTTAAATTGCACCCAGGGCGAGGGGCGTAAAATGCGCCCCCCCTACGTGGAGACAGGTATAGGTGCCCCCAGTATAGGTTAGATAGGTAGGTGCCCGCAGTACAGGTTAGATAGGTAGGTGCCGGCAGTATAGGTTAGATAGGTAGGTGCCCGCAGTATAGGCTAAATAGGAAAGCTCCCACAGTTTAGGTTAGATAGGTAGATGCCCCCAGTATAGGTTAGATAGGTAGATGCCCCCAGTATAGGTTAGATAGGTAGGTGCCCGCAGTATAGGCTAGATAGGTAAGTGCCCACAGTATAGGTTAGATAGATAGATGCACCAGTATAGGTTAGGTAGGTGAACACAGTATAGGCTAGATAGGTAGATGCGCCAGTCTAGGTTAGATAGCTGGGTGCACGCAGTATAGATTAGATAGGTAGGTACCCCTCAGTATAGGTTAGTTAGGTAGATGCCCCAGTATAGATTAGATAGGTAAGGTGCATGCAGTATAGGTTAGATAGGTTGGTGCACGCAGTATAGGTTAGATAGGTAGGTACCCCTCAGTATAGGTTAGGTAGATGCATGCCCCCAGTATAGGTTAGATAGGTACGTGCACACAGTATAGATTAGATAGGTAGGTGCACGCATTATAGGTTAGATAGGTAGGTACCCTTCAGTATAGGTTAGATAGGTAGATGCCCCCAGTATTGATTAGATAGGTAGGTACACGCAGTATACTTTAGATAGGTAAGTGCACGCAGTATAGGTTAGATAGGTAGGTACCCCTCAGTATAGGTTAGATAGGTAGATTCCCCCAGTATAGATTTGATAGTTAGGTGCACGCAGTACAGGTTAGATAGGTAGGTACCCCTCAGTATAGGTTAGATAGGTAGATGCCCCCAGTATAGGTAGGTGCACGCAGTATAGGTTAGATAGGTAGGTACTCCGAAGTATAGGTTAGATAGGTAGATGCACCCAGTATAGATTAGATAGGTAGGTACCCCTCAGTATAGGTTAGATAGGTAGATGCCCCCAGTACAGATTAGATAGGTAGGTACCCCTCAGTATAGGTTAGATAGGTAGATGCCCCCAGTATAGATTAGATAGGTAGGTACCCCTCAGTATAGGTTAGATAGGTATGTGCCCCCAGTATAGATTAGATAGGTAGGTACCCCTCAGTATAGGTTAGATAAGATAGGTAGATGCCCCAGTATAGATTAGATAGGTAGGTTCCCCTCAATATAGGTTAGGTAGATGCTTTCTCCCAGTATAGGTTAGATAGGTAGGTGTCTCCAGCGTAGGGCAGGGGAGAGCGGGCAGAGTGAAGTCTTAACTCACCTGGCTTCCTCGATCCTGCACAGGGGCGTAACTAGGAATCATTGGGCCCCCCTGCAAAATTTTGGATGGGGCCCCCTACTGCCAGGACAGAGCACTCGGGGATGGGTAGAGAGGTTGGGGGCTGGACATTGTACAGAAGAGCCTGCTGCACACTGAATAGGGACTGTCAACAAATCTTTGTCTGCAAATATTTGTATTATTCCTTATCAGTGGATGAGCAGATGCAGTCATTAGAACAATTGTGCAGAGAGAAGAAAGTTTTTTTTCTCTCCTTGCCCTTAGTTGTCAGTCTCTCAGGACAGGGCCCCCTGTGGCTTTTGGGCCCCCTGCGGCTGCATCCCTTGCAGGGTCTATTGTTACGCCCCTGATCCTGCACACAGCCTCTATCTTCTTCCTGTCCCGGCGTGCGGCGTCTGTCGCATCAGTAAGAGCTCCCCTTGTGATGACATGCAGTTACGTCATCACAGGCAGCGCTGTTACTATAGCGACAGATGCCGCATGACGGGACAGGATGAAGATGGAGGCTGTGTTCAGGATCGAGGCAGGTGAGTTGAAACTTTGCTCTGCCCGCTCCTCCTGGCCCCCGCCGCTGCGCCCACCCTCCTGCCGCTCCGCCTCCACCAGCAGAGCGAGGCCCCCCTTCGTGCGAGGCCTCAAGCGGGGGCATGGCTTGCCAGTATGCTGGCAGCGCCCATGCCAACTGGTATCACTTTATCAAACAGTGGGGTCAAATCATAAAGCCTCTTTAGTGGTGTTATTTTATTTTCCTGATGTAGTTGGGTTTAGTGGCATAGCTAAGGAGCTGTGGGCCCCAATGCAAGTTTTACAATTTGGGCCTCCCCCAAGCACTCTACACATAACAATTGATACGGCGCACCAGAGGCGGACATAGGCCCATGTAGACTGTGCAGCCGCACAGGGACCCCATGCCCTCTAGGGCCCATACAGCTGCACCACAGTTTCAGGGCATGATTATTCTGTAGGCTTTTCTCTGTGTATTTCTCTCTGAAACCCAAGAGGAACAGTGATATTTGCTTGTGGCCCAGTCATACTACACAAGCATGAAATGTGTGCTACACTTAAACAGTGCCAGGTAACCTAGATTCGTGTACTTTTATGTTATTGACATTATTTGGAGCCAACTATAATCTGTTATGATTATGGCCACTCACATTTATTCTGCACAGGGGCCCAGTGTTGGCTTTGTCCGCCACTGTGGTGCACCAAAACCTGCCAAAGACAACCACGGTGTCAGAGGTGCAAGAAGGGGCTGGGGAACCGTTTGTTAATGATTACCACTATTCAAAGTATCTATAGAAGTGATTATTATGAACACAAGACCAATAGAGAGCTAATATTGTAGTTGAGGGATAGCCCTTCGAGGCCCCTCTGGCCCAAGGGCCCCGATGCTGTCGCAAGCTCTGCAACCCCTATTGCTTTAAATGCAATGCACTGCATGCTACGCGCGCTATTAGCCGTGTAGCGTGCGTATACACAGTAGCGCACGCTATGCTGCGGGTAGTGCAGCATAGCAAGTGCTAGTAACTTAAATAAGGAGCGCTCCTCTCCTCCCACCCTTCACCCCTTCACGTCCAATCACTATAAAGGTAGGTTACGGATCCTTATGCTGGTGTATGTGCATGGTGCGCATGGATACATTACGTTAGCTCCCTTGTGCGATTGGTATGATGCGCTATCTGTCCCAGGAGAGGACGTCAGGATGTGTGCTCCTAATCCCTTGATAGGTTTGATGCAATGAATGTTTGCATGTTTGCACTATGCATGTTACAGGGCCAGAGTTAGGACACCTACGTTTACCTGGGTACTTCTGCGCAGTGTAGGTGACTAAGCATAAGAATGCATTCTTCTGTGAACTAAAACCCCGGCTTTTAACTTAGCTGTAGGGATACAATGGTGCCTGGATAAGTGAATCTGTGAATGCAATTGTTTGAACATTTGCTATTTTTGCTATTTTTCTGGCCACACTCCCTTTAGCACCTCCCTTTCCTTAAATTACTTATTTAAATGTCCTAACTAGAGGCGATGTGCCTAGTTTTTTGTGGGTTTTTTTCCAATCGCTATAAAGGACGTGATCCCCGCACTCTGATTGGCCCAATAGACTGCTTGTCAAGTGACAGGTAGCCTATTGGGCCAATCAGAGTGCGGGGATCTAGTCCTTTATAATGATTGAATGCGAAGGGGCGAAGGGCAGGAGGAGAGGAACGCTTCTTATTTCCTGGAAAAATGCTTAAAGGGAACCTTAACTGAGAAGGATATGATGTTTCCTTTTAAACAATACCAATTGCCTGGCAGTCCTGCTGATCTCTTTGGCTGCAGTGGTGGCTGAATCACAAACCTGAAACAAGCATGCAGCTAATCCAGTCTGACTTCAGTCAGAGGCTGATCTGCATGCTTGTTCAGGGGTTGTGGCTAAGAGTATTAGAGACACAGGATCAGCAGGAGAGTCAGGGAACTGGTATTATTTTAAAAGGAAAAATCCATATCCTTCTCACTTTAGATTCCCTTTAAGTTAAAAGTGTTTGCTATGCTGCACTACCTGCAGCATAGTGTGCACTCCTGTATATACGCGACTAATAGTGCGCATAGCGTGCAGCGCATTACATTTAAAGCACGCTGTGGAAATAGCGTGAGTAACAGGAGGTTACTAGCACTATTTCCTTTTGTAAATCAACCCCATTATGTGATAATAAAATCTACATTTGTCCTAACTTAGAAATAGAGTCAATCTCCCCCTATAATCTCAGGGCTAGAGATAGCCTGAACGGTTCGACCGCAAACTTGTTTGCGCGAACTTCGGTGGTTCACGTTCACTATCAAACGCGAACTTTATGGCTGTTCGACCCGCCCCCTATATTACATCATTAGGGTCAACTTTGACCCGCTACATCACAGTCAGCAGGCACAGGGTAGCAAATCAGGCTACACTCCCTCCTGGAGGCCCCCCCCCCCCCCTCCCATTATAGAAAGCAGGCAGCATAAGCCATTTCACTCACTCATGTGGCTGCAGTAATTAGAGAAGCGAGAGGTGCTGCCGAGACATTAGGGAAAGCTTAGTTAGGCTACAGTTAGGCTGCTCTTTCTTGCTGATACTTATTGCTAAAAAGCACTCCTCATCCTCAACAGCTCTTTTGAGAGCTAATGTTGTACTTGTGATCTGTGTTGCATATACAGCCCTGTCAGTCAGTCTTAGCTGCTGGTAATTCCTACTGTGCCACTGCCAGGCCCAGCACATTCAGTGACTACCTGTGTGTGTGACAGGTGCACATTTGTAATACCCATCACTGCATATACCTACCTGTTGTTCAGTGCACCCACCCACCTACCTACGTGAGCGCATGCAGTGTCACTGTACCTGTTCGGTACCTGTGTGTGTGTGACAGCTGCACATTTGTAATACCAGTCATTGCATAATTGTTCACAGTACCTGTGTGATCACACGCTGTAATATACCACACCATGCATACCTGTTAACTGCACCTGTGTGACAGCTGCACATTGTATTGTAATACCAGTCACTGCATACCTTTCACTGCACCTGTGTGACAGCACATTGTATTAGTCAAGTCAGTGATTACCTTACACTTCATCTCCCCGATATGGACAAAACAGGTAGAGGCAGAGGCAGGGGCAGACCCAAAGGCAGGCCACCCAGCAGGTCTGTTCGAGGTCGTGCTGACATGATTTCGTGCGGCCCTGGACCAAAGTACAGTGCTCGGAAGAAGGCACGTCCCATCAACTCCCAAGATTGTCAGGACGTGGTTGACTAACACAGAACACCTCATCTTCTTCCGCAGCCACCAGCGCTACTACAAGAACCACACCACATTTGACACTTTGCAGGAGTTATTTGGTGGGGAATTAACTGATTCACAGACATTATTGTTACAACCAGATGATGGCGCTAAGCAAGTTACACCACCTCATATGTTTGACACTATGGACATAACGTGTGAGGAGGAGGATGATGAAGTACCTGCTGTTGGTGCAGTTTATGAGGTGTCTGAGGCAATGATTATGATGCTTATGATGATACGCATGCCACGCGGGTTCCTAATAGACAAGATGACCAAGGGGACAGTTCAGAGAGGGAGTCAGAGAGGAGTAGGAGGAGACGAGTTGCTGAAAGAAGCAGGGGGCGCTCGTCATCAGAAACAGCTGGTGGCAGTGTCCGGTGCCATGTATCGCCACCTATGGAAAGCCAGCCAACATGCCCTTCAACGTCAGCTGCTGATGCCACTATAGTGCCATCACCCCAGGAGGGCTCAGCGGTTTGGAAATGTTTTAGTGTATCTGCCGTAGATCAGAGTAATGCCATCTGTTCTCTCTGCCTCCAAAAATTGAGCTGTGGAAAGGCCAACACCCACGCAGGGACAACTGCCTTATGAAGGCACATGGAGAAAAGGCAAAAACTGCAATGGAAAGGGCACCAGAGGAAAAGCAGCACACAAAAGAAAAGGCTCCCTCCTTCTCCTCTTCCTCCTTCAGTTGCATCATCTTCAGCCTCTTTCTCCCTTGCACCTTCACAATCACAGCCACCCTCCTCCACTCCACCTCTTACCTTGAGTAGTTCCTGCTCCTCTGCCCACAGCAGCAGTCAGATGAAATCTTTGAGCGGAGAGGCCAATTTCTGCCAGTCACCCCCTTGCCCGCCATCTGACAGCTGGCTTGGCGGAACTGTTAGCTCGCCAGCTGTTACCATACCAGCTGGTGGACTCTGAGGCCTTCCGTAAATTTGTGGCCATTGGGACACCGCAGTGGAAGATGCCAGGCCGCAATTATTTCTTCAAAAAGGCGATACCCAAACTGTACCATGAAGTTGAGAGGCAAGTGGTGTCATCCCTGGCACACAGCGTTGGGTCAAGGGTCCATCTGACCATGGATGCCTGGTCTGCCAAGCACGGTCAGGGCAAGTACATTACTTACACAGCCCATTGGGTCAACCTGGTGACCGATGGCAAGCAGGGAGTACGTGGCTGTGCCTCCTGCCACCTCCTCTCCTCCTGCTACATCCTCTTTTCGCTGTCCTCCTCCTCCTCCTCCTTGGCTGAGTGGCAGTTCCACTCTACTGGTGCTGTGATCTCCTCTCCAGCTACACAGCCCCAGCTCCCCAGGGCCTTTGCAACTGGAGATCGGCAACGTGGTGTGTGACAACGGCAGCAATCTAATTTCAGCTTTGAATTCGGGAAAGTTGACACATGTTCCCTGCATGGCACATGTGCTGAATCTCATAATTCCAAGATTTGTGTCTAAGTACCCAGGCTTACAAAAAGGCCAGGAAGTTGTGTGGGCATTTCAGGCAGTCTTACACGGCCATGGCACGCTTTGCTGATATTCAGCAGAGAAACAAC
Source organism: Hyperolius riggenbachi (assembly GCF_040937935.1). Taxonomy (NCBI): domain Eukaryota; kingdom Metazoa; phylum Chordata; class Amphibia; order Anura; family Hyperoliidae; genus Hyperolius; species Hyperolius riggenbachi. Next base: position 80,874,867 of record NC_090652.1, on the reverse strand, counting down.
TTGCTGGTGAGACGCGTGATTTGCGATAGCCCGGCTCGCTGGAATTCGACCCTCCTGATGTTCGACTGCCTGCTACAACAGGAGAAAGCCATTATCCAGTATTTCTACAACTACAGTAGAATGACACACTCTGGGGAGATGGGGATGTTCTGGCCGAAGAACTGGACACTCATGCGAAATGCCTGCAGGCTCATGCGGCCGTTTGAGGAGGTGACAAACATGGTGAGTCGCAGTGAAGGCGCCATCAGCGACTTGATCCCGTATGCTTTCTTCCTGGAGAGTGTCGTGCTTAGAGTGGTCGTCGGTCGATCAAGCTGTGGAGAAGCGTGAACAGGAACAGGTAGAAGAGTTGTGGGATCAATTCTCATCAGAACAAGATGTTTCCTCAACACCTGCGGCAGCACAGAGGGGGGAGAAGGAAGAGTCGTGTGGGGAAGAGGAGTTAGACTCAAATGATGAGGAAGTTGTTGTTTTTTTTTGGAGGCGGAGGAGGCAGCAGAAGAACAACCACAGCAGGCATCGCAGGGAGCTTGTGCTGCTCAACATTCCCGTGGTATTGTTCGTGGTTGGGGGGAGGAGGAGAACTTACTTGACGTCACTGAGGAAGAGCAAGAGGAGATAGATAGTACGTCTGCATCCACATTTGTGCAGATGGCGTCTTTCATGCTGTCCAGCCTGTTGAGGTACCCCTGTATAAAAAAAAACTCAAGGGGAATGAGCTGTACTGGGTGGCCACGCTACTAGACCCTCAGTATAGGCACAAAGTGGCGGACATGTTACCAACTCGCCTGAAGGCAGAAAAGATGCTGCATATGCAGAACAAGCTGGCAACTATGCTTTACAGTGCAATGGGTGATGTCACAGCACAACGGAATAAAGGTGCCATTGCCAGTAATCCTCCTCCCATGTCCACGCAGGCAAGGACAGGACTCTCTAGCGATCTCATGGTGATGTCGGACATGCGGACATTCTTTAGTCCAATACCTCGCCTTAGCCCTTCCGGATCCACCCTCCACCAACGCCTCAACCGGCAGGTAGCCGACTACCTGGCCTTAAGTGTGGATGTAGACACTGTGAGCAGCGATAAACCCTTGGACTACTGGGTGCGCAGGCTTGACCTGTGGCCAGAGCTGTCATAATTTGCCATCCAACTTCTGTCTTACCCTGCCTCAACTGTCCTGTCAGAAAGGACCTTCAGCGCAGCTGGAGGCATTGTCACTGAGAAGAGAAGTCGCCTAAGTCACAAAAGTGTTCAGTACCTCACCTTTATCAAAATGAATGAGGCATGGAACCTAGCATGGATGCTAGCAGCGGCTGCTATAATAATTTTTCTGGTGCGTGTACATGCCTGCCTAATGTTTCTGCCTGCACTGCAGCTGCAACAACAAAACAAAAGGCATGTACATGTGTCAATTCCCCTTCGTGACCGTTACCTTGCTGCGGTGAGGGGGCTTGTATATCACAATGAAGCAATGACCGCCGGCTATATGAGTGTCTTGGGGGGGGGGCACACCCAAGATGATAAGGTCACTGCTTCATTGTGGACAGACCAAATTCGATCAGCTGGACAGTCACTGTTGTTCTGTCGTTGAGCTACCTCAGTCCGGCAACCATATGGGCTTGAAAACCGCCATGGTCTGCACTCTCGCCATGGTGCGCACCAGTCCAGCACGGCCGTCACTACACAAACAGCTGTGTGTGGTGCGTTACACAGTGAGTTTGGTCTGTCAGTGTGAAACAGTACTCTAATGACACTCCCTGACTGATGTATACACATGCAAGATGTTTTAAAGCACTTTAGGCCTCCAATTTAGCATGCAATGTGATTTCTGCCCTTAAAACGCTGCTTTGCGTCAAATCCAGATTTTTCCCCGGGACTTTTGGCATGTATCCCACTCCGCCATGCCCCCGTCCAGGTGTTAGATCCCTTGAAACATCTTTTCCATCACTTTTGTGGTGATGATAAATGTTTCTAGTTTTCAAAGTTCGCCTCCCCATTGACGTCTATTGCAGTTCGCGAAAGTTCGTTCAAACCAAACTTTTGCGGAAGTTCGCGTTCAAGGTTCACGAACCTAAAATTGGAGGTTCAAGCCATCTCTAGTCAGGGCATTACTCTTGATTAAAAAAGCCTCGACTTCTATAACTCGCAACAAAAACAAGGTGGTAACCTCAATTTCACACCTGTGGCATCATGAATTTAAACAACCTCAACAAGGTCTACACCTCTTTAAAAAATTCCAAATATAGGGCATTTTGAGATTTTTACTGCCTTACAAACCCAGATGCATTTCATTGGGGTCAGAACAAGGTTATATAACAATTTTTTCTACGAAATTTTCTCCTAGGAGATTATTTTGCACCTTCTGTTTAAAATAACTTTTCAGCACTCTGCAAGTGAAAAGGTACAAATAAGTAGGTAAACAAGTACTGTCAAAATTATTATAAGTATTTTCTTACTTTATGGTGACTTAAAAAGCATTTTATTAACCACTTAAGGACCAGGGGATTTTTGGCTGATCTGTGCTGCATGGGCTCTCCAGCCCACAGCACAGATCAGGTTTGCAGCATTGCGATCAGACTTCCCTCCTTTTTTCCCCACTAGGGGGATGACCTGCTGGGGGGGTCTGAACGCCGCCGCTCTGTGTGGCCGAGCGGGGGGCTCCTCGCCCCCCTCCGCAGCGCTATTCCCCCCTCCCTCTCCTTCCCTCCATCTCCTGCTCAGAATAGGCGGTACAGGACGGCGATCCGTCCTGTACCGCCTCTAATAGGCTTCAGTCTCTCAGACGGCAGCGATCCCCAGCCAATCAGAGGCCGGGGATCGCCGATCTCCTTTACGGCGCTGCTGCGACAGCAGTGGTGTGCGATGTTAACACCGGGGATTTCTTCCCCACGTGATTACATTTCGCCTGCGAGCCGCGATCGGAGGCTCGCAGGCTGTTCACGGAGACACAGGACGGCACACGGAGGCATCACTGTTTGATCCAGGACGCTGGATTCTTTTACTATATGCGATTTTATTACTTGGAATATGTGAGTTTGATACTACTTTTTATCTATCTATTAAAGGATTGTGTTGCGCTATGAGAGCGTCTGTTCAGTCTTTCAGGAGGTTATTGATCTGAATCAAGGATCAGCTGAGCAATATATATGGAAGGCATTTCCTAAGCGTTTCAAGCTGTTTGTCATAGGGCAGCATTTACATTTGGTGAGCTTAATCATTATCACTGGTGCAGGTTTGCACTGTTACTTTTGGTGGAGTGTTGTTATAGATGAGCACCTGGTGGCGTTTGGGCCTGTGAATACACGAGTGTATAAGCACTATAGGAGACGCCGAGTGCTGTGTTCACGGGGACATTGGTATAGGACTCCCAGGTTTTTAAGATACTACACTATATTTCTTCCCTTTTCTTATACAATTTTTCTGAGGTACTACTAACAAGTAAGTAAGTAAGTAAGTAAGTCTGTGCCTCTCGGATTTACAAGCCCTACTCCATAGAGCCAAATTAATCCATGCCATGCACTGATGAGGATCAAACAATCCGAAACAGTCTGTATGCATGTTGGATTATTATGGCTCTGTACAAATTAACAAGCTGACACATCATTGCATTCCAGCGGTTCTGGAGGTGTGTTTACCTTCTAAGGGTACAATGGTTAATTTGCATATATTCAGCAGTGTTGCTCTGGGAGACATCTCAAGCTCACTCCAACCTGAATTATCGCAAATTCTTTCTGTTTTAGGAAAGCAAACTTTTGTTTTTCTTAACATCTTAGTAAGGGGGCTTTTAGGACCATTGTAGTCCCTTACACACTCCAATAAGTTCTGGGTCACCATGAGCTTGCTGGTTAGTCTGTACTAACAAGTAACAAAGAGGATCATCTACAAGGAATCTACAATTGAATATGCGCTATATGCTGTCTGTGATTGAACAGCATATTGATCTGGTGAGCGCTTTGCATTGTATGTGCAGGTGTTTACACGGTGGTCTGTGATATATAAAGTGAGGTGGAGGTGCATGAACTTATAAAGGCTACTACACTATTACGTTTTTTTTCTCTCTCTTTTTTCTGAGGAATAATACTACAGACTGCAGTGGACAACTAGAGCAAAACATACATTTGAAATTGAATCGTCATTGGACTCTGTTATATAGGATTTTGGCATTGGCCTAAGGACACGGTATAGAGCGCTAACACTGTTTTTTATATATATATTTGATTGCATGTTGGTGTTGTGAACCGGTATTGGAAACTTTTAATATATTTCAGCATTTTATCAATATGTCATTAATCTAAAAGAGGAGCGCAACATCTTCTTTGAATTTTACTAGTGAGGATCGTACTCTGCTAATTACGATTACTAAAAATTACGCGTACATTTTCGCAATTATGCATACACGTAATTACGAATTCGTAGTTCAATTGACTTTGTGTAATCATTCGTAATTACGCATCAATTTACGCGTAATTTACGCATAATTACGTGCCGACTTTGGTGGTGAATAGAAAAGCCCCAATACATGCTAGTGCTACCAAAATTGCTACATATGTTAAGGAGAATATTGGGTACAAGTCAAAAAAAATAATCTTTCAAAAAGACCTTTTAGTTTTTGAGAAAAGGGATTTTAAACATGCAAAGAAAAATGGTTTTTAAATCAAAAAAAATTACAGCTTAACCCATTCAGGTTCCGTCGTTTTCACGTGAGAAATGTTCACCTCCCATTCATTAGCCTATAACTTTATCACTACTTATCACAATGCACTGATCTATATCTTGTTTTTTCCGCCACCAATTAGGCTTTCTTTGGGGGGTACATTTTGCTAAGAGCCACTTTACTGTAAATGCATTTTAACAGGAAGAATAAGAAAAAAAATCATTATTTCTCAGTTTTCAGCCATTATAGTTTTAAAATAATACATGCCTCCATAATTAAAACTCGCGTATTGTATTTGTCCATATGTCCCGGTTATTACACCGTTAAAATTATGTCCTTATCACAATGTATGGCGACAATATTTTATTTGGAAATAAAGGTGCATTTTTTCCATTTTGCATCTATCACTATTTACAAAAAAATATAGAAATATTTCATCTTTACATTGATATTTAAAAAGTTTAGACCCTTAGGTAAATATTTACATGTTTTTTTTTTTTTATTGTAATGGTTTTTTTTTTATACTAAACATTTTATTTGGGTACTTTTGGGAGGGTGGGAGGTAAACAATAGATTTATAATGTAAATGTGTGTTAATTCTTTTTTTTTTTTTTTTTCAGGTGTAGTATTACTTTTTGGCCACAAGATGGCGGCCATGAGTTTGTTTACATGACGTCACTCTAAGCGTAGCACGCGCTTAGAATGACGCATCAGGAAGGAGACGGCCAGAAAAAGCTCAGCTTCCGAGAGAAGCTGTCGCTTTTTCAGCGGGGGAGAGGAATCAGTGATCGGGCTCCATAGCCCGATACATTGATTCCTTGGCTACCGAATCCGCGGCCGGGAGTGCGCGTGCACGCGCACGATCGGCCGCGGGGGCGCGCGGTAGCGCGCATGGTTCCTGGACGTAGAAACTACGTCCAGGAACCAAAATAGGTTAAAAAACATTTTTTTTGTATATTTAAAATCGATTTTCTCAAAAACTACAAGGTCTTTTTGAACAATTATTTTTGTAATTTTTACTCACTATTCTTCTTAACATATGTAGCAATTTTGGCAGCAATGGCATGGACGGGGGCTTTGCTATTCACCGCCACAGTCGGCACGAAATTATGCATAAATTATGCGGAAATTCATGCGTAATTACGTATGGGAACAATTAACTATGAAATTGCTTACACTCCCCTGAAATTTCGCAATATGATTATGAAGCGTAATTGCATATTACGATGCGTAATTACGCATGTGCGTAATTTCTGCTCATCACTATTAGGCACCACCAGCGGGGGTTTTAGGATTAGGCACTATCAGGGGGGTCTAAAGGCAGCCATACACTGGTCGATGTGCCATCAGATCGACCAGCTGACAGATCCCTATCTGATCGAATCTGATCAGAGAGGGATCGTATGGCTGCCTTTCCTGCAAACAGATTGTGAATCGATTTCAGCCTGAAACCGATCACAATCTGTTGTGGTGGTGCTACCGCCGCTCCCCCCGCCGGTATACATTACCTGAGGCTGGCTCCCGGGCGTGATGTCCCCGTCATGTGGCACCTCCGGCTCCGGCATCCGCATAGAACTTAAGCTATCACACCAGTGACAGCGGAAGTTCAAATAGAGCGCCCTCTAGTTGTACTTCCGCTGTCACTGGCATGACAGCGGAAGTTATGCGAGGATGCCGGAGGCGCCATGACAGGAGCAGTGACGGACGGGATGCCCGGGAGCCAGCCTCAGGTAATGTATACCTGATCGGATCGGCCGCCGCTAGCGACGCGCTCCCTACCCGCGGGCGATCGAGGGTAATTTCCCGCACGGCGCGATCGACGGACCGATCCGATTTCGGGAGGAAATCGGATCGGCGGGTGCGTGTTGCGCGAACGATTGGCAGCAGATTCGATCCCAGTGATCGAATCTGCTGTCGAAACTGCCGCAAATCGGGCCAGTGTATGGCCACCTTTAGGGTTAGGCATCACTGGGGGGGGGGGGGGGTATTGGGGTTAGGCACCACCCGGGGGGTCTTAGGGTTAGGCATCCCCAAGGGGGTCTTAGGGTTAGCCACCACAAGGTGTGAGAGTAGGGGGAATTTAGGTCATAGTAATAACTTTTCTTGGCTATATCACTTTTCTCGTCTATATCACTTGTCTCAGCCATATCACTTGTGTTGACTATATCCAGTGCCATTATATAACCAAAAAATAAAAATCTCGGCTATATCAGCTGAAAAAAGCCAAAAAAAATCTCTGCTAAATCCAGCACCCTTTTATAGCCAAACAATATCTTGGGTATATTCAGCACCCGTTTATAGCCCCAAAAAATCAAATCTCGGGTATATCCTTTTTTTTTTACTAATTTATGCGGCGCCTGTGTGAAACACACAGCGCTGGCGCTGAAACAAAAATCAGCTGCCTCGTATGGAGGCTGCCATATTTATTTCATTTTGGGCTAGTTCACAGGGAATCAGTTGAAATGTGCACCTGAGCCATCTGTAGAAAAAGGGCGCCTCCATAGACTTCAATGTTATTTATGCAAATATGGGCTACAAGGTGATTTTTTTTTTCAGCTACAAGGTTTTTGGATTCGGCTACAAAAGGGCGCCCCTTTGTAGCCCATATTTTTTATTCGGCTACAAGGTTTTCGGCTACAAGGTTTTTGATTCAGCTACAAAAGGGCCCCCCTTTGCAGCCCATATTTTTGATTCGGCTACAAGATTTTCAATTGTGCTACAAAAAGGCCCCTCTTTGTAGCCCACATTTTTGATTTGGCTACAAGGGTTTTGATTCTGCTACAAAAAGGTGCCCCTTTGTAGCCCATATTTTTGATTCAGCTACAAGGTTTTCGGCTACAAGTTTTTGATTCTGCTTCAAAAGGGCACCCCTTTGTAGCCCATATTTTTGATTCAGCTACAGGGTTTTCGACTACAACATTTTTGATTCTGCTACAAAAGGGCGCCCCTATGTAGCCCATATTTGTGATTTGGCTACAAGGTTTTCGGCTACAACGTTTTTAATTTCTGCTGCAAAAGGGCACCGTTTTATAGCCGAGATTTTTGAATCGGGCATGCGGGGGGGGGGGGGGGGTGGTAGGATTAGGCCTCACAAGCGGGGGGTTTAGGGTTAGGCACCACTAGGCAGGGTCTTAGAGTAAGGCACCACCAGGGGAGGGTTCTGTGTGAGAGTAGGGAGAAGTTAGGTCATAGTAATCTCCAGGGGGTCTTAGGGTTAGGCACCACCAGGGGGGGTCTTAGGGTTAGGCAACACCAGGCCGGGTCTAAGGGTTAGGCACCACCAAGGGGGGTTAAGCATCACCAGAGGAGGGTTCTGTGTGAGAGTAGTGAGAAGTTAGGTCATAGTAATCACCAGGGGGGGGTCCTAGGGTCAGGCACCACCAGTGGGGTATTAGGGTTAGGCACCACCAAGGGGGGTTATGGTTAGACACCACCCCCCCGGTGGTGTATTATGGTTAGGCACCATTAGGGGAGGGTTCTGTGTGAGAGTAGAGAGAAGTTAGGTCATCATAATCACTTTTCTCGGCTATATCCAGAGCCCTTTTATAGCTCAACACATTTTGCCTATAAAAACATCCTTTTTATAAACTAAAAGTAGCTTTTCGGCTACATCAGGCACCCTTTGTAGCTGAATTTGGCATATGGGCTACATCAGGCGCCCTTTGTAGCCAAACTTGGCAAATGGGCTACACCAGGCGCCCTTTGTAGCTGAATTTGGCATCTGGGCTACACCAGCGCCCTTTGGAGGCAAATTTGGCATATGGGCTACACCACGCACCCTTTGTAGCTGAATTTGGCATATGGGCTACACAGGGCACCCTTTGTAGCTGAATCTGACATTTCACATACACCAGGCACCCTTTGTAGCCGAATTTGGAATATGGGCTACACCGGGCACCCTTTGTAACCGAATTTGACATTTTGCCTACACCAGATGCACTTTGTAGCTGAATTTGGCATATGGGCTACACCGGGCACCCTTTGTAGCTGAATGGGGCATATGGGCTACACCAGGCGCCCTTTGTAGCCAAACCTGGCTTTTTTCTTCTATATCAGGCGCTCTTTTTTCCAGGCGCCCTTTTCAAATGTACGCAGTTCACAGTGCTCAGTTGCGTTGCAGAATAATTCTGCTTGTCAATTCATAGCCCATACAAGTCTATGGTTCTGTTCCCAGTACTGCATTGTAATTCTGTGCTATTCACAGGATTCAGCAGGAGGGGGAGCACTTCCCAAATCATGTCTGGTCTACACTGCACGATCTGTAAAAGTGCTATTAAGCACTTATTAATCTATTTAGGAATAGATTCTTACTTTTTTAAATTATAGTGCAGTTCTAGAAATTCACACTAAACTGATGCTATTAAGAAGGATTTAAGAATTTTCTTTTTATCATGCAGAACAGTTCCCCCTGCTAGTTAGAACTGTTTAAAAAGAGTCTGAATCCTATTAAGATACTTATTTTTAGCTGCTATTTATGTTTAGCAATGTTAGCAGTGCTGAAACGCTGCATTCCCGTTGTAGAATGAGGGCTTTATACCCCCCAAATACTGGGGCAAAATTCCACGACTTTCCAGGCCATGGATTTTGCTGCCCGGGGAGGCAGAGCTTTGTGCTGTAGCTCTGCCTCTACTGGAGTCAATCTCCACGGATCTCCGCCTCTCCCCGCCCCTCTTAGTGTAAGAAGAATAAGAGGGGCGGGGAGAGGCGGCCATTGGCGGAGATTGACTCCAGTAGAGGCAGAGCTACAGCGCAAAGCTCTGCCCCTACCAGGAAGCGCTCCCCGATTTTTGCTCCAGGGATTTGAGTGGGTATAAAGCCTTCGTTCTGCCGCGGAAATGCGGCGTTTCAGCATTGATGATATTGCTTAACATAAATAGCAGGTAAAATAAGTATTTTAATAGGCTTCAATCTCTCTTTAAGAAGAAAACATTGTCAGTGATACTTTGATAAATCTGACTTAAGTGAGGAATCCACAAATCATGTCTATCCTGCACTGCACAATCTGTGTAGTAATGCTATTAAAAAGGACAAAAGGACATGAACTTTTGCATTGGACAGAAGGAAAACAGAGAGAAATGCACCCTATATGTATTTAGAGTGTTTGGCCTGTTCAATACCCCCTAATTGATGTCCAATCACAAGTTGTAAATTGATCTTTCCCCTGTGTCACCTGACTGCCATGACAGAGATGGCAGAAAAGCTCATTTGAAAGCACAGGATGTTAACAATATGTCTGCTTCCATGAATCAGTAAGTAGAAACAGCGCAGATTTATTGCAGGATTTGTATCAATTGTAACAAATACATTTTTTTGGGTGTAAAGGTTATTATGCTGTTCTGTAACTTTTAGAGCAGAGAAGACATTCTGAATTCAGGTCCGCTTTATAACTCCTTTTTTTTTTTTTTAAAGTTTTATTGAGTTTTTAATATATAACAGGAGGTAAAAATAAAAAGATACATCTGATATGATGAAGCCTGGTACAAAATGAATATACAAAGCGAGATTCACGAGGACATTTAGGATAAACGTATAGCTTGGATCATAGCTAAATGTATGCCCTGAGTTTAAAGGGATACTGTAGGGGGTGGGGTCGGGGGAAAATTAGTTAAACTTACCCGGGGCTTCTAACGGTCCCCCGCAGACATCCTGTGCCCGCGCAGCCACTCCCCAATGCTCCTGCCCCGCCTCCGGGCACTTCTGGAATTTCAGACTTTAAAGTCTGAAAACCATTGGGCCTGCGTTGCCGTGTCCTCGCTCCCACTGATGTCACCAGGAGTGTATAGAACAAGCCCAGTATGGTCTGTGCCAGCGCAGTATGCTCCTGGTGACATCAGCGGGATCAAGGACATGGCTAGAGTTGAGCCGAAATTTTCGTAATTTCGCATTACTAAAATTACGCATGCGAAATTTGCGATTACGATGCGAAATTACGGTAGCGTAATTGCCATTAAAATCGTAATTGAAAATACCGTAAGCGTAATTTTCAACGCGTAATTTCGCGTTTCGTTCATGCCGTAATTTCGCATTAAACGCTACCGTAATTTCGCGTTAAACCGTAACGCTCCGTATAATATAAAAAAGCCGCCGACTTTAAGGGTTAATAGCAAAGCCCCCTTAAATGCTAAGAGCCTCAAATTTGGAGAATATATTAAGGAGATCAGGAGGAATAAGAGGAAAAAAATTTTTTCAAAAAGACCTTATAGTTTTTGAGAAAATCGATGTTAAAGTTTCAAAGGAAAAATGTAAACATTTAAAAACCCGCCGACTTTAACGGTTAATAGCAAAGCCTGCTTAAAGTTTAGGAACACCAAATTCCCAGGGTATATTAAGGGGATCAGTGGGAATAAGAGGAAAATTTTTTTTTCCAAAAAGACCTTATAGTTTTTGAGAAAATCGATTTTTAAGTTTCAAGGGCGAAAATGTCTTTTAAATGCAGAAAATGTCAGTTTTTTTTGCACAGGTAACAATAGTGTATTATTTTCATAGATTCCCCCAAGTGGAAAGAGTTTTACTTACTTCGTTCTGAGTGTGGGAAATATTAAAAAAAAATGACGTGAGGTCCCCCCTCCCAGACCTCTTTAACCCCTTGTCCCCCATGCAGGCTGGGATAGCCAGAATGCGGAGCACCGGCCGCGTGGGGCTCCGCACCCTGACTATACCAGCCCGCATGGTCCATGGATTGGGGGGTCTCGGAAGGGGAGGGGCAGCCAAGCTTTCCCCTCCCCCTCCGAGCCCTTGTCCAATCCAAGGACAAGGGGCTCTTCTCCACCTCCGATGGGCGGTGGAGGTGGAGGCCGCAAATTTCCTGGGGGGAGGTTAATGGTGGAATCTGGGAGTCCCCTTTAAAAAGGGGTCCCCCAGATGCCCACCCCCCCCTCCCAGGAGAAATGAGTATAGAGGTACTTGTACCCCTTACCCATTTCCTTTAAGAGTTAAAAGTAAATAAACACACAAACACTTAGAAAAAGTATTTTAATTGAACAAAAAACATAACCACGAAAAAAGTCCTTTAATATTCTTAATTAACCATTAATACTTACCTGTCCCTTTAAATAAATTATCCCTCGCAATATCCTCGGAAATGTTCTATCAGTTACAATGTAACAAAGTTATTACAATGTAACAACTTTGTTACATTGTAACTACGCCGCACCCGATGTCACTCACCGCCGCCGCCGCCGCCGCGTCTGTGCTGCAGGACCCGACAGAGCTCTGAGCTATAGCTCAGAGCTCTCTAAGCATCTTTGTTTTTGGGCTCCAAGGAGCCCCATTGGTCCTTAGCAGACCAATGGGGTTCCTTCTGATTTAAAGGAACCCCATTGGTCTGCTAAGGACCAATGGGGCTCCTTGGAGCCCAAATACAAAGATGCTTAGAGAGCTCTGAGCTATAGCTCAGAGCTCTGTCGGGTCCTGCAGCACAGACGCGGCGGCGGCGGCGGCGGTGAGTGACGTCGGGTGCGGCGTAGTTACAATGTAACAAAGTTGTTACATTGTAATAACTTTGTTACATTGTAACTGATAGAACATTTCCGAGGATATTGCGAGGGATCATTTATTTAAAGGGACAGGTAAGTATGAATGGTTAATTAAGAATATTAAAGGACTTTTTTCGTGGTTATGTTTTTTGTTCAATTAAAATACTTTTTCTAAGTGTCTGTGTGTTTATTTACTTTAACTCTTAAAGGAAATGGGTAAGGGGTACAAGTACCTCTATACTCATTTCTCCTGGGAGGGGGGGGTGGGCATCTGGGGGACCCCTTTTTAAAGGGGACTCCCAGATTCCACCATGAACCTCCCCCCCAGGAAATCGCGGCCTCCACCTCCACCGCCCATCGGAGGTGGAGAAGAGCCCCTTGTCCTTGGATTGGACAAGGGCTCGGAGGGGGAGGGGAAAGCTTGGCTGCCCCTCCCCTTCCGAGACCCCCCAATCCATGGACCATGCGGGCTGGTATAGTCAGGGTGCGGAGCCCCACGCGGCCGGTGCTCCGCATTCTGGCTATCCCAGCCTGCATGGGGGACAAGGGGTTAAAGAGGTCTGGGAGGGGGGACCCCACGTCGTTTTTTTTTTATATTTCCCACACTCAGAACGAAGAGAGTAAAACTGTTCCCACTTGGGGGAATCTATGAAAATAATACACTATTGTTACCTGTGCAAAAAAAACTGACATTTTCCGCATTTAAAAGACATTTTCGCCCTTGAAACTTAAAAATCGATTTTCTCAAAAACTATAAGGTCTTTTGGAAAAAAAAAATTTTCCTCTTATTCCCACTGATCCCCTTAATATACCCTGGGAATTTGGTGTTTCTAAACTTTAAGCAGGCTTTGCTATTAACCGTTAAAGTCGGCGGGTTTTTAAATGTTTACATTTTTCCTTTGAAACTTTAACATCGATTTTCTCAAAAACTATAAGGTCTTTTTGGAAAAAAAAATGTTCCTCTTATTTCTCCTGATCTCCTTAATATATTCTCCAAATTTGAGGCTCTTAGCATTTAAGGGGGCTTTGCTATTAACCCTTAAAGTCGGCGGCTTTTTTATATCATACGGAGCGTTACGGTTTAACGCGAAATTACGGTAGCGTTTAATGCGAAATTACAGCATGATACGAATGTAATGCGAAAATTACGCTTACGCGAAATTTCGCGAAATCCTTCTTCATTACGATTATGTACTTACGGCCATAATCGTAATTACACTAATAATCGTAATTAGGTCATTACGCTCATCAACGCAGGCGCAGTGGTTTTCACACTTTAAAGTCTGAAATTCCAGAAGTGAACCGGAGGGGGGCCGGAGCATCGGTGAGTGGCTGCGCGGGCACAGGATGTCTGCGGGGGACTATTGGGAGCCCCGGGTAAGTTTAACTCATTTTCCCCCGACCCCTACAGTATTCCTTTAACTGTGCAGTGAAAGCAGATCCTTTCTAGAAGGAAAAAGAGATGGAGCTCCTAGGAGCTTAACAAATCTAGAATCTACTAAATCCTGAGTAATTGAGGGCCTATAGGCCTTCTCTGGCAGTTGAGAACACATATTTCAAGGGTTACGCTATAGATTGTCCTTGCTTTATACATTTACTATCCTTCCTCCCTTAGATAACTGCCCATAGGGGTCTAAACTCCCCCCTCCCTTTCCCTCCCCCCTCTCTTTGCTCTCCCCCCCAGGTCCCAGGGCATAAATATTGAAGTGCTACATTGACTTTAGATATCTCAGGCTTTCTTTCTTGCAAGGATAAGACATAGTTTTGATCAGGTTTTGGATTCAGGTCTGAGTATATAACTCCTTAATCTACAGCAGTTTAGGGATGGATTTGCACTTTTCTTAACTGTAGTGCAGCTCTAGAAATTCACAATAAACTGCCACTATTAAGTAGAATTTAAGAAGTTTCTAATTATCATGCAGAATAGTTCCTCTGCTGTTTAGAACTGTTTGCGAAGAAAAAAAGTGTTAGTAATGCCTAGATAAATCTGGCCCTAGGTCCAGTGTCCATTGCAGTTCACACTCTTTATAACGCACCTGTTATGCAAATGACCACTGTCAACCTAGCCTAAAAAGAATTCCGATTGCCTGGTAGTCCTGCTGATTTTTTTTTGGCTGCAGCAGTGTCTAAATCACACACCTGAATCAAGCATGCAGCTAATATGGTCAAGCTTTAACCTCCCCAGTGGTAACCCCGACCTGAGCTTAGGGTAGGAAAAAGTAGCTGCGAGCGGTAAGCCTGAGCTCAGGTCGGGGTAGAGAATTCCCTGATTTGCATACTGTTTTGGAGTGATCGGCACTGCGCAGCGGGACTCCAGCCTCCCTCCCCGGCTATCTGCCGCTGTCTGCGGCTTCTCTGGCCGCCGGGATCCCTATATCCACGCTCTTGTTCCGGGGACCTGGCAGCCAATCAGTGCGGTGGCAGCGTGATGTCATGGGGGATGGGAACACTTTTTAAGGGGGAATATATTTTTGCACATGGCAATAGGAAAACAGAGCGAAATGCACCCTATATCTATATATATAAAATCGGATGTATGTGTGTGTGTGTGTGTGTATGTACAGTGGGATGCGAAAGTTTGGGCAACCTTGTTAATTGTCATCTGGACTGGACAACAGAGGAAGGAAAACAGAGAGAAATGCGCCCTGTATGTATATAGAGAGTTCAGCGTGTCTAATTCCTCCTCATTTGTCATCACAAGTTGTAATTTGATCTCTACCCTGTGTCACCTGACTGCTGTAGCAGATAAGCTCATTTGAAAGCACAGGAACTCAACAAAGTAGCCATTTGCTTCCCAACTGCTTCTGAGCTAAGTGCTTCTGCCATTCTGTTACTGAAGTTTGCCTGCATTTTGACTACTCTCAGCCTGCCGCCTGCACTGACCTCTGCCTGGATTTTGCCTACTCTCTGCCTGCCGCCTGCACTGACCTCTGCCTGGATTTTGCCTACTCTCTGCCTGCTGCCTGCACTGACCTCTGCCTGCATTTTGACTACTCTCTGCCTGTCTTATTTGTACAGTTTCACAATTTTTTCAGTTTATTCATAAATTTAATGAATTCAACAAATTTGTGTTCCAGTCTTTTATTTATATGCAGAATGTCTACCAGTCTTTTATTCTGACATATTTTGGTAAGTGATGACTTAAAGCGGAACTGTAAATAGATTACAAATAAACAGTTTCACTTACCTGGGGCTTCTGCAAGCTCCCAGCAGCCATACTGTCCCGTGCCAATTCTCCACAAGCCTCCGTTCTCCCGCCGCCAGCTACTTTCGGTTTCGCCGCTGGGCGCCTGCACCGGCGCGGCCCTGGCCACGCGTATCCTTTCTTTGCGTTCCAGACCCCAATAGCTCAATTGTAGATGGAAACGCGTAGAAAGGATACACTTGGCAGGGCTGCGCTGGCCTCGACTTACAAGTCGAGGAGCGGAACAGTAGCGGGAGAACGGAGGCTCGTGGAGGACCGGCGCGGGACAGGATGGCTGCTGGGGGCTTGCAGAAGCCCCAGGTAAATGAAACTATCTATTTACAGTTTCGCTTTAAGAATTGGAGGCCTAAAACTTTTGAAAAAAATGTACCGCTTTTGACTCATAATTCCAGACAGAAATGCACCACCAGGGAGGGTAATTACAACACCTGATGTTCATACTCATTCTGAGTCAGTGGCTGAAAGTATTACAGACAAAAGATCAGCAGGAGAGTCTAGCAATTGGCACAGTTTAAAATGAAATAAATATGGCAGCCTACAAGGCTACTTTAAGTTTTCTTGTGAAAAATCACTTTGTATTTGTTTGAGACTCTCTTCGGGGCAGAACGGATTGGTAATGTGTCTCGGGTGGTTTCAGTGGGCTGAGAATGAATATGTCACCCTTCCAGTAATGGATCTTGTGACATGATATTCCTGAAATACAGGTGTATTCTTGTTTACAAAACGTTGACCTTCTACATACATCTGTAAGGGCCCTTTTCCAGGAACTGCATTGTGATCCGACTTCTAGACTGCATTCATTCAGCAACAATCCTTTGATCACAAGTGGTTAAAGTCATAGGATCACCATGATGATAATGGTAATTGCGGTGCTACTAATGAGATTTTTCCCCCGTATGCAAACACAGTGTATGGGCTGATGCACACCGGAGCGGTTCTGGAGTGTTTTTTAAAACGCTAGCAGGGGGAAAACCGCTTGGCTAATGAAAGTGAATGGGATGGTGCACACCAGAGCGGTTCGTTTTTTACACAAACGCAAACTCGGGGGGCTGCAGCATTTTTTAGATTTCTGAGGTGTTTCTGCCTCAATGTTAAAGTATAGGAAAGTGGAAAACAGCTCTGAAAAACGCTAGATCAGATCGGTTCTCCAGGCATTTTTGTTACAGTAGCTGTTCAGTAACAGCTTTTACTGTAACAATATATGAAATCTGCTACACAAAAACGCTCCAAAAAAATCTAGGCATGTTTAGAAAACCGCCTAGAATCGCTCTGAAATCTGCTTCAAAAACCTCTAGTCTTTTGCAGATCTGCTAGAGGTTTTTGGTGTGCACTGGGCCTATGTGGCATTCTCTTTCTACAACTCATTGGGAAAACACAATTGTACTTTGAAAACAACTGACTGTCTAAGGCCCCATTCACACTTGAGTGTTTTGCCGACGATTTGAAAGCGCTAGTGTAATAAAACCCTATGGGCCTGTTCTTACTTGGGCGATTTGCGCTAATCGCTGCAAATCGCCCAAAATCGCAAAACACAAACGCCTAACCTGCACCATTTTCAGGCGATTTCCGGGCGATCGCGTTTCAGTGCTATAGAAGTGTGAAACGTGATCGCGGAGAAATCGCTGCACTGTCCAGTGATTTTTCTGCGTGAAATCAGGGAAAAATCACTCCCGCAAAACGCCGGCAAAAATCGACGGCATTTTGTGCTTCTAAGTGTGAATGGGGCCTTAAAATCTCGATGAAAAAAAATTAATGTAAAATAGAAAACTTTTGGTCATACATATACTGTATTCTGACCATAAGACCTACCTAAGCTTAGAGGACAAAAACAGGGGGAAAAAAATAAACCTAGTGCATCCATAGTGCATGCATGAACCTTGCCCTTCCTGTACTGCTTGCTATACCTGCAACCTTATTTGGGGTGATCTTAATTGCTACCCACCACAACACACATCTCTCAGAGGCCTCGTTATTCATCTTCTGTGTCCAGACTAAAAGTGCTTCTGTGTGGCAGCTTGTACCGCTCTGTACCTTAGAAGACATTCAGGCCGGCTTTAGACCATAAACTGGTGATAGCGGTGCGGTGCATCGCGCCCGACACACCGGACCATCACAAACAGGCCTTCAGGGAACACCACTCTATTGCGTGGTGTTCCCTGTCTGGCCACCGGCCAAGCGTGACGCACGCTTGCCATCACTTCCTGCTTTGGGTTATGCGGAAGTGTATTGTTTAAATACGCTTCCTTGCATGCGGGCCACGACGTTGCTTCGGTAAGTTTTCAAAAATCCACGCGTCGCCATAGACTAACATGACTTCCGGTAGGGGATGTGGCAAAAACATCACTTTCGTGAGGCTCACGCTGTAACTTCGCAATATGAATGTCTCCATAGATTTTCATTGCACGGCGGTGGGGTGCTGTAAAAATACCACACACCCATCAGCGGGTTAGCGCTTCTGCGCATGCACGGGTATGCTCAGTACTTGGTACTTGTTGAACACTTTTTCCACTAGTACTATGAACTACTTACCAAATAAATATATATATATATATATATATATATATATATATATATTATATATATTAATATATATATTTATATATATATATATATATATATATATATATATATATATTGTGTTGGGGGGGGGACACTTGTGTTATTCATTAGCCCGTTTGGCTAGGCAAAATTTCAATAAAAGACAATCAACTGTCTATCAATCAGTATACGGATGAGCTGTTGCCTGCAACGACAGAAGTTAAAGAGACTCTGAAGCGAGAATAAATCTCGCTTCAGAGCTCATAGTTAGCAGGGGCACGTGTTCCCCTGCTAAACCGCCGCAATAGCGCCGCTAAACGGGGGTCCCTTCACCCCCAAACCCCCCACTGCGACACTTGCTCGCAGACTTGGTCGCTCCTGGAGGCAGGGCTAACTGCTGCAGCTCTGCCTCCAGTCACGTCTATCAGCGGCGCATTGCCGCCTCTCCCCCGCCCCTCTCAGTGAAGGAAGACTGAGAGTGGCGGGGGAGAGGCGGAGATACGCGCTGACAGACGCGCGTGGGGCAGGGCTGCGGCGGTTAGCCCTGCCCCAACCAGGAAGAGATCCCCCGCTGCACCGAGGGGATTTGTGGGATCAGGGACCCCCGTTAAGCCGCGGGATAGCGGCGGTTTAGCAGCGGCACACATGCCCCTGCTATCTATGAGGTCTGAAGCGAGATTTATTCTCGCTTCAGACTCTCTTTAAATATACTACACAAATGCTCTAATTATATTGTTGGGGGGATTATTTACCCAAATCCTTGGGTGTAATGCGTAACACTGTCCATCAAAGCAAAACTTTAGCACTAATATATTGGTACAACAGTTACGTAAAACTTTTGTCACTCACTGTGGCCTGCAGTGAAAAATATGAAATATGCTTCCCAAATACTCAAAGTATATTTTGGGGGATTTTCTTCCAAATGCTAGTGTGTTATGTACTAACTACACTGTCCGCAAAGCAGGACTTTAGCACCAATAGTAATATATTTTATTAAAGTCAATCAAAATGTCAAATTACAGGAGGATACAGGAGCAAATGTACAATTCCATATACCACCTATCTCTATCTATCTCAGCAATAAAACTGTCACTATCTAATCAGACATCCAAGTAGCTATCTAAAAAAGCAGTGAAACTAACTACAGCAATATCTCAGTTTTAGCACAAGCTCCAGACACTCTGGCAGCAGACACAGAGCTGTGACTCATTAGCAGATCTCTGTCAGGAGTGATGATGCAGAAAAGCCAATCGTTTGCCTGCCACCAGAGCCAGAGCTAGACTTTTTGCTGTCTGAGGAAAACTTGTGAGGATGCGCCACACACACACACACACGTGCGACACACACACACACACACACACACACACACACACACACACCACCACACACACATGCCACACACACATGCCACACACACATGCCACACACACACACACACACGCCACACACACACACACACACACACACGCGCCTTGGACCAGAGGAGCCCTGAGGGGCACTCCCTCAACTACAGTATTAGTTCTCATTTGGTCCTGTACGGGTAATAATCACTTCTACATGTGCTTTGAATAGTAGTAATCGTTAACAAACTTTTCCCCATCCTCTTCTGTGCAAGAAGAGGATGGGGAAAAGTTTGTTAACGATTACTAAAAACCTGCCAAGGACAACTCAGTGTCAGAGGTGCACTCTGACACTGAGTTGTCCTTGGCAGGTTTTTGTGTGCAATATCAATTGTTATGTACACAGTGCTTGGGGAAGGGAGCAGTGTAAAACTTGCACTGGGGCCCATAGCTCCTTAGCTACGCCCCTAATTGCCTGGCTGGCTG
Source organism: Hyperolius riggenbachi (assembly GCF_040937935.1). Classification (NCBI taxonomy): domain Eukaryota; kingdom Metazoa; phylum Chordata; class Amphibia; order Anura; family Hyperoliidae; genus Hyperolius; species Hyperolius riggenbachi. The sequence continues at coordinate 80,855,168 of NC_090652.1, read as the reverse complement.
TGAGTCTGTGACAAACTGCTCACCCTCAGTCAGTCAGCTATCCTCCATTCCTCCTCGGTCAGGACAGCAGTGCTCCTTCCTTCTGCTGTGCAAGTCACATGAAACACTGCTGCTCTTCTGCCTTCCCCCCTCCCCCTCCTCACTTACTGTCAGACTCCTCACACAGCACAATAAGCTGCTTTTCCCCAATGACAACCTTCTCACCTCACTCGCTCTCATCTCACTTTTCCTCCTACTCTGACTGCATGCTGAAAGTTTAAACACACAGTGCAAACATGCTGTCCCTGTAATCTCTGCGCCTGATGCAAGTGTTTCACCTTGCTTCATGAGAGAACTGGCTCTGCCTGCCACAACAAAGATGGAAGGAGGGTTCCTCTCTTTGATAGGCGTTATGGGGGGGGGTACTGGCACTATGGGAGCACCACATTCGTTCAGTCAAATCACCTTTTTTACATGTTTTCAAGGTTCAAATTGGATCAGCCATTTTCGGGTCGAATATAGGGATAACCTCAATTCAAACACCAACACTAATTGCAATATAATTGCATTGCGGTGTGAATGTGATGTGATCATATTGTACATTGCATTACATCGCAGGAGATGCAGTGTGACAGGTCAACTGAAGGACCATTACAGCGAATAAAGTAAGCAGTTAAAATCTGATAGGTTTCGGACTAGTCCATCACCTCGTGGTGGGGGATTCTCAGGGTTTTCTTTGTTTTCAAAAGCACTCCCTGAATTTCAGTCTAACTCTCAAAATAGTAAGATGCCAGCCCCCCTACTTGCCTGCACACTATTTTAGCAAATAGACTTAGAAACTGCCATTCAGGAAATGCTTTTGAAAACAAAGAAAACCCTGAAAATCCCTCATGAGGAGATGGACTAGTCCAAAACCTGTCAGTTCTGTCATATTTTGACTGCAATTTTTGCTGTAGTGGTCCTTGAATAAACCTTTCACACTGCATCTGCCACCTAAAAACCTATTGCTGTCCATTATCTAATCAGGTGTAGTTCAAGTTCAAGTCTAAGTTGCATAGGCAAATGCAGGGGGGGATTACAGCTGCCCAGAATCCCCCCTCAGACCAGGGCCGGTGCAAGTTGAGACACCAGAATATCTACAGGCATTCTGCAACACCCAGCACTGCCCCCTTTCTTTCCCTGCTACAGCTGACTTTAGGTGTAGCAGCAGCGTGTGTACAGAGCATTGAGCAGCTCTGGGGAACTTAACAGAGTCGGTGTGCCCTGCTGTGTGAATGCTTCTCTTTCCCCTTCATTACCAATGTTGGCTGTCCTCATTATTATCTGTATCCAAACTGCTCTTGATTGATCCCGTTGTCAGTCGGTCAGACAGGAATTATTATTATACTATATTGTGCGTAGCTGAGGGAGTCCTTTCAGGAATCCCCCCAGTTGCAAATCCTGGGTTTGCCCCTGAGTTGCCCATTAACAATCCAATTTACTGAACGATCATTAAGGCACACCAATGGTGGTTAAATGATGAACAATGCTATCAGACTAAAAGAATCGTTCTGAAATTCAGATTGATCAGATCAGCACCATTAATGGTACCCAATCCCATCAATTGTATGGTCGATCGTTCAAGTGATTGCACCATTAGTACTTGAAGGAGACCAAAGAGTAAGACATATACACCATCCAACAGGAAACTACAAGTAATAATTTTTCTTAAAATATCATAATTTTATTTATCCAAAAGAAAAAACGTACACATATTACGACTATATATAAAAAGCAGCAAACGGATGGTGGTTGATCAGGCCACCAATTCCTGATAATCAAAAAATTGGGGGATTTCAAAAACGAAGGTTTTTTAGGAAGATTTCACCATTAGTGGGCACCTTTAAACGTGATTTTAGCTGCAGAAGCCAAACTGTTCATTGGGCTTATGATTAATATACAGTATTATGTAATAATAGATTTGGATCTTCTTCACAAGTTGGGCTTAAATGGTTTTTGTATGCAGTCAACACTACTGTACACCCCCCCTATAAATATTATTAATATGCTTTATTTATAAATCACTACGTTATTACATAGTGTTGTACAAGAGATAGAGGCAGGGACATAACTAAAGAGGAGCAGCACCTGTGCCCTCAGGGGGCCCCAAAGTCTAACCTTCCCTTCAGATCAGGTGTTTTTGTGGCCACACTTGTTATGGGTGTGAAGATCATGATGGCCACACTTGTTATTGCTGACAGGGGCGTAACTAGAAATCACTGGGCCCCCCTGCGAAGCTTTGCATGGGGCCCCCTCCCACCAAGGTGGCTGGGCGCTGTACACAAGAGCCTGATGCACACTGAATGGGGACTGTCTACAAAACTGTCTGCAAACTTTGTATGATTCCTTATCAGTGGCTGAGCAGATGCAGTCATGAGAACAATTGTGCAGAGAGCAGAAAGCTTTTTCTCTCCTTGCCCATGTTTGTCAGTATCAGGATGGGGCCGCCTGTGGCTTTTGGGCCCCCCTGCAGATGCATCCCGTGCAGGGTCTATTGTTACGCCCCTGTATGGGTGTGAAGATCATGGTGGCCACACTTGTTTTATGCCCCTTGCAAGTTGGGCCCCAAAGCCTGACAGGGCACCACGGGGAGGCAGTAAAGGGGTGTGAACATTGGGGGGCACCATCAAAGTATTGCTGGGTGGGCGCATGAACTGTAGTTATGCCAGTGGATAAAGGAGACATTACAGCATCAAACAATGTCACGCAGAGACAGGTTACAGATAAGAAATTATTTTCAGCAGAATGTTATGCCAGAAATGTCACATGATTTATAACAACCTGTCACAGATACTTCTGAAGCTCCCACGGGGCTCAAAACAAATATGTTTGACTTGCAGGGAGAAGTTTTAATACTCTAGTCTCTAGAACTTTCCATCTACCTCCACTGCTATAAAATGCTAAAACATCGCTTCAGCTAAAGGGACCCTGAGCTGTCAAATTGGTACTTACCTGGGGCTTCCTTCAGCCCACCATGGGCCGCAAGGTCCCCCGGTGTCCTCCTGGCTCCTCTCCCGGTCCCACTGGCGGCTCTGTTACCGGCGACTTTCAGGCTGAAGGTCGGCAGTGCATTTCCTGGACGGGCACGTTACGCGTCATCATGCCGCCCGCTACGCATCATCAAGCCGGCCGGCATGACAGTACTGCGCATGTGTGGTTTTTATAACTCTGAACCGCGCATGCGCAGGACTGTCACGCTGGCTGGCGTGATGACGCGTAGTGGCTGGAGTGATGATGCGTAGCGGCTGGAGTGATGATGCGTAGCTGACCTTTAGCCCGAAAGTCAGTGCTGTGGTTTTAAGGCGGCAATCACACTGTCACTAAAATGTTCCATTAATGGAATGAAACAAAATGGAGGTGATCAGATCCTATGCAAACTAATATCAATTCACATCAGTGCTTTCGGAGCAGATCTTTTCTGTCCATTCTGGCATTCAACTTTGGGTCCTGATTAATAATTATGGATCGGCCGAAAGAAAGTGGAGGCTGATGGAATCAATGCGGTGTCTGTTCTAAGCACGCTGCTCCCCTTGTCCGTTTTGCAAAATACTCACCAGCCCCCTTCTATTTGGGTCCTCCTCTGCTGCTGCCGCCGTCCATTTCGATCTTTGCACAGAAAAAAAACCCTACCGGTCCTAACTCCATCAGGCTCCAGTTGATTTTCAATAGACCAATGGGAATCGTCCCTCCCCAGCAGTGGACCAATGAAAATCCTTACTGGTGCTCAGGGAGGATTCCCATTGGTCTTTGCAAACCAATAGGACTGAGCCCGATGCTTCTGCGGGGGTGGGGTCTGGGATTGGTATACAATTCCTAGCATGCAGGGACCACAACAGATGGCAACAGTGAAGATTGAAGGAACACGGCGACATGTATAATGAGCAGGTGCAGGACAGAAACGCAATAAAAAAAACAGATGAAAAACTGATGCCCTAGGTAAGAAACTGATCCATTTTGATGGAAATGGACCAGTTTTTACAGGATCTGTTTTATATCCAGTACAGTGTGAGCCCAGCATAAGAGTTTGGGTGTTTTTGAAAGGGACGGCAAGAAGGCCCCTTTGAAGATATCCTATTAGGCTGTTTTCCCACTTGTTGCTGGACCAGGTGTGGCCAGCAGGAGTGGACAGTGTATTGTCTGCTCCAATGGTCTGCTGTGGTCTGGCTGGAGCCCGGGGCGGATGCGCTCCCTCATAGGCTATATGGGGGAGAACATCCACTTGCCTGGGATTATCGCGGACTTCACAGAAATGCGGTCCACTTACTGCAATGGATCCCGCAGATCAGCGTGACAAGTGTAAATTGTAGCAGTGGTGGCACGAAATTTTGCATAAAAATTTGCAATAACGCATTGTAATCGTAATGCAAAATTTCAGGGAAAATCGTAATTAATTTCATATGCAATAGTAATTTCATAATCTTGCATCATTTTTTTGCGTAATTTCACATAATTTTGTGTCGACTTTTGTGTGGTTAGTGGCAAAGCCCCCATACATGCTATTGCTACCAAAATTGCTACATACAGTATGTTAAGAAGGATAGTGGGTACAAATCAAACCAACATTTTTCAAAAAGACCTTGTAGTTTGGGAGAAAATCGATTTTAAAAAATACAAAAAAAAATGATTTTTAAATTGTCATTTTTCAGAGTTTAAAAAAAAATTCTTTTCATTTTTAAAATCGATTTTCTCAAAAACTACAAGGTCTTTCTGGAAAATTCTTTTTTTGACTTGTACCCACTATTTTCTTTAGTATATTTAGACATTTTTGGTGTCAATAGCATCTATGGCGGCTTTGCTATTCACTGCCAAAGTCGAGATTAAATTACGCGAAAATTTACAAACAACAATGCAAAATCAATGAAATGTACAAATCGTAATTACGTATAGATGAAATTGCAAAAAAAATTACGTGAAAATTTGCGTAATCGTAATTAGCTGATTACGATCATTCCTAAATACAGTAGGAGCCGTTCACTCGATGAGTGGAGAACGGACATCTCTGCTCTAGTGGAAACAGAGCCAAAATGTTACAACTGTTGCTCTGCCCAGTAATATCAGGAACATACAGCTGCCCCCAAACTCACCGTTTAAAGGACCGATATCACGAAAAATATAACATTTGAAAATGTGCACATACTGTATGTAAAATGTACATTTGACCAAGAGAAAAATACAGTATAAATTACCTTTTTCCTATATTGCTGTCTCTTACAGTAGGCTGTACAAATTTGACAGGTTTCAGATTAGTCCATCTCCTCATGGGTAATTTTCCTTTATTTTCAAAAGTACTTACTGAACAGCGGTTGCCTACTAGTTCCACTGCCAAAAAAATTGTGCAAATGAGCAGGATGGCCGACCAACATCTATGTTTAGATCCTTTCCAAGGAGTGATTTTGTAAAGAATAAAGGAGTAGCTGAGAATCCTCCATAAAAAGATGGACTAGTCCAAAATCTGTCAGATGTCATTACCTACTGCAACATAGGAGAAAAGTTATTCATAGTGAATTTTAATGTGGGAGAAATATACAGGTGAAACGCGAAACATTTTGTGCAAAAGTTCATTTATTTCAGTAATTCAACTTAAAAGGTGAAACTAATATATGAAATAGACTCATTACAGGCAAAGCGAGATACTGTATGTGTTCACATGTATTTTAAAAGGTTACAATTTTTCATGATAGTGGTCCTTAAACATTGCTTACAAAATCAAATGGATCAGCATGCAGATATGTTAATAATAGTATTACAAATGCTGGAGGGACAAAGCGTGTGCATGAAATAGTAGCTAGTATAAGTCTAAACAATAAATACTGCTGTGAATTGGACGCTAAATGAAAACAAACAAATATTTACAGTGGTAAAGACGATAGTGAAAGATCGGTTAATGATATTGATATTTTACTACAGCTTAACATACCTCTACTCTCACACAGAACCCGCCCCCCTCCGATACCTAACCCTAAAACCCCCCTTCCTTACATCTAACCCTAAAACCCCCCTTCCTGACACCTAACCCTAAACCCCCCTTCTTGACGCCTAACCCTAAAACCCCCCTTCCTGACACCTAACCCTAAACCCCCCTTCTTGACGCCTAGCCCTAAAACCCCCCTTCCTGACTCCTAACCCTAAACCCCCCTTCCTGACTCCTAACCCTAAACCCCCCCTTCCTGACTCCTAACCCTAAACCCTCCCTTCCTGACTCCTAACCCTAAAACCCCCCTTCCTTACGTCTAACCCTAAAACCCCTCTTCCTGACGCCTAACCCTAAAACCCCCCTTCCTGGCGCCTAACCCTAAAACCCCCCTTCCTGACTCCTGACCCTAAACTCCCCCCTTCCTTACACCTATCCCTAATGTTGGGTACACAAGATGCAATTTTGTGACAGATTTAATGTCAGATCAATTATTTCCAACATGTCTGATCTGATTTCAGAACGATTTCTGGAACGATTTTTCAGAGACGTGAACGGAAAATCGATTGAAAAAAAACGATCGGAAATCTGATCGGATATGTTGGAAATACTCGATCTGACAGTAAATCTGTCACAAAATTGCATCATGTATACCTAGCATAAAACCCCCCTTCCTGATCCCTAACCCTAAAAAAATTCCACTCTCTGATGCCTAGTCTTAAAACCCTCCTGTTTAACTATAAAATTTTCAGAACAATAAATTTCAAAACAATAAATGTTAAAAATAAAAAAATTGTAAAGACAAAAGACAAACATTTTTTTTTAAAAAAACTATAACTTTCCAATTTTCAAAAATACAAATTTTTGGTTAGACGGGCCCAACGTCCGCTATTTATCAGGCCCCCAAATTTCCTTTTTTGGGTGCCCAATCGCCTATATTGGCATTAGCCTAAATTGTCCATTAGCTGCAGCCACCCACATTTCCTGCCAACATTCATACAAAGACCTAAAATAATAATGGTTGTGAAATGTATCTCCATTGATAGAAATAGAACTGTTTATCCCAGATTAAGGCCTGGTTCACATTTGGGTGTGTTCAGAAATGTATATAAGTGCATGATAAAAATAAAAATTCAGAAAAATGTTTTTTTAGCAGTTGCACTGGGCAACTGCTGTTCAGTAAGTACTTTTAAAGTGAATGGGAACCGCATTTTAAAAAAAAATGAAGCAAATACTTATGTAACGGTTGGTGTCATCACACAGAGAGTATCTGATTATTGATGATCTGCAGTATCACCAATAACACAGATGTATACCTGATTATTAGTGATCTGCAGAATCACCAATAATACAAGTATGGCTAACCTCTGGACACCTAATAAAGTGTAAGTGTTTGGGTGCAACCGTAACTTTAATGGTTAATGAGACCTCACCAGAGGGGCTGATGAGGTATAACAATACACTGTGCGTGTACTAACTTATAACCTCCAGCAAGCTGGAGAGACAAAAGGCTCGGCTACAGAGAGGTAAGTATCGGTACAGAATCGTGAGACAAGATAATCAGGCAGAGGTTCAGCAACAGAGAGGTACGTATCGATACAGAATCGTGAAACAAGAGAGTAAACGGTAATCAGGCAGAGGTTCAGCAACAGGTAGGCAGATAGGCGAAGGTACTGGATCAGAAGGCAGGATCAGAGTCAGAGGGAATAGCTAAGCCTAAAGGTGGCCATACACTGGCCCGATTCGCCGCCGTTTCGACAGCAGATTCGATCACTGGGATCGAATCTGCTGCCAATCGTTCGCGCTACACGCCCAATTTCGATCCTTTTTGTCCGATCCCGTCGATCGCTCCGTGCGGAAAATTAGCGTCGATCGCCCGCGGGTAGGGAGCGCATCTCTAGCAGCGTTCGAGTACCCGACGACCGACGCAATAGAGCCGCATACATTACCTGCTCCGCCGGCACGACTACCCCCGGTCACCGCTGCTCCGTGTCCGCGCTGGTCTCCGGCATGCTTCAGTTACTTCCTCCTGTCCGGCAGGAAGTTTAAACAGTAGAGGGCGCTCTACTGTTTAAACTTCCTGCCAGGCAGGAAGAAGTAAAGCATGCCGGGGCCGGAGACCAGAGCGGAGACGGAGCAGTGGTGACCGGGGGACTGGAGTCGCGCCGGCGGAGCAGGTAATGTATGCGGGCGGGGGGAGCGGCGGCAGCACCACCACCACAACAGATTGTGAACGGTTTCAGGCTGAAATCGGTTCACAATCTGTTTGCAGTAAAGGTAGCCATACGATCCCTCTCTAATCAGATTCGATCAGATAGGGATCTGTCAGTTGGTCGAATCTGATGGCAAATCGACCAGTGTATGGCTACCTTTATAGTCATACACGTGAGATCAAACAGTAAGCAGTATCCTAGTCTTGGTGTGAAATCTGTAGCATCAACACCAGGGAACTAGTCTAAACAAATACCAATATACAGAAACAGTCTCCTAGTCTTGGTGTGAAATCCGTAGCATCAACACCAGGGAACTAGCCTAAGGTCTGCGTGCTAACACGCAAGCATTCACGACAACAGACAAAGTAGCAATGCAGCCCGGAGGCTTAAGAAGCAGAGGAGACCCCACTGGCACGCCGACTCCTCTGAGCCAATGAGGAGCGGCTAAGGTCTCCTCTGACGTCAGCCGACCCGCAGGTCAGCTGACAGCCTTCCTCGCTGCATAAAGGTCCCGTCTGTGCGTGCACCCGCGCACTACGGCGTCCCTCTGCACATAAGAATGCTCCGTCCTCGGCGTCCTAGACACCGCACGGACGGATGCGCACATGGGGGCGGCTGCGGTTGGCGGAGCTGCTCGCCGCAGCTACCTCAAATATTACAGTACCCCCCCTCTAGGCGTGGACTCGGGACATACTTCCTGACTTTTCTCCATCACCTTGTCTCCCTCAGCCATCATAGGGTGGGAGGGAGAGGAATATCCCTGCGAGAAAGATCTTAATCTCCTGGACCTGATTGGGAGAGCCCAAAGTCCATCTGTTGGAACAACTTTCCAATCCATCTCCTGCACTTTACCATCCACCCCTGGAACTCCTGCACGGGTACGTTGCTCACCCCGAAGTCCCAAAGTAGCAATGACTATATTATCAGGGAGGATGCTGACAGGGGTAAGAGACTGCATAGATTCTGGCTCAAAGCATCTCGAGAGAGCATCTGCTTTAACATACTTATTGCCCGGTCTATACGTAATAATGAAATTAAACCGGGCAAAAAATAGGGACCACCGGGCCTGTCTTGGTGTGAGCCGCTTGGCACCTTCGATATACTGCAAATTCTTATGATCAGTGAAGACCGTGATAGTGTGCTGAGCCCCCTCAAGCCAGTGGCGCCATTCCTCGAATGCAAGTTTGATGGCCAATAGCTCCCGATTCCCTATATCATAGTTTCTCTCAGCTGGGGAGAACTTCTTAGAAAAGTATGCACACGGGTGCAATTTAGGCCAGAGCGTTGGGACAGCACAGCCCCCACCCCAATCTCGGAGGCATCCACCTCTACTATGAATGGAAGAGACACAACTACATGCTTCAAGATGGGGGCAGAACAAAACAACTGTTTGAGTGAGGCGAATGCAGCCAGTGCATCTGTTGATCAGTTGTGGGTGTCTGCCCCCCTTTTGGTAAGATCTGTAAGAGGTCCGATTACAGAGGAAAACCCCTTTATAAACCGTCTATAGTAATTGGCAAAGCCTAAAAATCGTTGGAGTGCCTTCAACCCCACAGGGCGAGGCCACTCCAAAACAGCAGATAGCTTATCGGGGTCCATCTCTAACCCTTCAGTGGAGATTATGAAGCCAAGAAAAGGAACCCGGGGAAGCTCAGAGGCATTTCTCAATCTTGGCAAAGAGAGAATTTTGCCGTAATTTATTCAGAACGAATTTTACATGATCCCTATGCTCAGCCAAAGTTTGGGAGAAAATGAGGATGTCGTCCAAGTAAACTAAGACGAATTGCCCCAACACTTCTCTGAAAACCTCGTTGATCAGATCTTGGAAGACGGCTGGGGCATTACATAGCCCGAAGGGGTCTGTAATGGAGATTGTTTATTCTGTAGTGGTGAGCTATCTACTGCGGTAATTACCAAATGCTGACCTAAAGGTTGAAGAGGAAGCCCAAGCTGAAGTGCAAAGTCATAATTCATAAAGTTGGCGGCCGAGCCTGAGTCCAAAAATGCCTGTGTGTCCAGGACTCGGTCTCGCCAACAGATCAGACAGGGCAATAGAAGTCTGTCCTCTGCTACAGGAATGGCTGAACCCCCCACCGTGGTGCTACCAACCACCAGAGTGCGGTACAGTGTATCAGTCCGCTGTAGAGAGTCTGAATTCTCAATCTGCTTCTTGTCTTCCTTGACCTCTGAGAACTCGGTATGGCCAATTTGCATTGGCTTGTCAGTGGGGGAAGAGGAAGGTGCAGGAACTGCTAATGCTCTAGGCCGAGTTTGTTCTTGATAACAAATCCGCCTATGAATTTTGATGGCCAGGGAAATGGCCCCATCCAGAGTCTTGGGTTCTGGATGACCCAACATAAGGTTAGCCACCGCGTCGGACAAACCTGTCAAAAAACAGTCCATAAGCTCGAACTGCCCCCACCTGGCTGATTCTGCTCACCTCCTAAACTCGGCAGCATAAGCCTCGAAAGAACTTTGACCCTGTCTGAGGGTCTTTAACTGCCTTTCAGAAGTTCCTGCCAAATCAGGGTCGTCATAAATTACGTCTATGGCTTTAAAGAACTCCTCTACTGAGACCAAGGCCTCATGCCCCGTAGGGAGACTGTAGGCCCAGGATTGGGAGTCACCAGACAATAAAGTTTTAATGAATGTGACCCGTTGGGCTTCAGTACCCGAAGAAATGGGTCGTAATTCAAAATATGACAGGCATCGATGCTTGAAATTCAGGAATCAGGAATAGTTTATTTCACCAAGCATGACTGGGTCATGCCCGGAATTGGGTTTGGCACAGTACATTTGGCTCAGAAGAGACATCAATCGATAACATAGACAGGGCCGGCCCTAGACTTTTTGCCGCCTGAGGCAAACGTTTCACCCCACCTCATGAGCAGGCCGGCCCTGAACATAGATAAGCAACAGGAGCAGAAATTTACAGTTACACATGTCAGTAGCAGACGGCGTCCTAGACGCCGCACGGACGGATGCGCACATGGGGGTGGCTGCGGCGGCAGAGCTGCTCGCCGCAGCTACCTCGAATATTACAACTTACCTAAGGAGAGGGAAGGCTCTGGGTTGTATAGAGCCTTCCGTCTCCTCTCTTGGTGCTCTCTATCCTGTGCTGGCTCCCCCCCCCCCCCCCTGTTTCAATCCCCCACCGGAAGGGTATTTGAAAGTCTTCGGGAGCTGTGTCCTCCCAGAGACATGCGGCTTCATACTGCACAGGCGTGAACGTGCAAGACAGCGTGCTTGCGCAGGCGCAGTACAGGGCCGCCCTTCTTCAGGAGCGCTCGGGCTCCCTGAAGACTTCTGAAGCCTCCTTCGGCCGGGTAAAGCAGTATTTGATTAAATTAGTCAAATACTGCTCCCGGGCGAGCCAGCACTGGAACAAGGGGACCAGGAGAAGAGCCGGGAGGCTCTATAGGACCCAGAGCATTCCCTCTCCTTGGGTATGTATCTGTCTCAGTTTTTTAAATGCGGTTCCCATTCACTTTAACCACTTCAGGACCACAGTCTTTTCGCCCCTTAAGGACCAGAGCCTTTTTCTCCATTCAGACCACTGCAGCTTTCACGGTTTATTGCTCGGTCATACAACCTACCACCTAAATGAATTTTACCTCCTTTTCTTGTCACTAATACAGCTTTCTTTTGCTGCTATTTGATTGCTGCTGCGAGTTTTAGTTTTTATTATATTCATCAAAAAAGACATGAATTTTGGCAAAAAAATGACTTTTTTAACTTGCTGTGCTGACATTTTTCAAATAAAGTAAAATTTCCTATACATTTGAGCGCGAAAGTTATTCTGCTACATGTCTTTGATTAAAAAAAAACCATTCAGTGTATATTTATTGGATTGGGTAAAAGTTATAGCGTTTACAAACTATGGTGCCAAAAGTGAATTTTCCCATTTTCAAGCATCTCTGACTTTTCTGACCTGTCAGGTTTCATGAGGGGCTAAAATTCCAGGATAGTACAAATACCCCCCAAATGACCCCATTTTGGAAAGAAGACATCCCAAAGTATTCAGTGAGAGGCATGGTGAGTTCATAGAAGATTTTATTTTTTGTCACAAGTTAGCGGAAAATGACATTTTCTGACAAAAAAAAGAAAAAAAAAAAGTTTCCATTTCTTCTAACTTGCGACAAAAAAAAATGAAATCTGCCACAGACTCACTATGCTCCTCTCTGAATACCTTGAAGTGTCTACTTTCCAAAATGGGGTCATTTGTGGGGTGTGTTCACTGTCCTGGCATTTTGGGGGGTGCCTAATTGTAAGCACCCCTGTAAAGCCTAAAGATGCTCATTGGACTTTTGGCCCCTTAGCGCAGTTAGGCTGCAAAAAAGTGCCACACATGTGGTATTGCCGTACTCAGGAGAAGTAGTATAATGTGTTTTGGGGTGTATTTTTACACATACCCATGCTGGGTGGGAGAAATATCTCCGTAAATGACAATTGTTTAATTTTTTTTACACACAATTGTCTATTTATAGAGATATTTCTCCCACTCAGCATGGGTATGTGTAAAAATACACCCCAAAACACATTATACTACCTCTCCTGAGTACGGCGATACCACATGTGTGGCACTTTTTTGCACCCTAACTGCGCTAAGGGGCCCAAAGTTCAATGAGTACCTTTAGGATTTCACAGGTCATTTTGAGAAATTTCGTTTCAAGACTACTCCTCACGGTTTAGGGCCCCTAAAATGCCAGGACAGTATAGGAACCCCACAAATTACCCCATTTTAGAAAGAAGACACCCCAAGGTATTCCGTTAGGAGGATGGTGAGTTCATAGAAGATTTTTTTTTTTTGTCACAAGTTAGCGGAAATTGATTTTAATTGTTTTTTTTCACAAAGTGTCATTTTCCGCTAACTTGTGACAAAAAATAAAATCTTCTATGAACTCACCATACTCCTAACGGAATACCTTGGGGTGTCTTCTTTCTAAAATGGGGTCATTTGTGGGGTTCCTATACTGCCCTGGCATTTTAGGGGCCCTAAACCGTGAGGAGTAGTCTTGAAACCAAATGTCGCAAAATGACCTGTGAAATCCTAAAGGTACTCATTGGACTTTGGGCCTCTTAGCGCACTTAGGGTGCAAAAAAGTGCCAAACATGTGGTACCGCCGTACTCAGGAGAAGTAGTATAATGTGTTTTGGGGTGTATTTTTACACATACCCATGCTGGGTGGGAGAAATATCTCTGTAAATGACACATTTTTGATTTTTTTTACACACAATTGTCCATTTACAGAGAGATTTCTCCCACCCAGCATGGGTATGTGTAAAAATACACCACAAAACACATTATACTACTTCTCCTGAGTATGGCGATACCACATGTGTGACACTTTTTTGCAGCCTAGGTGCGCTAAGGGGCCCAACGTCCTATTCACAGGTCATTTTGAGGCATTTGTTTTCTAGACTACTCCTCACGGTTTAGGGCCCCTAAAATGCCAGGGCAGTATAGGAACCCCACAAGTGACCCCATTTTAGAAAGAAGACACCCCAAGGTATTCCGTTAGGGGTATGGTGAGTTCATAGAAGATTTTATTTTTTGTCACAAGTTAGTGAAAAATGACACTTTGTGAAAAAAACAATAAAAATCCAATTTCCGCTAACTTTTGACAAAAAATAAAATCTTCTATGAACTCATCATACACCTAACAGAATACCTTGGGGTGTCTTCTTTCTAAAATGGGGTCACTTGTGGGGTTCCTATACTGCCCTGGCATTTTACGGGCCCAAAACTGTGAGTAGTCTGGAAACCAATTTTCTCAAAATGACTGTTCAGGGGTATAAGCATCTGCAAATTTTGATGACAGGTGGTCTATGAGGGGGCAAATTTTGTGGAACCTTTCATAAGCAGGGTGGCCTCTTAGATGACAGGATGTTTTGGGCCTGATCTGATGGATAGGAGTGCTAGGGGGGTGACAGGAGGTGATTGATGGGTGTCTCAGGGGGCGGTTAGAGGGGAAAATAGATGCAATCAATGCACTGGGGAGGTGATCGGAAGGGGGTCTGAGGGGGATCTGAGGGTTTGGCCGAGTGATCAGGAGCCCACACAGGGCAAATTAGGGCCTGATCTGATGGGTAGGTGTGCTAGGGGGTGACAGGATGTGATTGATGGGTGTCTCAAGGTGTGATTAGAGGGGGGAAATAGATGCAAGCAATGCACTAGCGAGGTGATCAGGGCTGGGGTCTGAGGACGTTCTGAGGTGTGGACGGGTGATTGGGTGCCCGCAAGGGGCAGATTAGGGTCTAATCTGATGGGTAACCGTGACAGGTGGTGATAGGGGGTGATTGATGGGTAATTAGTGGGTGTTTAGAGGAGAGAAGAGATGTAAACACTGCACTTGGGAGGTGATCTGATGTCGGATCTGCGGGCGATCTATTGGTGTGGGTGGGTGATCAGATTGCTCGCAAGGGGCAGGTTAGGGGCTGATTGATGGGTGGCAGTGACAGGGGGTGATTGATGGGTGGCAGTGACAGGGGGTGATTGATAGGTGATTGACAGGTGATCAGTGGGTTATTACAGGGAATAACAGATGTAAATATTGCACTGGCGAATTGATAAGGGGGGGTCTGAGGGCAATCTGAGCGTGTGGGCGGGTGATTGGGTGCCCGCAAGGGGCAGATTAGGGTCTAATCTGATGGGTAACAGTGACAGGTGGTGATAGGGGGTGATTGATGGGTAATTAGTGGGTGTTTAGAGGAGAGAAGAGAGGTAAACACTGCACTTGGGAGGTGATCTGATGTCGGATCTGCGGGCGATCTATTGGTGTGGGTGGGTGATCAGATTGCCCGCAAGGGGCAGGTTAGGGGCTGATTGATGGGTGGCAGTGACAGGGGGTGATTGATGGGTGGCAGTGACAGGGGGTGATTGATAGGTGATTGACAGGTGATCAGTGGGTTATTACAGGGAATAACAGATGTAAATATTGCACTGGCGAATTGATAAGGGGGGGGGGGGGGTCTGAGGGCAATCTGAGCGTGTGGGCGGGTGATTGGGTGCCCGCAAGGGGCAGATTAGGGTCTAATCTGATGGGTAACAGTGACAGGTGGTGATAGGGGGTGATTGATGGGTAATTAGTGGGTGTTTAGAGGAGAGAAGAGATGTATACACTGCACTTGGGAGGTGATCTGATGTCGGATCTGCGGGCGATCTATTGGTGTGGGTGGGTGATCAGATTGCCCGCAAGGGGCAGGTTAGGGGCTGATTGATGGGTGGCAGTGACAGGGGGTGATTGATGGGTGGCAGTGACAGGGGGTGATTGATAGGTGATTGACAGGTGATTGACAGGTGATCAGGGGGGATAGATGCATATAGTACACGGGGGGGGGTCTGGGGGGGGTCTGGGGAGAATCTGAAGGGTGGGGGGTGATCAGGAGGGGGCAGTGGGCAGGGGGGGGATAAAAAAAAAAATAGCGTTGACAGATAGTGACAGGGAGTGATTGATGGGTGATTAGGGGGGTGACTGGGTGCAAACAGTGGTCTGGGGGGTGGGCAGGGGGGGGTCTGAGGGGTGCTGTGGGCGATCAGGGGGCAGGGGGGGGGAAATCAGTGTGCTTGGGTGCAGACTAGGGTGGCTGCAGCCTGCCCTGGTGGTCCCTCGGACACTGGGACCACCAGGGCAGGAGGCAGCCAGTATAATAGGCTTTGTATACATTACAAAGCCTATTATACATATGTGCAGCGGCGATCCGGGTGCTAGTAACCCGCCGGCGCTTCCGAACGGCCGGTGGGTTACTACGAGCGGTGGGCGGAGCCAGTCCCCGGCGGCTGATCGCGTCACGAATGACGCGATCGCCGCATAGCCACTCCCGCAGCCGCCCCCGCCGATGGGCGTATTGCGGTCGTTTGGGCCCGGACTTTGCCGCCGCCCATCGGCTGGGGGCGGTCCTCAAGTGGTTAAAAAGAAAGGAAAAGCTAAGAATCCCCCATGAGGAGATGGATTGGACCAAAAAATGTACATTTTACATATGTGCCTACACATATAGTTAAGCCCTGTTCACAGTGGTCAGTCGCTTTGCAGAATTATTCTGCATGTCGACTCACTACCCATACAATTCTATGGGCCTGTTTACAGTAATGGATCGTGTTATTCTAATGCGCTGCATGCAGGCTTTGTTTTAAAGTCTATGGCCAGTCTCCATTGACAGTCATTATAATGTGTGAGTTATGCAACTGACCACACTGTCAACCTAGCCATAAAAATGTATATTTTTCTTGATGGGGTCCACTAACATTCGAGTCTGATGAGATGAATCCTCAGATACTGTTCATGTAAAACAAACTTGAGGCTTTGCAAAAGGGAGAGAGCTCAGAACACACCCAGCCAAAAGCCACGTACATGAGGTGGTGGGAATCAGGACTCAATCCTCTGGCAACGTTGCAGGGCTGACATTGTACAGACATGTCACTAACCTGCAGGCTAGCGATGTGTTCTGCCTCTATGTAGGGGCCAGAGGCCTGACAAAGCAGCATGGGAGTTAAGTCATACGGGAGCCGGGTGAGTTGGGAGAACAATGCTTTCAGCCAGCAAACAGCCAAATTGAGGTTGATGGACAAACTTCTGTACAATGCCCTTAGCTGAATGACACAATCTCCCGGCTAATCAGATCTCATTGCAATGGTTAACTGGTATTCATTGATTTTGGCCTAGTTGCCTACATTTTCAGCTGGTAGCTTCTAGTGATATATTAGGTATGATTTTATAAATATCTGATTTCACAAATGGAATTGATTCTGATAAATAAATATATATTGAGCAATGCTATATTATTTCGGGTGTGCATGAAAAAAGGGCGCGGGCAAAAAAGGGCTTGGCACGGGTGGATAACGAACTCTGATAACGATAAACATTGTGTCAAACTTGGTTAACAATAAATATCATTGGAGTTACAGACGGGAAATAATAATGAAAAGATATTAACGTTAAACATCGTTACGTAATTCAACAATACAGCTTGACCCAACCCTACTCTCACACAGTACCCTCCCCTGGTGGCGCCTAACCATAATTACCCGCCCCCCCCCCCCCCTCCCGGGTGGTGCCTAACTCTAATTACCCTTCCCCCAGTGGTGCCTAACCCCGCGGTGGTGCCTAACCCTAACCACCCCCCCCCGGTGTTGCCTAAAACTAACCACTGCCCGGGTAGTGCCTAACCACTCTCCCTGGTGTTGCCTAACCCTAACCACTCCCTCTGCAGAAACACCCTTTTACACATAGAAACGATAATATTTTTGATAACGTAAAATCTGTACATATAAACTAAATAATATGACAAAAACTATAACGTTGCAAGCTTCTAAAACGATAACTACTTCAAAAACTATAACATTCTAATGTTGTTAAAGATATTTTTCGCGGCGCCCTTTTTTCTGCTTTTTTCGCCGTATTAATGATAATTGCAATAAAGTCTATGGTGGCGCCATTTTCGGCTACCCTCGTCCTTCGCCCTTTTTTCCTGCTACCTATATCAGACTATTATCTTCCAAATAATACACGTTGAAACAGCCAGGCAGCAGAGATAAACACTGACGTCTCTTGAAAATGTGTTCTTGAATTTCTTGTTTCTCTAAGATATTCCTTTGACTGTACAGTGTAATTCTAATGTCCCTGTCCCCATAATTGTCACAGATTCAACACAGATTAGACCCTACAATGGAACATTCCAATGTGTTTGCTTCACATGTGAAAAAGAGAGAGGGTCAGGTGTTTGCATGACCAGTTTTACATCACAATAACAGAATTTGGAGGCACACCCTTCTGCATTACCTTAAAACACAATTTCTTGTCACATCCCTTCCACACATTGAAACGCTGCCAGCTGTTAGATCCAGGTATGTTCCTACTCTATGTATGAAACTGATGAAACATTATTTAGTGATCATCATCTAAGTTTACATTAAAATGACAAATATTACTGTCTACTGTTATTAAATGTTATATTGTATTCCAAAATGCTCAAATATTTACAGAAGCACTCAGGGACACCTAAAAAAAATCTATGTGATATAAAAGTCAGAAATCTTATATTTTGACTCAGAATTCAGAGACAACAAACAATTGGACTATCAGATTAATAATTAATACGATTCGGAAACAAAATAATTCTAGCATGAAAGTCAACATTACGCAGCTGGGGCTATATAAAAATTATCACCTGTATCTCAGGCAAAGCAAAGTATAATAATATAACTATATAATGTTAAATTAAATACTAATATATTTAGATTACAAAAAAGTATAAATCTAACGCTTTGTTTTTTGTTTTGTTTTTTCACAAATTCAATTGTATTTTTTTTTTCTTTTTTTTGAGTCCTGTTAGTATTCAGTTTTCTATCTTTGGGTAGTATTTCTAAAATGATAAAAACTCCTTCTCATCACTGATTAAGGGCTAGTGTACACCACCAGAGTGGTTCTGGAGCGTTTTTAAAATCGCTAGCTGTTTGAAAACTGCTTGGGTAATGTATTTCAATAGGCTGGTGCACACCATAGCAGTTCGTTTTTTCCACAAACGCAAACTCGGGGGCTGCAGCATTTTTTAGAATTCTGAGGTGTTTCTGCCTCAATGTTAAAATATAGGAAGGTGGAAAACCGCTCTGAAAAGTGCTAGATCAGAGCAGTTTTCCAAGCGTTATTGTTACAGAAGCTGTTCAGTAACAATATATGAAATCTGCTACACAAAAATGCTCCAAAAAACGCTAGGCATGTTTAGAAAACCTCTCTAAACATGCCTAGAATCACTCTGAAAATCTGCTTCAAAAACCTCTAGCGTTTTGCGGATCAGCCAGAGGTTGTTGGTGTGCACTGGCCCTTTCAGTTATGTGCCCTTATTCAATTAACTTTTTCTCCTGAGTTTTTTCATAGGAGATAACTTTTCATCCTCTTTAAGCACTTTGCAATTGAAAAAGTACAAAAATGTAGGTGGAAGAGTAATATTAAAATTAGTATTTTCTAGCTTGCTGGTGGGCTTAAAAGGCATTTTTTTCTTATAAGGTATGAGAATATCACCTAAGAGAAAGCTTAGGGGAAAAGTTAATTGAATAGGGGTCATTAAGTTTAACTTTCCACCTAATGCATAACATTATTATTATTATTATTATTATTATTATTATTATTATTATTATCATCACTCTTTTTTTGACATTTTTTAATTTAAGAAAAAGTCATTTTCAACAGTTCAGTAATTTATGCATTTTTGATAAGGTGCTAAAACAATTAACAAAAAATAGAAAATAGTAATTACTGTTTTTTCCATCCTTAAAGGGGAACTGAAGTAAGAGGTATACGGAGGCTGCCATATTTATTTCCTTTTAATCAATACCAGTTGCCTGGCAGCCCTGCTGGTCTATTTCTCTGCAGTAGTATCTGAATAACACCAGAAACAAGCATGCAGCTAGTCTTGTCAGATCTGACTTCAAAGTTTGAAACACCTGATCTGCTGCATGCTTGTTCAGGGTATATGGCTAATAGTATTAGAGGCATAGGATCATCAGGGCTGCCAGGCAACTTGTATTGCTTAAAAGGAAATAAACATGGCAGCCTCCATATACCTCTCTCTTCAGTTCCCCTTTAATGTGCTTAAAAGATAGTCATGTAATCAATGCCTCTAACCCACTGCTAGGAACCCCAAACTAGTCTCCCAGAAAATTGTTTTTCTTTGAAAAGTTTTTCCAACAGATACCATAAGGATTTATGAATGGAGGCATGGGAGAGACCAAGTTGAGTAGAATTTGCCTCAGTCTTTAGTAACTCTGGTCTTCTAATATGTCTGCTATTCCAAGTAATATCCTGCACCTGCAGCATCGAAGTTATAAATGGCTATGGGGAAGTTCCAGGCTTTCTACTGGAAAAGGGTATTATGTCCCTGACCAAAGAAGATTGTCCTGCACAATTAACTGGAAAGAGCTGAATCTTTGTCTGTATGGATTTTTAAACTGGACCCCTACAAAGTGGGAACCCTCCCTATAGTGGCTGGATAGTGTACTAGTTAAAGGGAAGGTCCAAGCAAAAAAAAAAAAAATGAGATTCACTTACCTGGGGCTTCTACCAGCCCCATGCAGCCATCCTGTGCCCTCGTAGTCACTCACTGCTGCTCCAGTCCCCCGCTGGCAGCTTTCTGACCTCGGAGGTCAGGGCCAAATTGCGTACATTTTTACACATTCCCGCTAGTGCAGGAACATTAACACATACATTTTTACGCGTTAGTGGTGAAACGCGTAAATTTTTGTTCCTGCACTAGCTGGAATGCGTAAAAATGTATGCAATGTGGCCCTGACCTCCGAGGTCAGAAAGCTGCCAGCGGGGGACTGGAGCAGCAGTGAGTGACTACAAGGGCACAGGATGGCTACATGGGGCTGGTAGAAGCCCCAGGTAAGTGAATCTCATTTATTTTTTTTGCTTGAACCTTCCCTTTAAGGGCTCTGCCTCTGACACAGGAGACCTGGATTCCACTCTCGGCTCTTCCTGTTCAGTAAGCCTGAAGTCTTTGGGCAAGACTCTCTAACACTGCTACTGCCTACTGAGCACCCTAGTGGCTGCAGCTCAAATGCTTTGGGTCCATTAGGAGAAAAGCGCGGTCTGGCTGGTTGATCAATGCCTATTGCAAAAACTGGACACCCACTTATGTAAGGCGTACTTTCTTCCAAGAAGGTATCACACCAGATTGGGCTCCCGGTGGCCGGGTGTTTGTCTTTGCTTGTCTTTCGCCAGTTTGGAATCACTTATGTAAGGGGTTTACAATGGTTGGCATGTAACCTTGGGGTGGCACACTTTGTTGTTGGCACCCTTGTTATTGAGACAGATTTCATAAAGTCTCTCCCTGTATGACATCTTTGTGTATATGTACCTGATCCCGTTCCTATGTGCAAGACGTCAGCCAGTTCCACTGGATTTTTCACTGGTTTTATTAGCATAGCACAACATATTACTGAATACACTGGAATCTGATGAATGAGTCTATATAAATCCATCCATTAAAGCGGTTTAACACCCAGCATTACAACTTTGCTTTAAAAGATTGCTTACAGCTTAGAAATTATTATGCCAGATTTTTTTTTAAGCAGAAATTCACTGACTGGGTTAAAAATTACATTTTAGTGTTGGATTTAACTAGGAATCCGCATCCATTCTTATCTTTAGTTACAAATGTATCTTTGTTTGGAATGCAATTAGACCTCTGAAAAGCCTGCCGGGGAAGCCCTCTTTGTTCTCTCAGAGCAGTGTTTGTTTATTACTTTGTAAATAGATACATTTGTAACTAAACCTAAGCACGGAGGAGGATTTCTAGCTAAATGCAGCACTAAAATGTCATGTTTAATCCATTCAGTGAATTTTTGCAAAAAAAAAAAATCTGGCATAATCGTTTCTAAGCTGTAAGCAATCTTTTAAAGCAAAGTTGAAATGCTGGGTGTTAGACCACTTTAATTATAACCCCCCTTATTACATGGATGGATTTGAGAACTATTAGGACTAATGTTGCTAATAATACCAGGACATGCTTATGAACCAGACTGAGGGCCGCACTTATACGTTTGTAAAGACAGCCATGACTAAGGCTAGGTCCACACTTGTCCGGCACAGATCGGATCTGTTTGAAACGGATCCGGTTGGGTAAAAAAAATTCCCCTCCATTTTTATCTTTTTTTTACATTTGGAGCATACGTTTTCAGTCCATGGAAACATATGCCCAGGGGGTGCCACAAAGTGTGGGGGGAAGCAGCCAGGATGGGGGTGACATTGATCAATGGGCAGGGGTTTGTTCGGGGGGACCCTCACCTGGGTCCCCCTTTCCCGCTCCCCTCCAGCTTTTTGTGCAAATTGTTAAAATATAGTGTCGGCAGCGAGCAGGGATGCTTACCTCCTCTCTATGCATTCCACCGCTTGCCGCTAGACTTCCTGCAATGTCGCCCCCTATACTTCTGAGGCTGGCATTGCAGGAAGTGACACGGCAAATTTTGCACAAATAACTGGAGGGGAGCGGGAATGGGGGACCCAGGAGAGGGTCGCTGTCACCCCCGTCCTGGCTGCTACTCCCTCCTGCATGGCAGCCCCCTCCCCAACCACAGGCTGGGACACAGAAACGGATCAGTTTCTGTGTCCAAATCTGTCTGTGTAGAGGGGGATCTGTTTTGCCTTTCATTTTCACTACCCCTCCGTGTATCCGGGGTCCGTGAAAATGTTGTAAATCCGGACCAACCGTTCAGGTTTTGAAAATTGGTCCCCCAGAATCAGGGTTGCTCGTAAACTACGTCAGCGCGAATCTACGCGTCGTAGTCCGCAACTACGCATCGTAGTTCATAGACGAAGTTTAAAAACTTCGCATACGTATTTTCGCGTAGTCGTAGTCCCGCTATGCGAAGCTTCGCCCGCTACGCGTAGTTGACGTATGTATTGCAAAGTCAACTACGCGTGTGGTAACTGCGTCTATACGGATCATTGCACATGCGCAGAAATATTATTGCCCTTCTATACGTATACAATTCTGCATTGGAAGGTGATATGTAAGCATATATTAGTTCACCCATTTGCATAGTTAGCGGATTATTGCAGACATTTTTCCGCATAAGGGCATAAGCGTCCGCATCAACTACTCTTCGCACTACGCGAAGCTTCCGTATTTCAACGCGTAGTCTACGAAATGCAAACGTAGTGAAGTTTATGATTTCGTAGCCGTAGTTTGCGAAGCGTAATCGCGGAAAACTACGCATAGTTCCAGCGTAGAGAAGTTGGCTGACTACGACCATCCCTGCCCAGAATGCAGCCGGATCCTTTTTTTAATGAGTGAAGATGGCTGCTTTTTTTTAACATTGCTATCCGTGGCTCCATTTTTGATCCGGGCCAAAACACTAAGTCACGGATACGTTTTTAATACAAGTGCGAACCTACTGTTAAAGAAAGCCTGTACTGAAAAAAAAATAGATACTTACTTCAGTAGAGGGAAAACTTTAGATAGTCAAAGGCTTCCCGATCCATCCACGTTCAACAGGCCAAGAGATGAAGTCACATTGTTGGACTACCTCTACTGGCGAGCATTGTGGAGGCCAGGAAAGTGAGATACTGCTGCGGGTGCTTGAAGCTTCTGCAGCTGTGGCTGTGGATGGAGAAGATAGCAGAGGGCATAAAGATTGGGGGATAGGGAGCAGCCCATTTTACATTCATTTTATATATTATATAAATTCAGTAGATCCCTTTAAACTTGCATAGCAATTTCATGTGACTTATACCTACGCTTTTTACTATCAATTCGATACAGGGATTGCTGCAGCAAGCTGGGGGCCTTCTAGAGTGTCTGTGCTTTCTCTGTGTATTAGGAATCGCAAATCGCTAATGATTTTCGTATCGCTAGGGTTGTTACTTTATCATGTTTCTATGTACCTCCAAGATTGGGTGTAGTTTGATGCTGCCACCACCATTGACATAGCTATTTGACCCCAATCAAGCATGGGTCCAGGGTGGGTCAAGTCTTGAGAGTCCATAGACGCTGTGTACACAGAGAACCAGGGGTTTTAAAATTGATTAACAAAAGTACCATTATATAGGGGACAACTCCTGTTTCATTGGAACACTGAGCTCAGGCTGGCAGACTTGTCACAGTCCTTCCAACCTGACAGGATCTGAAAATATTTTCTTGGACAGGAAAAGTTGTCCAGTTGAAACTATGCAGCAAGGACTGTGTAGCCAGTATACCGTAACTGTATTTTGCAGCTGGAAAAAAATCAAATCTTTATTTGCTCTAAATACAAAAATATTCTTTATAGAAAAAAAGTTGAGATGCTTCAATCAGTTAGTCTTCATAAAGAGCACATACGTAGTAAAGCATTAGTAGTACAAATCTTCTTAGTGTCAATGATACTGCAAATTTTGGCTTGAAGCAGAAAAAATGCTTTTCTAAGCCTTAGGCCTCTTTCACAGTAGGACGGTGCGGTTTGATGCAACGTTAAAGTCGCAACGCAAATTACAACACATCACCCCAAAAAAGTCGCAATGCAACTTAATGCCCCATTATCATCGCATACAGTAGAGCATACAGGCAATGAAAAGTATGCTTCCAAGTCATTACTGAGCATGTGCAAACAGTCCAACGCAGTTAATAACATGTATAACGCACAGCATGCAGCACTTTCTAATAATGCTACACGTTACACACAAACGCAACGTGTGCACTGGGAATGTCGCACAGACTTAGTATTGCTGTGCGTTAGTCTGCGCTGAAACATTTTCTAACGTGCGACTTTAACGTCGCACTCTGAAAGCGGCCTAAAAGATTGTTTTTTTTTAATAGATATACATATGCACAAAAGGAGATATTGGTTGCTTGGCAGTTGGAAACAGCTGTTATTTTAATGCAAAGAGGTTTCCACAGTATGATGTCAGGACCTAGGTGCTGACATCACGCGGTGGGAGGGGTTTCACCACAATATCAGCCATACTGACTTCCCTGATGATCTATAAAAAAAAAAAGTAAAAATATTTTATGGGAAAAGGGGTATCAGTTACTGACTGGGACAAAGTTCATTCCTTGGTTACAGATCCTCTTTAAAGAGTAACTCCCCTATACACGTCTCCAACCTTCCTCTATTTGTTTCCATGTTGGCCTAGCCAGAGGAGAGCGAGGAATCTGTAGTGGAGATTTTCTATTACATTTGTTTCTCATCAAAACACAGAAAATGTAGACAGCTTAAATAGTTATGGATATCCTGCTAACACATTAACACTATCCCCATTTCACTGTACTACAAGAATTTATCCCTCAACATCTATTGAGAGGGATTGATGCTGCCATATTACCAGCAGAATGGTGGACCCGTAACTACATTTCCCATGAGCCCTAGTGGCGATTGTTAAATTCTATTAAGGAGCATAGCCTAGTTCTAAGTAGAAATGGGACTGGATGTAGGCACGTTTATCTCATCATGTCACATGTCTCTTCAGGTACCCTTTAAATAATAGGACATAGAAGTTGTGGGGGGAGGGGGGGTAGTCATTTTCCTTTTTTTTTTGGTGTAACAAGACACCTCTGTACAGCTTTCCTATTGCTATGCGTGTTATGTGCATTGTTTTATCCTTTTTGTTCTCATGCTTTTCAGTATTGAAACAATCCGATACCCCCCCCCCCTCCCCCCATCCAAATGAGTGGCCTTTGTGTAGCTACATTTCCAGTCTTAATACCCAAATATGTATGACTTTCATAAACAGTCATGCCTCAGAGGAGACACTGTTGTCTCAAAACAAATCATCTGGAAATTGCGCAATTCAGCAAGAATAAACAGCAAGTATTTAGAAAAGGGTAACTTGACTTCATTCAATGCTCCGACATCTGAATATTGGCTGTTTTTCAATGTCTTTTTAATCCCTCTCTTGTTGTGTAGCTGTTAAAATGTAAATAATTAAGTTCCATACCCCTTCCTTCCATATATGACTGTGCAGAAATGTGTGATGGAATCTCTAACATCAACTTTAAAGCGGACCTGAACAACCTCTCTGCTCTAAAATATACGCAACAGCATAACAACCTTTAAACAAAAAACATTTCGTTGTCACAGCTGATACAAATCCTGAAATAAATCTGCAGTGTGTCTACTTCCTAATTCATGGAAGCAGACATACAGTATTGTTAACATTCTGTACTTTCAAATTAGCTTATCTGCCATCTCTGCCATGGCAGTCATGTGACACAGGCAAGGGAGCAAATTACAACTTGTGATTAGACACAAATAAGGGGGAATTAGGCAGGCTAAACTCTCTAAATACATACAAGGTGTATTTCTCTAGGTTTTACTTCTGTCCTGTGTTCAAGTCCACTTTAAAAGTTTAAGTACTACATAACTTTCTGCATAATCGTTGGTCACTGGTGTGAAGTCAACGTCTTGGATTCGCCTTACTAATTTTTGTCTGATCTAGTTTTAACCATCACAGACTAGTAGATATTTTGTATCTTCAATGTTTGTCACACCCTTCAGTATGTGTTCCACCAACACAAAACAGGGTGTGAGGCCTTCAACACCACTTATTATCATCACAGAATGCCATATTTACACCCTTAAAGGGGTTCTGTGGACTGCTCAACTAAAACAAAAAACGACACTTACCTGGGGCTTCTATCGGCTCCCTGCAGCTGTAATGTCCTACGCCGTCCTCCTCCGATGCTCTATTCCCCGCCACAGCTTCCGGTCTAATCACGCGACTAATTACACTGCAGCTGTGCGGCCATCAACAGGAGCTTACTGCGCAGGCAAAGTACAAGAAAACTCCGTACTGCGTCTGCGCCGCAAGCTCCCGATGACGCGCGCGGGACCAAGCATTATTCGTCTTGTTAGACGAATATTAGATGGGGTCCGGCGGCGGGGAACCGAGGATTATAGGAGGATGGGGTGGGACATGACAGCTGCAGGGGGCAGATAGAAGCCCCATTTAAGCGTCGTTTTTTGCTTATTTGAGCAGTCCACAGAACCCCTTAGGTACTCATGCTTTGTTCTATCTGGTAGCAGGTCGACCTTTAGATAGATCCCTCTTTGATTAAATTTGATCAGAGAGGGATCTATGGCTGCCCACGCACTGCACATCGCTTTGCAATAGATTTCAGCAGGATGTTAATGCAGGATTATGTCATTTTTTATGCAAATGCATGCAGCTTAAAAAACGACCAATAAGATAATGGTGCCTCTGTTCAAAACAGAGGAACCAGATAAGGATGAAATAGTTAAAAAACGTTTAAAAAGGGGGAGATAATGGTGGACTCAACTCTCACAAGCAGACACACGATCAGTTATTCACTGAAAAATATCTTTATTCAAATAGACCCCAGAGTAATAGCGCTATTACTCTAGAGTCTATTTGAATAAAGATATTTTTCAGGGAATAACTGATCATTTGTCTACTTGTGGGAGGTGAGGCCACCACTACCTCCCCCTTTGTAAACAGTTTTTAACAATTTCATCCTTATCTGGTGCCTCTGTTTTGAACAATTGTTTATTTTAGGCTGTTTGTTATGCGGATTTCTAAACCCCAGAGCATTCTGGGATACCAGCTATGTTTTTTGTACTGGCTTAATGCCTGGTACACACCAAACAATTTCCCATCAGATAGACAGGTTGAAACGATTATTTCCAACAGGTCCAATCTGATTTTCCATAATTTTCTCTGATCACATTTTTGTATAGAAGTGATCAAAAAATTGATGTCGGAAATAATCAATTCAACTGATTTATCTGACTGGAAATTGCATGGTGTGTACCAGGCATGACATCTATCAGTAGACAAGCATTCCGCAAAGATCACCTGCCAGTACTAAAGATGTTGCCTCCTTTAATACATTTCAGAAAGTGAATCAGAGAAGGGAATGATTTTACAATGGGCAAACTGACTAAATAATCTACAAAAGAATATCCTAAAAATAATACATTGTATTCATTATGTTGTTTTGGTTACAGTTCCTCTTTAACTTTTAGTTTTACTTTAGATTTACTCAATATTGTGTTCACACAGGCAGCAGAGTCCACAGCCAGCATGGGAAGTCTAGCTCCACTGACAACACTTCTTCTCTTCATTGGTATGTATAATCTGATTTTTGCATCAGAGTATGTAAGTCTAATTCTATATCATAGAGCTGTTGTGTTATTTTATATGAGGATAGATGGGCAACCACAATAAAAGAGGGATTCTGCAGGGAAAAATTGTCCAAAAGTCCAACAGAACAGACACGCAGATAAACATACGTGCATTCTTAATACGCATTTCATTAGCAACTTATGCTGGGAATACACGGTTCGTTTTTGCCTTCGTTTAAACCTTCGTTTCGATTGTGCCTTTTGTCCTTTTCGATCCCGAAATAATCGGTCATACGGTTAATATCACCACCCACGGTTTCGTTTTTTTTTTCGATTCTGATGGTTTCGTTTTTCCAATGATCGAAGGCTGCAAAGAAACGAAACGAAAATCCCTTTTTACAGGGACGGACTAGCATAAACGAATATATAATCGATCTGAACAGCCATCAAGCCTACCAATGGCTCGATTAGATGGATAAAGAGAGATAATATCAAACATGTTCGATCACTAGTCGTTCGTTTTTGGGGTCTATTAATCGAAACTATAATGAGATTATGACTATTTTCACATACGTTTTCAACACTCGATTCGTTTACCGAACGAATCGAAGGTTTAAACGAAGGCAAAAACGAACCGTGTATTCCCAGCATTAGGTACCTAGGTAACGTGGATCTCGCTAAGTGCGCAACACACACGAAAGGCATGAGTACCGGTAAAACTGATGAGCACTACCTGCTGGATATTAAATATGCCTCAAGGAGTTAATTGACCAGGTTGGGGTTAATTTGCAGGCAGGAAAAAAAAACTTTATTTTCACATTGTGCCACTATTTGCTACTTTTTTACCTTCTTTTAACTTTACAAACTTTTTTTATTGACTTCTTTTAAATGATTTCTGCTATTTGCCATAGCAGCAATCATTCACTCTCTGAGCGAGTATCCGCACATGAGCATGTGTACGAGCGCTGATAAAGGGAGAGCATGCGTATATGCATGGAAATACGTAGCTGCATTTAACAAGGGATGGGAATTTCACATCCAAGAAGCCACAGCAGGGTTGTTTTTTTGTTGTTTTTTACCTTGCAGCATGTCCAATCAATACATGCAACCAATTTTAACTCGATTTGGTCCCATCATCAATCGGGCATGCTCTTGTCGGCACCAATTTTCATCTGATCCAATTATAATAATTGAATTGGATGATCGATCGATGCCAAGTCGCCTGATTATTGACACCTTAAGAATAACTATAGAGAAGTAATAACGTAACAACCTGAACCTAAACCAAAGAGTTTAATTTACCTAGGGCTTCTACCAGCCCCCCGCAGCCTTCCTGTGCCCGTGCCGGTCCTCAACAATCCTCCAGTCCCCCAACGCGGCTTAGTTTCATTTCTGCCGACTAATTAGTCAGCAGGCCACTGCGCCTGCTCAACCCTGGCTATGTGCAGCCTCATTTGCGCTCCCATTGGCAAGAGCATCCTGCGCAGGAACAGTAGGAGGTTTTTTCTTACTGCACATGCGCAGGGCATACTCACCGACGGGAGCGCAAATGAGGATGTGCGTGGCCAGGGCCGTGCAGGCGCAGTGGCCCGCCGACTATTAGCCGGCAGAAACAAAACTAAGCCGCGGCAAGGGACCAGAGGATCATTGAAAACCGGCACAGGCACAGGGTGGCTGCAGGGGGTTGGTAGAAGTCCCAGATAAGTTAAACTCTTTTTCTTTCCTTTGCTTTATATTCAATTTAAGGGCTGGAGTAATAAGATAATACTCTCACTGTGAAAACATATAACTTCATGTTAATATAACAAGCTTCTTTAGTGAATTAACACTTAAAGGACCACTGTTGAGAAAATCTTAAAATTTTAAATATATGTAAACATTTACAGATAAGTACGTTTATTCCAGAGTAAAATGAGCCATAAATGAATTACTTTTCTCCTATGTTGCTGTCACTTACCGTAAGTAGTAGAAATCTGACAGAACCGACGGGTTTTGGACTAGCCCATCTTCTCATGGAGGTTCCTGGGGTGTTCTTTATTTTCAAAAGCACTTCGTGAATGGCAGTTGCTCCGTCCAACTGCCAAAAAAAGTATAGGGTGAGCAGGGAGGCTGGCCAGCATCTTTGTATAAATCTATTTCAGGGAGTGCCTTTATAAAGAATAAAGGCCATGCTGAGAATCCCCTATGGAGAGATGGACTAGCCCAAAACCTGTTGGTAATGTCAGATGTCTACTACTTACTGTAGGTTACAGCAAAATAGGAGAAAAGTAAAGAAAAGTAAATTACTTCTTATTTGTATGTATTCATATATTTGAAATTTTATGGTTTTCTCAATAGTGGTCCATTAAAATAACAATCGATGTGTGGTGATAAGTTTTCACTTGCCTTATCATCAGCGCGATCTTAGTGAATTGTGGCCATTATTTGTAAGTTGATTTTGTGGAGTCCTGTGTTAAACATGGGGTGAAACATATATAAATGTTTTACTTTTAGACAACTCTAAGTTTGGCCATATACTGTAAACCTATTTGGTTGTTTTCAAGTTCACTGACCTATTCAAATGTTTTGAACAACTTATGGCAGTTTATACACTGCTGTAATATTTAACAACAAAAATGTGTAATAAAAAAAAAACAGAACTGTATATTTTGTACATGAAGACAACTTTGTTTGTATGCCTGAAACGTTGTAACTTGAGTTGTTTGTAAGTATTGGACCAGCTGTATTTTATTTGACAATTGTTTGTGATGGAATTGATGTTGAAAGGCATGAATGAATGATAAAGGTATAATACTAGTGGAAAAGATTTGTCAATGAGATGCCAATATGTCCAATAGGGATGGTCAGAAACGCCCATTTCAGATTCTGTAGAAATTCCAATTTCCCTCAAAGCCAATTTCCGTTTTTACGATTTTCATTTTTCTGTCTTTTCGATTTCCATTTTTCAGTTTCCGATTTTGCGTTTCTTCCAATTTTCTATGTGTATTTTATTTGTCCTTTTTTGCCTCAGAGAATGCTAAAATGAAAAAAAAGATCAGAAAAATGGAAAATCAGAAAGTCTTGTGATTGCTCGACAATCACCGCGATGATCAGATTTTTTGCAGAAAAATTCTGCAAAAATTCTCTGATTGGGCCAATGCTTCCGAGGTCTGTGATTGGGCTAAGAGTTGCGGTAAATTGGATTTCCGCGGAATTACGATTTCCGTTTTCTGAATTCCAATAGGCAATGCGGAAATTTCAATTCCACGGAATCCAAATGAGCGTCCCTAATGTCCAAGTTGAGGCAAACTTCATGCTAATGTTATATAAACTTATGCACCTCAGAAACAGCTGCTGCATTTGATTAATCCATTTCCATTTAATTTGACTAAAATGTATGGCCACCTTATCCTAACATTTGTATAGCGCTTTTCTCCTGTTGAACTCAAAGCGCTCAAGAGCTGCAGCCACTATGGGCCCAAGGACTTCTTACTGAATAGGTACTGACCCTAGCCTGGATTCGAATCCTGGTCTCCCATGTCAAAGACAGAGCCCTTAAAGCGGAATATAACCCTGCATTTCAACTTTGCTCTAAAACATTATTTACAGTATATTATATGCAACCAGCATTTTTTTTTTTACTAGACCAGCATTGGAAGGGTTACACAGGGCTTTAAAGTCCCTGGAGATTTTTGCAGACGCATCCGAACTTCAGTTAGATACTTTTTGTTTACAAATAAGTGCTTATTGTGACTCATCTCTCTCACTGAGAAGGAGCTTGGAGGACAGCCAAAGAGTGTGTAACTGTTTGTCAATAGATACATCTAACTAAATAGAATGTAACTATCTGAACGTCTGCACGGAACTTAAAACCTCTGTGTTTAACCCTTCCAATGCTGGTCTACTAAAAAAAAATGCTTTTTGCATATAATATGCTGTAAATAATGTTTTAGAGCAAAGTTGAAATGCAGGGTTATATTCCGCTTTAAACAGTACACAAAATGTGTATCAATTTGTATCTATCACATTGACCACCCTGAAAGGGATAGGATAGGATGAAAAGTGGGGGAAAAAGTTTGAATTAAATAGGAGATAAGATGAGTGAGAAGGTTGTAGAGAACAGGTAATAAGGAAGGCCATGGAGATTAGAGAGGGCAGCCTTTGTATAAAGATCATCAAGTAAACAGTTGCTCTAAACAAATACACATTTTCATTTCTGCTATTTACTGGTAATATTTTTCTAGCTCATAAAATAACTTTCAAAAATATATTTTTGTAAAAAAAAAATTATGTTTTACCAAATGTAATACATAGAACAAACAAAACATAATCAACATACATTGCTCTAAGGATACTGAAAGGATAACATGTATAAAAAAAATAATTAATACAACTAATACATTAAATACAAAAAAAAATAATAATAAACAGTTAGCTATAGAACAGTGATTAGTTACAAGACATAATGCCCTGTGACAATAAATGTTGTCTCAAAATGGCTTCCTCTAAGCACTCTGCTGCACTAAGATGAAAGCTGTTTCTTCAAACTCATCTTTCTGGTTTTCAAGGTGAAAAATTGATAACCAAAGGCATGTGATAAAACAAAAGGAGTCTGTATTTCCTCCCGCAATGTGTACATTTTTCACAAAATGAATGTTACCTTGCCCAAGGCTTTTGTAAATAGTGTTATTGTTCATTTTCAGGTATGCTGGTGACCTTTTCCTGTGCTGCTAATGGGCCCATGGTAAGTGTGCAGCTGCATTCAGACATGTCTCTTCGTCAATAGATATTGCAGGAAATAGAAGAAAAAAATAAAAGCAAAGTAAGAATACAAAACAACAGTATAGGTTTGAAGACACTATTACAAGCCCAGGGCAGAGTACACCGACAGAAGCAGAACAGTGGTTGCAGCACTTGGTCACCGAATCAAATCTGGGTCTGCTCTGCACACTATCGGCAAATAAATTGTTCTCCTGTGTTTGTGTGGGTTTCCTCTGGGCGCTCTGATTTCCTCCATGTCACCAAAACATAAAAAATGATTGGCTTTGCCAAAAAATTGGCCTTACACTATGATGGACATATGACATCCTGATGGATAGTTAATGACATGACTATGTACTCTGTAAAGTGCTGCAGAAGATTTTTTGCAGTACTATATTAATACATAAAATAATATGGTAGGAGGAACTGTAACCAAGGATTGAACTTCATCCCAATCAGTAGCTGATACCCATTTTCCCATGAGAAATCTTTACCTTTTCTTGAACAGATCATCAGGGGGGTCTATATGGCTGATATTGTGGTGAAACCCCTCCCACAGTGTGATGTCATGACCATGGTTCTTACAGTTTCCTGTCTGTGAGCCTTATAGGATCGTGGGAAATAACAACTATTTCCAACTGCATAACAACCAGTATCTCGCTCTGTGCATATGTATATCTATTAAAAAAAAACAAAAAACAATCTTATAACCTATCGCATTGTTAGGGGGTGTGGTTAGAGATAATGCCAGTTGGTGCTGTCTGTTTTTTTTCATGCCTGCCAGTAGTAAAGATGATTACGTGCAGGCTGATTATGGATCAAACAACAATAGATCTCTCTTCTATTTTTTAACTTCTCACTTTGCATTATATTGATTTTTTTTTTAATCTTTCCCCAAAGTTCCTCTTTGAATATCTTTGGCTCCCCAACTGGCATTTACACATTAGTGTAATCATGGCAAACTATGGTCCTACCTTGCTATTCTGTACCCTAATAAGATTAGATGTGTATGTCCAGGTTCCCACTTGAGCTGGACCTCCCAGTGGGAGCGGACAGTGTAGTGTCCATTCTGATGGTCTGTTGTGGTCGGGTAACCGGGTTGTTGCCCGGAGCAGATGCGTTTCAACCATAGGTATATGGAGAACGCATTCGTTCTCCAGTAAAGGTTGCAGACCACACAACGGATGTCTTGCAGACTAAAGGTGGCCACTAATGATCCAATCTTTTTCATCCAATCTTACTAAATATATGTAGTATAAAGTTAAATTGAATTAATATATTGAATGAATGATTTAGAGTCCCTTATATTACATAGAAATGGTAAGATTGGATGAGAAAGGTTGGATCATTAGTGGCCACCATGAGTGTGAAGATATGCTATTTATAAAAAATAAAGGATCAGTTGGCAGACAAAAAGAAAAGTTCACTTTCCACTATAGTGGGAACACAGCCTTAAAGGAAACATCCAAGCTTAAAAAAACAAACAAACTCCACTTACCTGGGGCTTCCTCCAGCCCCTGCGATCCGTTTGATTTCTTTCTCCTCATCTGTTTTAACTCATGACTTATCTTTCCTTATATGTTTATCTCATGAATTAGTTCCCCTTATCAGTTTAAAGTGTACCTGTTATGGTGACAACAAGATGATTTTTACTTACCTCAGGCTTGTTCCAGCCCCCTGTGTCCTTCCGGGCCCCTCCGTTCTGCTATTGTCAGCCCCGGTAAAGACAGCGACTGGCTCCCATGGTTAGGAGCATTCAGCATCTACACAGTCACATGCCTTAACTAACTGCTGCAGTTACATGTGAGCATGATGGAGGAGATGCGCAGATCAGAACAGGGAATGCGCAGTATCCACGGCTGTAACTAGAGGGGAGCAGAGCTGTAAGAAGGGCTCCAACTACTAACCTTCCCTTCCTCCCATAAAGAGGTCCATCCTTCAGATCAGGTGTTTTGTGGCTACACTTGTTATGGGTGTGATAATCATGATGGCCACACTTGTTTTATGACCCTTGTGAGATGGGGCCCCCAAGGCCATGAAGAGCACCAAGGGAAGGCAAGGGAAGGGGTGTGGACATTGGGGGTGGGTGGGCATCAAAGTTTTATTGGGGGGCCCTATGAATTGTAGTTATGCCACTGGACAGCAGCCCCTGGGTCACGGACTTTCATTTGGCTGCAACAACACATTGGATTGGACCAGGAGGACACCAAGGGAGCTGACAGACTAGGGGGGCTAAAAGAAGCTCCAGTTAAAGGGGCACTATGGCAAAGTCCCATAGGGCTTAATGGACGCTGCGCGCGTGCGTGCGCGGTTGTGCGCGCAAAGTTTTGCACGCGGAAAATTCGCGCGAGTTTCTTCTTATCATGCCTAAACTGAGTTTAGGCGTGATAAAGGGCTTTTCACTCGCGTGCAAACACTTTGCACCGCTTTGTGAATCAGGCCCATTGTATTTTAATCTTTTCCGGGTCAAAATGTTCACTTCCTGACTTGCGTCCGGGAGTGAATGTAAAAACCGCTCTGAAAAAGCATTTAGAAAATCACTTTTAAAAAAACGCATCGCCTACCCAAGCGTCGGGAAAGGAAAAAAAAACTGCCTCAAAAAAAGGCCAACGCGGACGGAACGCAATGTGAACAAGGCCTAAGTGCTTTTGAAAATAAATAAATCCTTGAGAATCCCCCATGAAGAGATGGACTAGTCAAAAACCTGTCGCTTCTGTCAGATTTCTACTACCTACTGTAAGCGACAGCACCATAGGAGAAAAGTATTGTATGGCTCATTTTACTCTGGAAAAAACCTACTTCTTATTTGTATATAATGTTTGCACATATTTTCAATTTTACAGTTTTTCGCCATAGTGCCCCTTTAAGTGAAAATCGTCTTGACCTCCGCCATCCTCTCACCCCCATCTCAGGCTTACTTTAATTAATGAATTAGCTTTCCTTATAGATGAGATGATGAGGTGGAAAGATGAGTTAGCCACTTGCCGACCGCACACTCATACCGTGCGGCGGCAAAGTGGTAGCTGGAGGACCAGCGACGCACATCTGCGTCGCCAGGTACCTCCCTAATTAATCAGGAAAGGCCGCTCGCGCAAGTGGCCATTGTTTCCTGTTAGATCATGGAGCGGGTCTCCGTGAATAGCCTGCGAGCCGCTGATCGCGGCTCGCAGACTAAATGTAGACGCAGGAGACGTTTGTCTCCTTTGTTTACATTGAGCGTCGCTGCTGCTACAACAGCGCCGTAAGGCAGATCGGCGATCCCTGACCAATCAGCGGCCGGGGATCACCGCCTTGTGACAGAGGACAGCCTGTCACAGGCTGCACAGGACGGATAGCGTCCTGTGCAGCCCCGATCACCAGGGGTGAGAGGGAGGAAAGGGAGGGGGGGGATTTTGCCATGGAGGGGGGCTTTGAGGTGCCCCCCCCCCCCGCAACACCCAGGCAGGCAGGAGCGATCAGACCCCCCCTGCACATCATCCCCATAGGGGGAAAAAAAGGGGGGTGATCTGATCGCTCTGCCTGCAACCTGATCTGTGCTGGGGGATGCAGAGCCCACCCAGCACAGATCATAAAAAACCATGCTGGTCCTTAAGGGGGGGTAAAGGCTGAGACCCCAAGTGGTTAATTCAAGAGAAAAGCTTTGTGAACCAACCCCTTTCATAGGCAAACGCAGGGGGGGATTACTGCTGCCCAGAATCCTCCCTCAGACCAGCGCCAGTGCAGTGTCTGGGAACTGGCACAAGTTGAGACACCAGAATATCTACAGGTATCCTGCAGCTCACAGCACTGCCCCTTCTTTCCCTGCTACAGTTGACTTTGGATGTAGCAGCAGTGTGTGTACAGAGCATGGAGCAACTTTGGTGTGTGAATGCTTCACTTTCCCCTTCATTACCAATGTCGGCTGCCCTCTTTTTCTTTTTTTCTATATCTGTATCCAAACTGCTCCTGATCGATCCCATTGTTGGTCGGTGAGGAAATTGCATTATGTGTACCCAGCATGATGTCCTACCATATTATTATACTATACTAGTAGACCCAAGCCCGTTTAAAAATGGGCTCTAGGGTCTGTTTCTCGCCGCCTCCAGCTGCATGTTACTGCGCACTCCCGCCGCACACGTGCACACGCACCTGCCGCGCGCACACCCGGCCGCCCGCTCACACGCCTGCCCGACTCCCTGGCCCCGTCCTCCTATCTCTATGAGGCTGGGTCCAAGCTGCTCACATGCGCAGTAGCAAAAAGCACGGACCAGCTACACAGAGACAGCACACACAGGGACACTGGGGTTTTATTACTGAGGATTGTGGGTGGCTGAGGGAGACCTTTCAGGAATACCCCCCTTGAAAATCCTGGGTTTGCCCCTGGCTTTTACTAGTATATGTTTTACTAACATATTTTTTTCTGTTTTTTCCTATAGTGTCCTGGTCCTATAAATGGTAAGTTTTCAGTTCAGTCGATTTCTTTACACAGTCAAAGCTCTCTAAAACGTTGTGTACTCATCTGAGTTTATTTCTCTCCACAGAGACCGCTCTATGTAGTAATATAACCAGGTAAGCATTACTGTGAATGTTTTCCTTTGTGTACAGGAGAAGGGACAAGGTCCTCCAGCACCCGAGGCTGAGACACCAAAGTGCGCCCCTCCATCCCTCCCACCCCAGCTGTCACACACTGATTGCTATTCAGAGCAGGGACAAGGTCCTCCAGCACCCAAGGCTGAGACAGCAAAGTGTGCCCCTCCATCCCTCCCACCCCAGCTGTCACACACTGATTGCTATTAGACTAAGAGGGCCACAGGCCCCACAACCTCCCCAACACCTTAATATCTAGTTATCTGGCTTGCAGTCACTGCCATGTATCCCCTTTTCTTATTTCTTTCTGCTTCATACACAATTAGGAATGACAGCTGAATGAATTGTGCACCCCCTCCAACACTGCGCCCTGAGGCTGGAGCCTCTCCAGCCTATACCTCGGCCCGGCCCTGGGTCGTGGTATATTCAAGGGGGAGAAAATAGTTTCAAATGAACATCTTTGTCTGGTCTAAAAGACGTCTGTTCACTATTGCCATCAACTTCTTCAGTTTAAATGATGATTGTTATTACGGTATTATCATCAATTTATATAGCGCCATCATCTGCTGTGGCGCTGTACCAGCGTAAACGCAAACGAGGAAACATGAAAATACAGATGATGATGTACATAAAATACAGACATTGGTAGAAAATATAGACAATACAGTATATAAGTTACACTTGTGTAGAGATGGACAACACCTTCCGAGACACAAAAGGGAGAGGACACTGCCCCTGCAAGCTTATAAACGAGGTTGACCTGAACCAGAGGCGTAGCAATAGGGGTTGCAAAGGTTGTGACCGCATCGGGGCTCTTGGGCCAGAGGGGCCCCGAAGGGCCCTCCCTCAACTGCAGTATTAGCTCTTTATTAGTCCTGTGCTCATATTAATTACTTTTATAGATACTTTGAATAGTGGTAATCAAAAATAAACTGTCCCCCATCCCCTTCTTGCACCTCTGACACTGTAGTTGCCATTGGCAGGTTTTGGTGCGCCATATGAATTGCTATGTATAGAGTGCTTGGGGGGCCCCATTGTAAAACTTGCATCGGGGCCCACAGCTCCTTAACTACGCCACTGACCTGAATTCATTGGCATGCTCCAGACAGTATATCAAGGCTAACCCAGGGAACATGTCAATTATTTTTATGCAAATTGTGCAATGTGTGTTAGGTAATATGCAAAATATCTGCACACATACATTTCAAGGTAGTTTAATGAATATACCCGTCTATAGAGTACATTTAGTTTATATGCTAGTGAGTTTGGTAGTCAATTGTATTAAAGTGACACTAAAGCAAAAAAAAACAAAAAAACATATGATATAATTTATTGTATGTGTTGTACAGATAGTTAATAGAACATTAGTAGCGAAGAAAAGAGTCTCATATTTTTATTTTTAGTTATATAGCTTTTTCTTTTTCTTTTTTTTTTATAACATTGCACCATTCTGTCATATTGGCAATTGCAAACCACACTCTGTATTTTAAACTATGGAACAGAGCAGAGCTAATGACCCTTTGACCCCCCCTGCAGTAAACTCTTATCTGAAGCTGTTTTTCCACTGTATCGATGATGTATAAGTGCTTCAGAAAACAGCTTTGTAGCTGACCCAAGTTAGGTCGGAGAGCTCAGAGAAGCTCTTTTGCATAGATAACAAGCAAAGTTTCTTAACTCTCCCTGCGATGGAAACAATATGAGAATCTTTTCTTTGCTACTAATGTTCTATTACTTAGCTATACTACACATACAATTCATTATATCATAAGTTTATTTTCACTTCAAATTCCCTTTAATGTAGGCCATTTTATAGAACTATACTATTTGAAACGTTGCGCACATGTCCAACTCCTCTCCTAATCCAACCTCTCACACTAATAAAGAGCCAGCTGATGCAGCAAATGGATGAGGGACATGGTGCCATTATAACCTCTGCATTCCCTATTGTTACACCACTAGTCTGTACCTTAACAAACTATCGTTTGGATCTCTCTCTGGACTTCATTGATTGTACGATAAGTCTTCACTGTGTTTAGTTAAAACCCTGTGTCCAATTAAAACGAATTATTTCTCTTTACAGCCCACCACCCAGTCTGAATTCCTCCTGCAGTCTAACATTCCAGCAGTATGCCTGTTCAAATGTAAGTATTTTCATCTCTGTACAATATGATAATCTCTAGAGAGATAACCAAGGTGTCAGTTGGGTGGGCCAAAGCTAAGTACACACATGTGATAATTGTCGTCTGCCAGGGATCAGGAAATGATCTCTCAGGCAACCATCCAGGGCCTGCAGGCTAGCGATGTGTTCTGTTGCTA
Organism: Hyperolius riggenbachi; assembly: GCF_040937935.1. Taxonomy (NCBI): domain Eukaryota; kingdom Metazoa; phylum Chordata; class Amphibia; order Anura; family Hyperoliidae; genus Hyperolius; species Hyperolius riggenbachi. The sequence continues at coordinate 80,815,849 of NC_090652.1, read as the reverse complement.
TGGAGGGGGAGGAGTCATGACGAGTGGTGCACAATTGAGCAGTTGTCCTTGGGCAGGGGAGGCAACGATGAAGACAATGCGATCGGGCCTGCTCGGGATTAGTTAGGGATCCGACATACTGAAACCTTAAACTCCAGTGAAAATAATGTAATAAAAAAAGTGCTTCATTTTTACAATAATTATGTATAAATGATTTAGTCAGTGTTTGCTCATTGTAACATCTTTCCTCTCCCGATTTACATTCTGATATGTATCACATGGTGACATTTTTACTGTGGGCAGGTTATGTAGCTGCTGCTAGCTGTATTGGCCGTTAGAGACAGCTGTAAACAGCTATTTCCTGTCTCTGAACATTGTTACATTGTTGCAGTTTGCCAGGAGCACTGCGGTCCTCAGAGCTTCTTTTGGGAGGGATTTCACCACAATATCAGTCATGCAGCGCCCCCTGATGGTCTGTTTGTGAAAAGCAATATTTTTCTCATGTAAATGGAGGTATCAGCTACTGATTGGGATAAAGTTAAATTCTTGGTTGGAGTTCCTCTTTAAGTGACGTTGAGTGACTTTAGCTACAATTTAATGGAAAAGAAAACATATATATATATATATATATATATATATATAGAGAGAGAGAGAGAGAGAGAGAGAGAGAGAGAGAGATGGATAAATACTTGTTTTACTTACATAACCATATGTTCTGCACTGTCCACGTTTTGATTTTGTTGAATTTTATATAGTAAATAAATAGAAAACTGTTCCAGGCATTTTCCATCTTTACTGCTCCTGACTGAAGCCAATCCTGATGTAATTTCCTCCCTTACTCTTTTTTTTTTCTCCTAGAAACTGCACTGTCAAATATAGCTTGATTCGTAAACACATGTGAGCACAGCATAGATCATATTTCAGTACCTTCACTCTGCACTACCTTCAGCCAATCAGTGAGGAGCAGGAATGTGGGAGGGGAGATGACAAACTTCCCTCTCGTTGGCAATGTACCAAATAGAGCCAGGCTGACTGAGATAACATTCATTACAGCAGAAATATTTCTTATGATATTGGAATGCTTGCAATGCAGGGTCAAGTTGTAGGCTGCGTAATAAACACAGAGCAGTGAGTAAATAGAATTTGATTAAATGTCCATTATCTTTCTGTGTCTTTCTGTTTAGGCATCATTTCTGGCAGCACTTCCAGATAACATCCTGGTCAACCTCTCTAGCTGTTATAACAGCACCAATGTCTCTAATCTGGATTCTCAGTACGCAACTTTGTATCTCTCTAAACTGGACATCAATAAAACCAATGCTGAAATTGGCCAATTAAACAGTGCGGCGGCGGTGAGTAATAAATGTTGTATATCCCAAATATATATCTCAAGAGAATGGTTATTGCTCTGGATTTTACTTAACCTTCCATCCAAGGATGCAGCAATAGCCAAGGCAGCTACTCTGGGGCCCAGGATGAGCTGGGGCACACATATACCCTGACCTGTTTACTGTATGATGCATCTGTCCTCACCCTCTGATTATTTATTTATTGTATTTATAAAGCACCAACATATTATGCAGCGCTGTACATTAGTTAAGGTTACAGATAATATTTAGGGTTGACATACAGCAATAACACAATACAGGAATACAAGAAAAACCAGATCACGCAGCACAGTATGATACAAGGTAATGCTTAGTCAGTCACTGGATGGGAGCATGGAGATTAGGCAAGTCGAGTTCACTCAAGAGCTCACTCAGATCCATAGGATGGGTGTACAGTAATGGAGGTACGTGAACAGGTAGGAGACATATGGAGGAGGACCCTGCCCTAAGGCTTACAATCTAGAGGGAGAGATGGAGACACAAAAGGTAGGGGACCAGAGTTCAGCTGCAGGTTTAGAGCACGAGGGGGGGTTGGGGTTAGGCCAGAGTGACAAGGTGAGTTTTGATGACCTTCTTGAAGATGTTGAAGGAGGTGGAAACCCTAATGGGGGGAGGTAAGTAGTTCCATAGTGTTGGAGCAGCTCTTGAGAAGTCCTGGAGGCGTGCATGGGATTGGGTGATGTGGGGTGCAGTCAGGCGAAGTTCATTGGAGGAGCGGAGTGAGCGGCTAGGTGTGTACCTCTGGGTAAGATTGGAAATGTAGGTTGGGCAGGTTTTGTGAACATAATTGTAGGTCAGACACAGTATCTTGAATCTGATTTTGGACTGGATAGGAAGCCAGTGGAGGGATTCACAAATGGAGCCAACGTGCTGGAGCGATGGGAGGAGTGGATCATTCTGGCTGCTGCATTCATGACGGACTGCAGCGGGACAATTCCGGTCATAGGGAGACCAGACAGAAGGGCGTTGCAGTAGTCAAGGTGGAAAGTTATGAGGCCATGGATAAGGAGTTTGGTGGTGGCAGAGGTGAGGAAAGGGCGGATCTTGCAGATGTTACGGAGGTGGAAGTTGCAGGACTTTGTGAGGTTTTGGATGTGGGGGGTGAAGGAGAGTGCGGAGTCTAGGGTGACACCCAAACAGTGGGCTTGAGAGGTAGGAAGAATGGTATTGTGGTTAACAGTGGTATATTCACATCTGGGAGGGTCAGGGATGGCTGGGGTGGGAAGATCATAAATTCCGTTTTGTCCAGGTTTATTTTCAGGAACCTAGCGGACATCCAGGAGGAGCTTGCTGATAGGCAAGATGAGACCTTGTCCATGGTAGTGGTGGATAGGTCAGGGGTTTGGTCATAGTAAAATATCGGGATTTAATACCTATATTTTACACTTTTATAGTAAAATATTGGTATTTAATAACAATATTTTACTGTCGACCCTAACTACATGCCCAAATTTCCAGGCACCCTTAATTGATGTATGCCTTGCACACAGTCTGACAGAGTTTAGAGTCACAGCCTATGAACTACTGAACCTTTTTATCTATTCCAAACAGGTTTGTTATCTGATTGAACCAAATTTGGAGTTATCAGACAGCTTTATAAAACCTTATTCCTATGGCTGGGAATCGGCGACGCTTCGCACCGGCATTTTTGCAACAAGTCCCCATGCCCACCAAAGGGTGGAATGATGTTCAAGTGAGGGGAGGACTTTGTCACCTCTCCATTTTGGAGCCATGTAACCTTTTCTGGTGGCCACAGGACTTTAAGGGGGAGGACCACATTCTTTTTTTTTGTTTTATTTTCCACAGAACTGAAAACTTCTTAAAGCAGATCCGAGATGAAAAACTAACTATAACAAGTAACTTGTCTATATATCTTATCTAAAGTTTAGATAGTTTACACACCAAATCTAGCTGCAAACAGCTTTAACAGTTTATGATTATTTATTCCTGTGATACAATGAGGGCAGCCATGTTCTGTTTGTCACATTACACAGGCAAGCTGATAGCATCTCAGCTTTCAGCCTTCCCTCCTCCCTCCTCCCCTCTGCCTCTGAAATCTCTGGCTAGTAACTTCCTCCTCCTCCTGCCCAGACTGAGCTCCCATAAGCCCTTGGTACATGAGTCTGAGAATGCCAAGGCACTCTGAAGCTGTGGGCGAGGCTTGTTTAGTTTATAGGGAATAAGAGTATTAAAACAAAACAAAAAAAGTATTTGGCTTGAAGGATGCCCTATAAACTATATGAAAGGAACACAATTATGCAATGAGTAAAAGTTTATCTCGGATCCACTTTAACCACTTAATGACATGCTGACCTATAAAAACGTCCTGCTAAAGCCTCTTAATGGCTCCAGGACATTTTTATAAGTCAGACAGTGCTGCTGCCTCTGTGCGCGTGCACACGTGCGCGCTCCCGCGTGTGCACGTGCATCCCTATGCACGTGCACATGAAAATTGTGAAAAAAAAAGCCCACCCAAAAAAAAATACACCTTTATTTCCAAACAATATATTGTCACCATACTTTGCACTAGGGACATAATTAAAATCTTTTGATAACCAGAACAAATGGGCAGATAAAATGTGTGGGTTTTATGTACAGTAGCAGTGTTTATATTAAAACCATAGGGGATAAAATTGGAGAAATAGTGTATTTTTTCATTTTTTCCTTGTATTTCCCTTTAAAATGAATAGAAAATAAAGTAATTACTGAAAACAAATATCAACCCCAAAAAGCCCAATTTGTGGTGAAAAAAACAAGATATAGATCATTTCATTGTGATTAGGAGGAGTGATTAAGCTATTGGCAAATGAAAGGGATGAGCACTGAAAGGTGAAAATCGCTCTTGTCTGATAGGGTAAAAACCGCCTTGGGGTAAAGTGGTTAAGCTATGCCCACTGAGCAATTTAGCTCACCCATCCGCAGCAAATAGCGAGTGATGCTTAATCATAATGCACTGCATTGTACTGGAGATTTCTTTGTATACGTTTGCTGAGCAGTAAGCTGTGGTACCCGCTGAGAATACACAGTATGTGTTGATTATTACAATGTTCTGCATGAATTCCATAATCTTTCTGTTATAGGTTCAATGTTTACCAGAGCATAGTACACAAAACTTCAAAGCATAGTCTACATCACATTATTATTATTATTTTACAAAAACTAAGTTTTTGAATCTATTCCACAGCTACAGTTTTTGATGAATGTATGATAAGGATCCCTCCTGTAGCATGTCCTGTCGGTTGCAATGGAGCTGCAACTGAGCAGTTTTGATTTCTCTGCCTGCATTTGGTTGCTTGCAATGAGTCTCATTGCTATCTGCAGTCACTCTGCAGTTCAGAGTAGCTCAGGATGTTGTCATGAATCCACCTATTGCTTGCTGCAGTTGAACTGCAGCCAGACAGCTGTGGATTTCTTACATGCATGTGGTTGCATAATCTGGCATGCATTTGTAATAAGAGTTCTTTCCATTCACAGGCAGCTTGCAGCCTTCAATCATTCTTACACAGGATTGCATGATTACCATTCAGCTGTGTGGGAATTTGCATGTCTGCTCTCATTGGCTGATGTCCATAGAAAAGCCTGCTTCCCCTCTTACATCTCGCCCATCATAGCATTCAGCTTAGCCAAAGTTGATTTCTGGGTTCCTTGTGTGAAGTTTGAATTGTATCTTATTGCATTACCTTGTCTTGCTCCCTTGGACATTCACTGCACCTGCGGGGGTACAGTGAAGTCTTTTCCTATCCTGATAGTTTGGAAACTGCCTTCACCACGTTGGTGACTGGTAGTATTCCTGCTAGTTCTGTTCCTGTGGGCGTGACTGTAGTAGCGGTTGCTATTAGTTACTCTCCTACTTGTTTGTCTTGTCCATGCCAGTGTGGATGTTTGCTATTGCTGGGGCAGCAATTAGATTGGCAAACTATCCTTCTGTCTGTCTGTTCCTGCTAGTCCTGTTCCTGTGGACGTGACTATAGCAGCGGTTGCTATTAGTTACGCTCCTACTTGTTTGTCTTGTCCGGGTTAGTGTGGATGTTTGCTATCGCTGAGGCAGCGATTAGATTGGTAAGCATTCTGTCTGTCTGTCTGTTGTCTGTCCTTGCTACTCAGTGTGGTGGTCATCAGATGCTCAGTGCTGCAGTCGCACTGAGCAACCATTATGTCTTGTTAACTGGCAAGCATTCTGTCTGTCTGTCTGTTGTCTGTCTTTGTTACTCAGTGTGGTGGACATCAGATGCTCAGTGCTGCGGTGTCACTGAGCAACCATTGTGTTTTGCTTATTGTGGCGGTTATCGGAAGCTCAAAGCTGCGGTCGCTATGAGCAATCTTGCTTCCTTTGTTCATAGCTCCTGGTGTGATCTGTGTAACTTCCTCCACTAAAGCATTCCACTCTACTACCTAATATCACCCTGTCACAGGAGCCCTAGTGGTCAGACCGCAAATTGCCTTCCAATCGGTTTCAGCACACCAATCATGCAAGCTGTGGTCGCGATCAGTGGGCAGAAACCAACAGAATTTGGGCAGCAGCCTGACTAGAAGGGAGCCTGTAAGGTACGGTAATTACAACTTACACACTATTTCAGGGTATCTGCCACCACCTCTGTTTTCTGAGACAGAGGAACTCACTAACTGGCTATTTCTCGACCTGCAAATAAAATGGTTAAAACACGCTGTATTCTGTCTAGATATCAACAATAGTAGCGTCTCTTCAGAAGTCTGAGTTCAGTTTGTGCGGCTGAGAAGCAGGGTAGCAGAAGAGTGAATGACTTTGATAAAGTATTTTATTCATGGGCAATATAAATAATTAATATATACAGACAATTATTGAAATCAACAATTATTGAAACAGTAATAGCCAGTAAGAAAAATAAAAGAAAGGGAGAAAAAATACTTAGTTCATGGAAAGATGTCCTTTTGTGGGAAGAATCATAAAGTCCTTGGTAAAATCCTTTGTTTCAGATCAAAGTTCAGAGTTCAGACCAGGTGGATGCCAGCATATCCTCAAGCTGGCACAGATGAGATCAAGATGGTGTTTCAGGGTGGAGGACACTGAGTTTGGCTCCTCTGCCATTCTTATGCCCCTGATCCAGTAGGAGGGAGTGAGGGCGGGAGCCACACACCCCCTTAGAATATGAGATGAGTCCTCCCCTTGTCCTGGGGACCAGAAATCATATCTAACCATATATAGGCTCTATCTCACAGAACCATACAGGTCAGGGCAGATTTACTAACATTTTCAGGTCATTTTCAGTTGCCTCGATTTACCCAGCAGTCTGATACCAAACATGAGGGGTGGGACCCCTGTGGTATCATCAGGGCACTTTCGAACTGCCTAACTGGCAGTCTTTACCTCAGAATGTTCTGAAACGTTCTTAGAACCAGCGCCAGACAGGGCCCATCATGCTCTGTTAGTTTGGAGGGTCTGCCAGCCTGGCAATACAGAAAATATGACACATATAGCAGTTTATGGAATATGATATACATCTGGGATTTAAAGCAGGTCATTCCCAGGCAAAGGCTCTTTTGAAGTTTGGGGGCAGCAAGCTACGTGTCAGCTCCCCTGCTGGGATTGTAGCCATAATGTCTAACTTTTTCCAACTAGATTGTTTCTGCCATCCTGCTTATCAACTATATCTGATGGATGGGCCATCAGCACAGCTTGAAGCCAGGGACACTCTGCAGCAGGCTCATGCCTTTTGGTGGAAGGAGGGAAAGAAAAAAAACCCCAGGAATGTCAGTTCTGATTCCTGTAATAGCTGCACAATTTTAGCCAGAAAGCGATCAGAAATTGGACTGCGCGGATCCTTCCAATTCGCCCACGTTTCTCACGGCTGTTCCGTGACAGCTGGGAGGAAGAGAAACTCCAGGTTGCTACAGGAAGCCCCTACACAACCAATCCAGATTCTATTGATCTGAATCGCAATCGATGCAGAGAATCGACTGCGATCGCATTTTCTTCATGGGCGGTTCTAGGACGCGTCTGCGGCCCCCCAACCGTCCGTGACACACCCATCTGCATAGTCTTGTTTGCTCTGGTGGTACTCTGGCTTTCTCAGCCTCAGCCGCTATACCTTGCACGTTAAGACCTGGGGGTAACCGAAGTCAGAAAGTCCTGTTCAAGCGGGGGCTTGTCTATAGGTAAAGACATGGACCGAGCTGGTTATCCCTCCTACAGTATGTTGGCTCATAACTTTAGATGTCAGGACTCTGTGGTCTACGTATACCTCAAGAAAGGGTCATTCTTTTGAGGATGTTGAAATCATATTTTGAGCAGAGAAGAAAACTGATTCATATGAGACAGTGTTCCCCAACCCTGTCCTCAAGGCCCACCCACAGTGCATGTTTCGTGGAAGTCCACAGAGATAGTTAATCAGCTCTGCTGAGACACTAATTACCTCACCTGTGGATGTTTGTGGTTTTCTGCAAAACAAGTAGTATTGGTGGACCCTGAGGACAGGGTTGGGGAACTCTGATATGAGACATGTAAGGTTCCATCCATCTAAAACTAGAATATCCATCCCTAAACGGGCCCAGGGGCCTTCATCGTCATTTATCTTTAAAATGCAGTGCCTTTTTATCATATTTATCTAGATATTTTAAAGTCAATGTACATGTTCATCTAGGAAATAAAGACAATTGGCCTCAATTCACTAAGCTTCTCTCCTGTCTTTAACAACGTTTCTAGAGTTGTTACCATGGTGATAAGGCATGTAGTATTCAGGAAACATTTTACCTCAGGCAAACCTAAAGTTAACTCTTCTGTCTTTAAGTTAACTCTCCAATCCTTAAAATAACTCCAGAGTTAAAGACAGGCTGTTAATTAACTGCGTGTGAAAATAACTACAGAGGAGGTAACTTAACTACAGAGGAGTTAACGTAACTACTGAGGAGGTAACTTAAGTAATGAAGAGATAAGATAACTCTCTCACTGTGTGGAGGTAAGTTTTCTCTTGCCTTATTATCTCCAGCATGATCTTAGTGAATTGACGCCAATGTATGTATTGAGTATTTATATATTTTCTTCATTTTCACTGGTGAGAAAAGGGTTTTAGAATATCAAAAAGGTGGCTGGTGAAGGTGTGTTATGTTTTTCTGGATAGATCATGACCTGGCTAAATGAGAGCCTTCACAGAAATATGGCTAATGAACTTAGAAAAATCTGACAATGTGCACAGAGGAAGCTGGGTGCTGCACAGGCCATGGTCTATATAACCTTACTTAACTCCATTAACTAATTCCGAGTGGCAGAGATGGGTACCTTGTCACTTCTTCGGTCTTCAATAGATCTAGCAAGTAAAGTAAAATCAGAGAACCCTGAGATGTATCTTAGCTCAGCTCTCTTTGACATTTTTCTGATAGGATTTAGAGGGTGAGGAGTGTGACTCTTTACATATGAACTTACAAAATTTATGATGGCTTCAGGCAATTATTTCCCTTTGTATTGCAACCGCACTCTAAAGAAGGCTGAGCTATTTTAAGACATCACACTATGCCCACTCCCAGTAAGGATGGGCCCTATGTTATCTCTGAAAGAAGAATGAAGACACAGACGCTTTTTGGTAAGAGCATGTAGGAGTTGATGTGGTGTTCTTTATTCAATAAAGTCAGGACTGTTGTTTTACAAAGTCCTACTTTAGTTGCAAACACTTTTGATCACAGGATGGTGCCTCTTACACATATATTGTCAAAGGACGTTATATTGGCCATTAAAGTTCATTAGGCCCTTCTTTACATGGTTGGGCATTAGTGTGACTGTTTTAATTTCCAGTTCCTCTACATTTGAATTATACTCCAGTCTTGTTTGGCCTGAAGAAGTGGCATCTTTCTGGCCACAAAATGTGCATCGGGTACCACCAACAGTCACTTTTATCTAAATTCATGACCTTTTTAGCATCCTAACCTGAATTGCTAACTGGACCCTTGTACAGTGATTTTTAACATATTAGCAGTTTATTATTTGTATAAGGCATTATTGCTTGGGTAATACATCATTGCACTCCATATTTACTGATATATTTTCCTCCTCCCCTCGTTTCCTGATTTGGAAAGGGGTGCTTATTGATTAACGATGTTCTATTTTTTCTCCTACGACTTTGTTGATTTGTTTCAATAAAGTGTGATGAAGGTTATGTTATTCATACACTTATGCATAAGTTATGAATTCTGGTAGAACACTCTAACGACTTGTTTTGTTATATGCCCCCTAAAAACACCATTCCACAAAATCAAGCTTATTGGATGGCTTTTTTCCTTCTTCTTGTAAAAGGTCATATAAGTCATGACCTAGAAGAGTAGGAAGGCAAGCAAACAGAACATTGTGAGAGCCCCACGGTGCTTCTAGCACACATGGTTAGAGTGTCAAACTATCCTGCCAGTCAATGGATCAGTGCTTGTGCTGAAAATGAGTAATAAAGTCCCCTGCCCATTGCAACTGTACTACTCCTGCACCAAGGTGGGGATTTTTAGGACAATTTCAAGTCAGCAGTGCTCCTAATAGTGGACTAGTACTATTCAGGGGTATAACTGAAAGTCATGGGTCCTCTCAGCAAGACATTGATGGGGCAAACCAATGTTCATACGCCGACCCTTGCCTCTCCTTGGTGACCCTTACAGCTCTTACAGCTCAGATACTAATTTTGCAAGGTGTCATAAAACAAGTGTGGCCAATGGTCAACATGATCTTCATGTTTTTAATTTATTTATTTGTGTTAAGTATTTTTTTTTTAGTAGTTTAACTAATTTGATGTTTATTTTGCTTAGTCTGTATGGCTCACTCCAGACTGGGGAAACTTCTTGTTTAATGGAATCTCCAATCGGATCATTCTGATGGTCCAGAACACTACTGTACCCCCGCCGAATTGGATCCCAGTGAACTATCAGCCTTTCCTTAGCTCAATAGTTTTGAATCCCATGGTGAGAACCTGTCTACAGCAACAAAATGTATCCTGTGACATTTCCCAGGAACTGTAAGTACTTTTCTTGCAGGGTTTTTGTTTGTGTGTCTTTTAAAGGGGAATACCTTTAATGAAGCATCAGATAAACTATTCCCGAAGTTGTATCAGTAATTGCAATTAATTTCCAATTATGTTTTGTATTCCTTAATACGCAATTTTTAAACTTGCCAATGTGAAGAGCTGGGGAGTTTTAAAATGAGCTGTTTTCACTTGACAAGGCAGAACAGGGAAGCAACCAGGGCAGTACAAGTATTACTGCTGTACAAGGCCCAGAAAAAGTCTAGGGCACTGCCAGGCAGGCAATGCTGGAGCACTCGCTGTGCACTTCCTGTTCCTCCGGGTCTTCTCCATCTATCTCACCTTTCCACTCCCCCTGCTGTGTGAAAGCATAGGGCAATGTAGTTGGAGGATGAGAGGAGCCAGCTGAGGGAAAAAGCCCCACCCACCACATGTGACAACATCCCCTGCATGTGGCCACCCTTCCTGCATGTCTTCACATCCCCCCCAGGCCAGGTGCTGGAGCAAAGGAGAGAGAAACAAGTATGCACCAATGTGCAGTGCAGGGGCATTTCTAGGTTCCTGTGAGATCCGGGGCACCCCTGGGCACCAAGAGGGAATGAGTGTGCATGGCACGTAGGGGGCTGTGGCGAAAAATGGGCGTGATTATGCTGCATAAAGTGGGAGTGGTCAAAGGTGGGGCCAAATGTGCATGAACATAGCAGTGGCGTAATGTAAACATATTCAATAGGCAGCATTTCCCATATATAAGCCCCTCACCTGGCTTCTGTCTTATCTTTGGCTGGCTGGTATAGGTTAGATAGGTAGCTTCCCACAGCGTAGGTTAGATAGGTAGCTTCCCCCAGCATAGGTTAGATAGGTAGCTTCTTCCAGCATAGATTAGATAGGTAGCTGCCCCAGCATAGATTAAGTAGGTAGCTGTCCCCAGCATAGGTTAGATAGGTAGCTTCCCCCAGCGTAGGTTAGATAGGTAGCTTCCCCCAGTGTAGGTTAGACAGGTAGCTGCCCCCAGCGTAGGTTAGATAGGTAGCTTCCCCCAGCATAGGTTAGAAAGGTAGCTTCCCACAGCGTAGGTAAGATAGGTAGCTTCCCCCAGTGTAGATTAGATAGGTAGCTGCCAGGGACGGATCAAGACCAAGTTGCGCCTGGGGCAAGGTCAGGTTTTGGAGCGTCAAGGTCCGATTTTGGCGCCTAAACTGCCATTAATTTTGCTGCCTTTTTAAGAATTCAACAAATTGCGCCTGGGGCAAGATACCCGCTTGCCCCCCCCCCCCCCCCCTAGATCTGTCCCTGGTAGCTGCGCCCAGCATAGGTTAGATAGGTAGCTGCCCCCAGCATAGGTTAGATAGGTAGCTTCCCCCAGTGTAGATTAGATAGGTAGCTTCCCCCAGTATAGATCAGATCGGCAGCTTCCCCCAGTGTGGGTTAGATAGGCAGCTTCCTACAGTATAGGTTAGATAGGCAGCTTCCCCCAGTATAGTTCAGATAGGCAGCTTCCCCCAGTATAGATCAGATAGGCAGCTTCCCCCAGTGTAGGTTAGATAGGTAGCTTCCCCAAGTGTAGATTAGATAGGTAGCTTCCCCCAGTATAGATTAGATAGGCAGCTTCCCCCAGTATAGATTAGATAGGCAGCTTCCCCCAGTATAGATTAGATAGGCAGCTTCCCCCAGTATGGGTTAGATAGGAAGCTGTCCCCAGTATAGATTAGATAGGCAGCTTCTCCCAGTTTAGATTAGATAGGTAGCTTTCCCCAGTATAGGTTAGATAGGTGGCTGTCCCCAGTATAGATTAGATAGGCAGCTCCCCCCCAGTTTAGGTTAGATAGGCAGTTTCCCCCAGTATAGTTTAGATAGGCATCTTCACCCAGTATAGGTTAGATAGGTAGCTGTCCCCAGAATAGATCAGATAGGCAGCTTCCCCCAGTATAGATTAGAGAGGCAGCTTCCCCCAGTGTAGGTTAGATATGCAGCTTCCCCCAGTATAGATTAGAGAGGCAGCTTCCCCCGGTTTAGGTTAGATAGGTAGCTTCCACCAGGGAGGTGGGAGTAAGGAGGCGGGGAGCTGGGCGGAGCGGCAGGGGGGAACGGGCAGTTACAAACTCACCTCCGATCGCAGCAGACACAGCCTCCAGCTCCTTCCAACTTCCTCCCCTGCCGTAGCTCGCATTGGTAACAGCGCCCCCTGTTCGTCATCACGCCGGAGGAGGAAGTCAGAAGGAGCTGGAGGCTGTGTCTGCGGTGGTCGGAGGTGAGTTTGTAACTTCCCGCTCCCCCCGCCGCTCCGCCCAGTGCCCTCTCCTGCCACTGAATCGATCTGGGGCACCATGGCAACAGGTTCCAGGCCGGTGCCCCGGATCATAGGCCCTAGCAACGCCACTGGTGCACTGCTATGCAGCCGAGCAAATCACTATCAACCATGCAGCCTTTCCATGCATCCCATTAGCATCAGGGAAAAGTAAGTATGTAACTGTCTGTTATGTGCCCACAGCTCTTACCTTCTGATGTCAATGTTTTCTATCCCAAACTGTCACCTTTCCTCAGCCCCCAGCTGTAAGGCAGTCCATAGCCACCAGCTGTGAAGAGTTCCTCACTTGACAAAGGCTTCGTGCCGAATCGTTGTGTTTTTTACTGCTTTGGTATAATAAATCTTTTGCTATAATTGCATAAATCCAGGTCGAGACCCAGTCAACTTTTTTATTTTGTTGGTCTACTTTAGCACCTTTGTTGGATCCAGGTGCAGACTGGTCGACTCCCTGGTAGTCTGCTAATGATCAGCGGTTGAGCTACTGGACTTTTTTCTATTGAAGAGTTCCTCTGCCCCCAGTTGTCACCGTTTGTACACCCCCAGCCATCACCATTTGTTAGCCCCCAGCCATCACCGTTTGTTTACCTACAGCCAGCTGTTGTCATTTGTTGACCCCCAGCCGTCACTGTTCCTCTGCTCCCAGCCGTAAGGCACTCATCCAGTGCCAGTTGTTGTTATTTATCTGCTCCAGCCATTGCCTTTTGTCCTCCCCAGGCCACACACTGTTCCTCCGTCCCCAGTTATCAGCATTCACTTGCCCCCAGTTTTTGCGGTTCACAGTTGCCCACACTTGGATATGACCACATCCACTGTCCTCTGAAGAGCTCACAATCTAATCCTTACGATAGTCATAGTTTAATGTCCTACCATATTATTATGTATTTATATACAGGTGAAACCCGAAAAATTAGAATATCTTCCAAAACTCCATTTATTTCAGCAAGTCAACACTTTGAGCCTAGAATATTCAACATTTTCACAATATTCTAATGGCCTGAGATTTTGATTTTTGGGGTCTTCATAAACTGTGAGCCATAATCATGAACATTCAATTCAATTCAATTCAAGAACTTGAATTGTGTAACACAACTAAATTACTTTTCATGACAATCCCACGGTGCATATAGGGAACATAGTGATAGTAACAAAGATAGAAAGAGAAGACATTATACAAGTATGCCAGGTATTACAGATAATTAAGCAATTTGTACACAGTGTTATTATAACAAATAGAGGCTTGAAATCTCTCACTTTGCAGTTAATGAGTCTATTTCATATATTAGTTTCACCTTTTAAGTTGAATTACTGAAATAAATATTCTAATTTTTTTCAAGTTTCACCTGTATGTTTGGCGATTTATGGGCTCTGCCCAATTATGTTTGGTGTTTTTTGGAGAAGGGGGCAAATCTGTCTGCTTTTATTTGGAGGTTTAGGGTACACATGAGCTTTTCTGTGCACAGTGTGAACCAACCAACCAACTATACCTATCAACCTATTAAGTCTATCTAACCTAACTAACTGTCAAGCTGCAACCATAGCTATTAACTATATACATTTTAAGCCAGTTATGCAATGGCAGCTCCACTAAATGGAATCGGGATTTTCAGAAGCAAGTACATGTTATCACAATGATACGGTATAAATAAGGAGTTATTCTCCCATCTCCTAACTTCTGCTTTTGTCTTTATCAGGGTGCGAAATCTGGATGCTGCATTCCCCTTAATGAATGATGCAGTAAAGAAAGCAACATATCCGGCTCTAAAATCATTCCTGAGCAACCAGCAAACGGTGTCAGGTATATATTATGTCACATGACTGCCAATCTTGCAAACAGTTCCTGCATTCTTCTTGCTTATTCTTATTGCATTTTATGTATGTCCCAGAAAGTTCCCCAGAACCCTGTAGAACAAAGAAGCATCACATAGGGGTGTGGTGTGGTCTGGTCTGATAAGGAAAAAGCACTGGTCTGGCAGGATTGGAATACACGAGAACAAAGAACACCCTTGCGCAGTGATTTTAAGTTGGGGATACTCTTGACAAGGAGTTGCTTGTTTCTATTAAGGAGGGATCACACTTGTAAAAATCTGCAGTGTGTTTTGCCTCATTGGAAAAAACGCATGCAATGATAGTCTACGGGGCCGCTGCTTTTCAGGAGGCATCTGCGATTCTGCATAGCGTTCAAAAACAGATACAACCTGCACTACTTTTCTACACAACAGATGTATTTCCTATTGAAATCACTGAGTACTGTAAAAAAAAAAGTGTAAAAGTTTGTTAAACATACACAAACCCAGCGGCAATGCTATTGCGGGAAAGTGCAGAGGCGTAGCTAGGGTTTTCAGCACCCAGGGACAAAAACAGTTTTTGCGCCCCTCTCTGGACAAATTGGTGTGGCTACACATCAAAATGTGGTTGTGGTCGTGGGTGGAGTCAAATGTTGTTTAGATAGCCATGTGTGTCACCCTTCCCCCCATTCAGATAGCCAGATATACCCCCAAAAATGCGTACATTTGAAAAGGGCTCCTGGAAAAAAGGACTCCTGATACAGACGAAAAAAGCCAGATTAGGCTACAAAGGGTGCCTGGTGTAGCCCATATGCCAAATTCGGCTACAAAGGGTGCCTGGTGTAGCCCATATGCCAAATTCGGCTATAAAGGGTGCCTGGTGTAGCGGAAAAGCTAATTCTAGTTTATAAAAAGGATGCTGTTATAGGCAAAATTTGTTGGGCTATAAAAGGGCTCTGTATATAGCCAAGAGACGTGAAATAGCCAAGAAAAGTGATTACTATGACCTAACTTCTCCCTACTCTCACACAGAACCCTCCTCTGGTGTTGCCTAACCCTAAGACCCTACCCCTTGATGCCTAACCCTAACCCCTCCTTGGTGATACCTAACCCTAAGACCCCCTCTGGTGTTGCCTAACCCTCACCCGCCTGGTGGTGCCTAACCCTAAGACAGCCCCTGGTGATTACAATGACCTAACATCTCCCTACTGTCACACAGAACCTAGGCTAACCCTAACCCCTCCCCAGGTGGTGCTAACACTGGTGCCTAACATTAAGACCCCCCCCCCCCCCCCAGGTGGTGCCTAACCCTTAGGGCTGGTTCAGATGGACGTTTGGAGGCGTTGCGTTCGTTGGCGTCGCGTTTAGCAGCGTTCGTGTGCGTTTGGATGTGGTCGCGTTTTTTCTTCCCCTAGAGGGACATTAGCCGTCGCGGTTAACCTCCCCTGAAAGCTACATGTAGCTTCCAGGGGCTCCTTGAACGCCAGGGAAAATCGGGACCCAAACGCCGCGTTTGTGTAAACGCGCTTGAAAGCTTGGTACAAACGCTCCCATTCACTTGAATGGGAGCGTTTAACACCAAGCCCTGAACGCTGGCTGTAAACGCTTTGCAAACGTCCGTCTGAACCAGCCCTTAAGAACCCCAGGTGGTGCCTAACCCTAGGACTCCCCTGGTGGTGCCTAACCCTAAGGCCCCCTGGTGGTGCCTAACCCTAAGGCCCCTGTGGTGATTACTATGACCTAACTTCTCCCTACTCTCACACAGAACCCTCCCCTGGTGGTGCCTTACCCTAAGACCCCCCCAGTAGTGCCTAACCCTAAGAACACCCCCCCCCCACACACACACACACACACACCTATAAAAGGGGGCCCTTTTGTAGCAGAATCAAAAAAACCTTGTAGCCGAATCAAAAATACGGGCTACAAAGGGGCGTCCATTTGTAGCAGAATTAAAAACCTTGTAGTCAAGAACCTTGTGGCCAAATCAAAAATATGGGCTACAAAGGGGCGTCCATTTGTAGCCCATTCAAAAATATGTGCTACAAAGGGGCATCCATTTGTAGCTGAATCAAATATATGGGCTACAAAGGGGAACCCTTTTGTAGCTGAATCAAAAACTTTGTAGCCGAAAGAAAACACGGGAGCCCTTTTCACCACCTTGTAGCCCATATTTGAAGAAATAACATTGAAGTCTATGGAGGAGCCCTTTTACTACAGATGATTGAGGAACCCTTTTCAACTGATTCCACCAAATATGCACCCCTTTACAGAGCCAGGTGTGCCCCCCTTTAGATAGCCAGTTGTGCCCTACTTTAGATGGCCAGATGTGCTTCCCCCCACCCCATTTAGATAGCCAAATGCGCGCCACTTTTCTGTTGCTGTTAATGCTTCTGCACTCCTCTGCACAGGGAAGGACAGAAGCAGGGGCACTTTGGGCAGCCAGCAAGCGGCCTTTCACGTGGGGGTGCAGAGGCTGTGCCGAGCGCCCTCACAGTGCTGCGCACGGGTATATATGTCCCCCCTTACCCACCTATAGCTACTTCTCTGGGGAAGTGTGTGATCCCTCCCTTTTGGCGAATTTGTGAACTAGTGAGGAGTCCTTCAACCCATCCTTCAAAATCAGCAGCAGCAAAAAAAGATCTGTTTACCAGGATCAGTAGCTGTGTTTGGTTTGATTATCTGGTATTCTTGGCAAGTTAACAACATCTTACCATGCAGTGAGAGGGATATGGAGAATGCCATATTTAGTTTCTTTTAAGCAATACCAATTGCCTGTCTCTCCTGCTGATCCTATGCCTCCAATACTTTTATAACTACATCCATACTCTGTCAGATCCGGTTATGGTTTGGTTATCCTCAGATGACCTCGAACTCGAATTCTTATGTATAACTTCATACACGCTGTTATATTTTGGCCTCCTTGTTACACCGTTTCACTTGCTCATAACTGTAATACCATATTTGCATGATTCTGTATTATAAACACAATAAGATAAGTAGTTCTGTTCCACCCCACAATATAGCTATAAGCAATGTCCACTAAAAAAGAAGCACGGGGGTTTTATATGAACAAATTCTCTGTTTATTCTTTAATCCAAAGTATCTTCAAAATTGCGGACTATACGTATGGACATCAATTCAGGATTCCAAATCACATAAAAGACTGCCTGACACATGTTTCACGGCCAAAAAGCCGCTTCCTCAGAGGCACACAGATTGCGGCTACATATTTATTATGGTCTACAGTTGATGTTTGTATACAGTGTGCCTCTGAGGAAGTGGCTTTTTGGCTGTGAAACACATGATTCTGTATTGCCAATGTTTCAATAAACTCTTGGTCAATGAAAAAAAAAGGATGGTGCCTTTCAGCTGAGACAAAAGAAACCTTAAACTTACACGTTTCATTTTCAAATACAAAATGAAAATGTGGGATTCTCGAAAGGTCCTATTTAGATTTAGGGCTGTGGATACAATTGTTTCTCTCATAAGATTATTTTTAGCTCAAGTTTGCTTTAAAACTGGTAGAGAGTGAAAGGTAAGGGTTAAACTGGCCATAACAGATACAATCCAATTGTTCATCAGAACAATTGATTTGATTCTGTGATCAAACTGAATATGAACAGTTGGCATATTGCAAACAACTGGCATAGCACATATACAATTAACTTTCAATTGTTCTGAAGTTTTTGTATCAATTATTTTAAAGATATCATCCTGTAGGGCCAGCTAAAAGGGCAGTCCCAGCATGTGCCATTGGTAGGGGGTAGCGATGGCAATTCTTAGGAGACCTCGTGGAGATGCATGTGATCAGATTGGTTAGCTGATAGATCTGTAAGGTTCTGATTTGCAGTGATAACTTCCTGGTTTAACACATAAACATGTCCAGCAAATAATCAGCTGATCACATGCTTCTCCATGAGTGCTCCTAAGCATTGCCACCCCCACTACCGAGACGCTGACATCTAGAGGCAAACAGAAAGGAGGCCTGCAGCTGCAGGAAAGCAAAACCTGAATGTATCTGTATTTGTAAAAGACAACCTCTGGATATGGTGCTTAGCATGTGTATGTTTTTTGTTCAAGCATAGTGAGACCTATTCTGAGTGGAGTGCAATTAGTTAATAGCCGTGATTAGTGGCTATAAACAATAATTTAAGCAAGATAAAATAGCTGGTGGCTGTGCCAGACACTATGCAAATTGCAGCTATAAACAGCGGGTGCTTTGCACCTGCTATTTATAGCTAAGATTTTCATAGCGTGTGGCATGGTTTTCTACATGATTCTTGGCAGGTGTGCCTCCTAACCATGGGGGTCACCAGGGGCATTGCTAGCACCAAAGATAAGTAGAACGTGCCCAGGATCTATGGGTGCCATGGATGTCCCTCAGGCAGAGACAGCTGTGGTGCTTTAATGGTGGGCATGCTGGGAGCTGTGGTGCATCAATCTGGGGTATGCTGGGTGCTGTGGTGCCTCTATGTGGGCATACTGGGTGCTGTGGTGCCATGCTGGACACTGTGATGCCTTTATGGGGGCATGTAGGGAGCTGTGGTTCTTTATGGAGACATGCTGGGAGTTGTGGTGCCACAATGGGAGTGAGGCCCTTGGGAGCATGGGAGGGGGTCCACTAGAAGGTCAGAGAATGCCATGGGGGGACTGCCAGAAAACCTGACAGCAGGGCAGCATGCCCAGCAGAAAGCCAGACTAGCCAGAACAGAAGCCAGGTAACTGCATAGTTATGTTTAAGTGACACTGCCTATTTATGAGATATGCTGCATTTTTGGTTTTTTTTTGTATTACTTGAGAGGGGGCTTCATCCAACATTTTGCTGGGCAGGCCCAAAAGTGCCCCGGAGGTCTTAGCATCCTAGCAACACCCCTGGGGGCCACTACGGTTAAGGAAGTGTAAACACTGGGGGGTGGGGGCATCAAAATCTAGGTTTGTAGTTACACCCCTGGATCCACCCCCTGGAAATTGCTCTCGAGCAGTGGCCAAACACTGGGGGTAGTTGGGAGGCATCCATCTCATGAAGGAACATTCAGTTTTTTTTACAAATACTTATTTGTGACTGGATTCCATAAAAGGGCAAACAAACCATGCCTCGTTCCAATCAAAAATGCAAAACTTAATTCATGAATGGAGTTTACCTCTTATTCACACTGCCCAGTGCAGAAGTTCCAACTGTCTGAATCTCAAACTGATCATTTCTCTTACGATTTCTGGTCCATCTCTCTAGGCTCAGCCTGTTCTCAGAATGTCAACAGCAGCTCGTGGCTAAAAAAGAACTTTGGGCAATTTTCACAGATGGCTGACCTGAGTGACTTCACTGCGCTAAACCCAAACTTCAGCCCTGTAAGTACAGAAGCATAGGAATGATAATTGTATGAGCCACTCAAACAATCACATAAGAACTGCTCATGTAACCTGAGATTGTTATCCTTCTCAGCCCAGTTTCCGTGATGCTCACATCATCTTCTGTTGAGAGGTGGAAGGTGAGTCTGCAGCTTAAAGGGAACCTTAAGTCAGAAGAATATGGATGCTGCCATATTTATTTCCTTTTAAACAATACCAGTTGCCTAGCATCCTCCTGATCTGTTTGGCTGCAGTAGTGTCTGAATCACACCTGAAACGAGCATGAAACTAATCTTGTCAGATCTGACAATAATGTCAGAAACACCTGATCTGCTGCATGCTTGTTCAGGGTCTATGGCTGAAAGTATTAGAGGCAGAGGATCAGCAGGATAGCCAGGCAACTGGTATTGCTTAAAAGGAAATAAATGTGGCACCCCCATATCTCACACATTTCAGGCACCCTTTAAAGGACAACTGCACTTACATACATAGGTATGTCTACCTCTTATCCCCATCCTAAAAATTGCATTACATACAGGAATTTACAACTGGTATGACCTAGTCTGCCCAGAGCACTGTCTCTGTAATTTAGTCTTAAAGGAGTACTGTAGGGGGGTCGGGGGAAAATGAGTAGAACTTACCCGGGGCTTCTAATGGTCCCCCGCAGATGTCCTGTGTCCGCACAGCCACTCACCGATGCTCCGGCCCCGCCTCCGGTTCACTTCTGGAATTTCAGACTTTAAAGTCTGAAAACCACTGCGCCTGCATTGCCGTGTCCTTGCTGCCGCTGATGTCACCAGGAGCATACTGCACTGGCACAGACAATACTGGGCCTGCGCAGTATGCTCCAGGTGACATCAGCAGGAGCGAGGACACTGCAACGCAGGCGCAGTGGTTTTCAGACTTTAAAATCTGAAATTCCAGAAGTGAACCGGAGGCAGGGCCCTAACAACAAAATCCCCATACAGAGGCTGGGTCTGCCTATAGAGCCCAGCCTCTGTTGCTAGTCAGATTCCCCCTAAGCCCCCCCCCCCTGCGCTTAGGGAGACCCCATTAATCACAGCCGCTCTGTGCAGGCTATGTTTACCTCTCTAATGTCAGTCTCCGCTCTCCCACGCCTCCTGCATCGCTCCGGTCCCCGCCCGCGTCCCTTCCCTCCAATCAGCGGCGAGGGAAGGGATGTGGGCGGGGACCGGAGCGATGCAGGAGGCGGGGGAGCGGCAAGACTGGCATTAGAGAGGTAAGCACAGCCCGCTGCGACACGCTTAATGGGGTCTCACAGAGCGCAGGGGGGACTTAGGGGGAATCTGACTAGCAACAGAGGCTGGGCTCTGTAGGAAGACCCAGCCTCTGTATGGGGATTACGTTCTCAGAACCCCACCTCGGGTTCTCTTTAAAGAATACCCGAGGTGACATGTGACATGATGAGATAGACATAGGTATGTCAACCTGCGAGCTGAAATGGTTAAAGAAAACTGGAAGTAAGAAAATGTCAGAGCCTTCCACCTGTATTCAGTTCTAAAATTTATGCACGTTACCTGGCTGACTCTGTCTTTACCACCTAATGAACCACTGACCCAAAACAATATTACCATTTTCTGTAAATGTACAGATGTTCTTTTTGCACTTTGAGTATGTCTACAGCGCCACTGCTGAACACAAATATGAAATGTAATATGTGAAATGTCCCTTTTAATATCTTCCCCGTATTTCTCTTTAGCTGGATGTCCTGCCTTCCCTCACAACACCACAACTGGTCAGCTTCTCTCTGAACACAACAATGACTCCATCTGTGGTAAACAGCATTGTGGGTACTCTGCAGAATGCTACCAGTGTATCCAATTTCCTCTCCACCTTCAATGCAGCTCTGTCATCGGTAAGTCGCATCCCTCTTCCTGGATCAATCAGCTATTGTACAACATTAATGGCATACACTGAGATTTCTTTCTAATTTAAAGTTTACCCAGAAGTACCTTTAGGTTTTGTGGTGTTACGGTGGTGTGGTGGATTGCATTGTCCCCTTGCAGCACTTGGTCTCCGGTTCAAATCTAGGCCATAGCACTATTTGCATGAAGTTTGTATGTTCTTCCCGTGTTTGGGTGGGTTTCCTCTGGGTAGTCCACTTACCTTCCACATCCTCAAAACATACAGATATGGTAAAAGACTTCTGTGCATTGTGAGTAACGTAGTGGTGCATTGTGGGTGACCACAAATGTGGTTACCAAATGTTCACTTATAGCTGAATTATTGCAAGTTTCCTTCTGTTATAAGAAGGCACATTTCACCGAGCATTGCTTATTAGTAGGAGGGCTTTTCGGTCTCTTTTATCCCCCTATACATTCCTAGTGGTTTGGGTAGCCCCAAGCTGCTTGGTTACTCTGTTGTACTGGTCCAAGCCCTATCCCATACAGCCATATCAATCCCTGTCATGTACTGATGAGGGCCAAAAGCCTGAAACAGGCTGTCGACATGTGGGGTTGGTGTGGCTGTGTAATATTTAAAGCTATAGGCTTGCTATACACCAGCGGTTCTGGTGCTTGCCTGGCTTACAGGGGTGAAAAGAGATAATTTGCATATTCAGTAGTGGTGCATTGTGGGTAACCACAAATGTTCACTTATAGCTGAATTATTGCAAAATTCCTTCTGTTTTAAGAAGGCAATTACACAAAGCATAGGCTTCTGTGTAAATTAGCTTCACACGGATGGTATATTGGAGTACATATGATTCAGCCTGGTGCTAATTTGGGTGCAGGGAGAAGCCAAAAGGCTGCTCTCTCTGCGCTAGGTAATCTCAGGGTATATAACAAATATATTTCCCTACTGATTACCTACATTTACCCTTGACAGCATAATTCGGGGTCCGACTATTTCCAGTAACCGAATTACGGTGATTTTTTTTTTTTGAATATAATAGTTTTTATTCAAAATTTTGCATAAACAAGGATACAAACATGAACACATGAACATATACAATGGGAACATGAGGATTAGCTAATAGGGCATATATTGAGCATTTGGCAGTTCACATATACAATGCATTGGCTACTACTGGAATCTACGTGTGTGCTGTTGTAATTTAGCCAAGATGGGCCGCTTAACCCTAAAGACTCAATTGTTTGAGCTCCTCACCAAGCAATCGCTCTCCCTTGGGGAGTCGATGCTAAAGGTTGAGGAGGAGTATAGTGTCATGGGTCCCATGAATATACATAGCTTACTACCAACCAAGACGACCTGGACCCAGATGGCTGGACTAATATACTTGAACAGTTTTAGTAAAATGAGTCTATATAGCCGCAGCCTAATAACAGATTGGTATATTTAACAGTATCTATGAACTTAACCCACCTATACATAGCTAATGTTAGGGGGAAGAAGATGGGGGGGGAGGGGGGGGAAACAGTGTAGCAGGATAGAAAGATAGGAAGAGAGAAAGGAAAGATGCAAGAGAGAAATATGAGTGGAATCACAGCCATAGTTCTCTCTGCTAGGTCATGTCTCGCCTCAAGTCACTCCAGAGGGTAATAATTTAATATGGGTCAGTCGACAGCACAGCCTGACCTTCCTCAGACAAAGCGAATATTTCCCATCTTCTCCACAATACATTGAATTTCTCCTCCCTGTCCGAAGCCCAGAAAATAACTTGTTCTGATTGTTTTAGTGCTTCGAGCTCAGCCTTCCAATCTAGAATAGACGGAGATTGGGTAGATTTCCAAAATTTTGGAATTGTGAGGCGTGCGGCGGCGAGGATATGGCGAATCAGTGATTTTTTGTAGGCTTTTATGGGGCAATTTATGTTTAAAAGTAAAATATGAGCTGGGTCATTGTTGACTTTAATGTTACTGATAGCTGCTATAATTTTGCAAATTTTTTCCCAGAATGGAATAATTTTAGAACAGCTATGCCATATGTGTATCATATCGCCTACCTCCCTGCCACATCGCCAGCAAAGATCTGATATATTGGGATTGCATTTATGGAGTTTATCTGGAGTCTTGTACCACATTGTCAGGATTTTGTAGGCGTTCTCCTGTGCCCTGGCTGAGATAGAACATTTGTGGGCAAAGGTACAACACTTTGTCCACTCTGTCTCAGAAATCGGAATTTTCAGTTTATTCTGCCATTGGGTCTTGAATGAGGGGGTATTGTCACAAAGGTGTGCGAGTAAGGGGCTGTAAAGATTAGAGATTCTGTGCTCCACTGGCGGATGGGAGAAGCAAACCTCCTCTAACTCTGTCTCTGGTCTGATAGAGAAATCTTTATCTGTCTCTTTACTAAGGAAATGAGATAGTTGTATATATTCAAAGTATACCTCATCTGGATTGCCGGATGATCCTATTAGGGAGGATAATGGTATTGTTTTACCATTCTGCCATACCTGTTTTAGTTTAAGTGTGGGAGAAGTAAGTTTGCGGAGTCGGTTCGATAGGTATAGACCAGGTGGGAATAAGGGATTGTCCCATATGGGGGTGTCAGGCCCTAGGTATGTAGCTATGCGATGTTGTGACAGTAAGTTGTCCCAGACTTTGTATGTTTCTCGTGTCAGGGAAAATCTACCAGGGAGGAGAGATGGGCGGCGCCAAGGCCAAACCCATATTCCTGCTCCCGGGGTATATCCTAAGATATCTCTTTCCAGTTCTACCCATTGGGTGTTCCTCAGATTGTGGGTCCACTCAATGATCCGATTGAGGTGCACTGCTGAATGATATGCTTTGGGGTGGGGCAATGCTAATCCCCCTTCTGATTTGGGTTGTTGTAGGGTACTCAGAGCTATCCTTGGTTTTCTAGATTTCCACACGTAAAGAGACATCATTTTAGAGAACTTCCTCCAGAATACTGAAGGGATTGTAATTGGGATGGTCTGCAAGAGGTATAATAGACGAGGCATACAATTCATTTTTAAGATATTCACTCTACCCAACCACGAGTGGGCCAAGGATCCCCAGGAATCCACATCTTTTTCAAGAGTCTGGAGCAGGGGGACGAAGTTAAGATCATATAATTTCTCCAAATCTGAGCACAGGCGGACCCCTAGGTAAGTAATGTGTTGTGGTTTCCAGACAAAGGGAAAGGCCTTCTGCAGAGTGGATTGCAGAGAGACCGGTACACTGATGTTTAGAATCTCAGATTTAGAGGTATTGACTTTATAGTTACTCAGGGAGCCGAACTCGGTCAGCACCCTAAGTAAATTGGGCAGAGTGGTCATGGGAGAGGTGATGTATAGCAATAAATCGTCTGCATAGATCGCAGATTTATACTCTTTAGTGCCAACTTTCAAGCCTTTAAGATCCGGATTCATTCTGATTGCATCAGCCAGTACCTCCATGTATAGTATGTACAGGAGAGGGGATAAGGGGCAGCCCTGCCTAGTCCCGTTACGGACTGGGATTTCGTTAGATAAGTGACCATTAATTCTGACCCTTGCCGTAGGGGATTGGTATAGGGCAAAAACCTTTTGATAGAAGTTCATGTCTGGGGCTACGCCTCTAGAGCTGAATACTCTTTGCAGAAAGCGCCAGGAGACCCTATCAAACGCTTTTTCTGCGTCTATAGAAAGCAGCAGGGTAGGGGTCCTGGCGCCTTGTGCGGACTGCATCAGCAATATGGT
Organism: Hyperolius riggenbachi; assembly: GCF_040937935.1. Lineage (NCBI taxonomy): Eukaryota > Metazoa > Chordata > Amphibia > Anura > Hyperoliidae > Hyperolius > Hyperolius riggenbachi. Next base: position 80,790,476 of record NC_090652.1, on the reverse strand, counting down.
CTTAATTGTATTGTCAGCAGCTTCTCGTCCAGGTAGGAAGCCTACCTGGTCAGAATGAATAAGCAATGGCATAAACGTTTGGAGTCTATTGGCCAGAATCTTTGACATTATCTTTAGATCGACATTAATGAGCGAAATGGGGCGATAATTAGTACATAATAGGGGGTCTTTGCCCGGTTTTGGAATGACTATGATATGTGTCTGGAGCATATCTCTGGGGGGAGGGGAGGTGACAGATAGGGCGTTAAAAGCTTTGGTAAAGATAGGGGCTAAGGTGGCTTTGAATTTTTTGTAGTATTCAATACAAAACCCGTCAGGGCCAGGAGATTTGCCATTAGGGAGGGACCCCACCGTTGCAAGGAACTCATCTTCTGTGAACGGTTCATTTAGGAATTCGAGTTGTTCTGTGTTCAGAGATGGGAGCCTATGCTTGTCTAAGAATTTGTCAATGATCAGGTCCATAGACTCATCTGACTTGTCATTGAATGCACCTGTAATATTGTATAGGTCCGAATAGTATTTATGGAAGGTCTGCAGAATATCCTCAGTTTTCACTTTTGTGGAGCCTAAATGGTTAAGAATTTTCGGGATAAAGGATGAGTTCTGGCGTATGCGAAGGGACCTGGCCATCAATCTACTGCACTTATTGTTATATTCGTAAAGATGGGCACGATATCTTAGAAGGTTATCAACTCTTTTAAATTCAAACATTTGTAGCAGTTGTTTGCGTTTTTCCGTTAGGAGTTCTAGCGTTTGAGCTGCTAAAGTTTGCTTATGTTGAAGCTCCAGCTGCTTAATCTCGTTCCATACCTCAGCTATCTGTGCGCTTCTCTCCCTCTTATACCCGGCCCCCATCTGAATCATTGCGCCCCGAAGAACACATTTATGTGCTTCCCAAATAGATACCGGGCTAGGGCCGTTTTCTTCATTGCAGTTATGTGCAATATACTCTGAGAGCACCTTTGAATAATGTGAGGCGTATTTTAGATCTTTAAGTAATTTAGTGTTCATACGCCATGAAGAATTACCTTTCTTTCTGAATATATCTTTAAGCTCTAGGTAGACTGGTGAGTGATCGGACCAAGTCTGGGATCCGATTGAGGAACGGGCATGGAACGAGAGGAGCGCATGTGAGATTAAAAACACATCAAGTCTATTATATACGTTATGAGGAACTGAAAAGTGGGTATAATCTCGAGCCGTGGGGTGAAAAACCCTCCACGCGTCCATCAGTTGCATGTCCAGGATCCTCCCCTTGACAGCTTTTAGTGATTTATATGTGACGGAAGAACGGCTCTTTGAACTGTCAAGGAGAGGATCCAGGGTGAAATTCAGGTCCCCTCCCACGATCAGATAGCCCTCCTTAAAACGATCCAGTCTCTCAAGAATACCCGAGAGAGCGGAGGTCTGAGATTTATTTGGGAGATAAATACTTGCGATCGTAAATGGCTTCCCCTCAATGATTAGCTTAATAAAGGTGAATCTGCCCTCTTCATCTCCCATATTATCTATGACCTGAGCATTAAGGTTTTTATGCAGAGCTATCGCCGTGCCTTTGATTTTAGCTGTACTGGGAGCACTAAAAAACCATTGTGGGAAATATTTAGACGTGGTCAGGTCCGGAACCTGACCCTCTTTAAAGTGAGTTTCCTGCAAAAGTAATATATTCACCTTTTCTCTGTGGAATCCGTATAGGATTTGTGACCTCTTATTTGGAACATTAAAGCCATTAACATTAAGGGAAGCCAGTTTCAATCTGTGATCACCCATGTCTTAAATATTTGGCATAGTTGGATATGTTAAATGTGGAGTGAAGCGAGCATGACCTGAGAAGGAGTAGAAAAAGAGAGGAGCATGAGAAAAGGAGAGGGACATAGACAGAACATACACACATATAAACCACCAACTGAGGCAATAACCTCACTGCTGTGCCGTTACCCTGGGGGAGCAATGACCACGACACAGCTAAAGGGGCTCCGCAGCCCAGAGAAGGGAAAAAACCCGACATCGGACTACAGGGGCTCTTTTGGGGAAATGGAAAGCCAGGCGGAGCGCCAGTACAGGCATCAAGCATCCCTCCGCGGTAGGCACTATGTTTTGAGATCTTCAATGTGAAGTTAACCCTTGGGGCTTTGGTGTCATTCTTAACAGTGACTATGCCTATGCAAGGAGCATCAGAAATAAAACAATGAACAAAACGTAAGATAATTATATATATACATTAACAGAGTAGGTGTTTATAGCTACCAGTTGTTGACTAGGCGACCCCTTAGTCTTATAGTTACTCTTATATCCTTCTATCTCCCCCACCTATCGCTCATGGTTAAGTATATGGCCCTTTAACTATAATAAAAAAGTGTATAGCATCTCATAATAAGATATCGCTTTGTGAATGCTAAATCTGATTGACCTGTGGAGAGAAAAGTGGTTAGTTACTGTCCCGATGGTAGAGGAGAATGCAAATCATTCACCCCGGCTCCAATGGGTAACGTTCCTTACGTTAGGCCTGCATACGAATTAACCGTGAGGGGGGGAACATGAGGTCGGAACAAACATGGCCGCCCCATGTGTAGACAAAAAATAAAGTTTGTAAAATGTTAAAAATAGGTAGATAAAGTGATAAGCAGTCTATTGCTCCTGAGTAAAGAAGGGCAACCGATCAAAAATTACAGAGTCACGTATATAGCATGAACAATCCAGGTAGGAGAGTTACTCCAGAATACTTCCAGTGACACACCAGGGCCCAGACCTGCTAGGGCCTATCACAGCAAGATTAGGAGAAGAAAGTACTCACTCTGGTGTAGATTCGGAGTCTGCACCGCTATCGTTTGCAGTTTGGTCGGAGGCTCTGTCACGTCTCTTCTTGGCAGAGGCAGTTTGCCAACGTTCTCTCTGCGGCAGGGGGGTCGGTTTAGCGGGAGTAGGCCAGTCCGGCAAGAGGATCTTGTCCAGATGAAACTTGTCTTCCACCTTCTGTAGGTCGGCCGGAGATTGAAAAAGAAATGATTGACCTTCTTTCTTGATCAGTAGGGAGAAAGGGTAGCCCCATGAGTATTTAGCGCCCGTTGGTTTTAAGGCCTCCAGTAAGGGTTTGACCGCACGCCACAATAGCAGAGTGTGTTTAGAGAGATCTGCGTAGAAATGCAATGTAGCACCGTCAAAGTCCAGTTCCCGTTGTTCCCGGGCCGCCGCCATGATGGCTTCCTTGACGGAGTAATAGTGGATCCTACAGATTACATCCCTCGGTCTGGGGGGGTTCGTGAGTCTGGGGCCAAAGGCTCGGTGAGCTCTGTCAATTTCTATTGGGAAGGTATCAGGCTTACCAAGTAATTTTCTAAAGATCCCCTCCAAGGAGGGTACCAAATCCTCCGTACCTGTAGCTTCTGGCAGGCCTCTTACCCGGACATTATTGCGCCTGCTACGGTTTTCAAGATCGTCCATTTTCATCCAGTGGGCGTCCATACGTTTGTCTTGTGAGTCAAGACGAGCTACCGCCGATCTCAGCAAGTCCTCCGACCGAGCTTGGTTCTTTTCTAGTGCGTCAACTCTATTTCCCACCTCGTTCAGGTCCTTGCGCACTTCAGCTATATCCTGCTTGTATGCGTTCTCAATGCGGGATGCAAGGGCCTCAAAGTCTGCTTTAGTGGGGATTGATCGTAGTAGGGTCTTAATATCAATTCCTGAGTCTGAGTCGTCTCCGGAGGACTCCGAGGCCCTGCCCGTAGTGGAGCCGCAGGAGGCGCGTTGTGCTGTTTGTGAGCTTCTCGGCGTGTCAGCCAAGATGGCGTCAGTGTCGTCTTCCGAGGCCAGGGCTTGGCGTTGAGAGGAGTTGCGGAAATAGGAGTCAATTTCACCTCTATTTCCCTTCGACTTCTTCCCCCTCCTTTTCCTAGCTGTTCCCTTCTTCTTTTCAGTGCTCATGTTGGATTAATTGCGCTTTTGGAGTGCCTAAACACGAAGGGATCCACGGAGCTCTCAGCGTGCACGACCGCTCCCTTCCATAGCCAAGCCACGCCCCCGAATTACGGTGATTTTATTGTAATCCAAAGTGAGCAGATAAGAGCCCATATGCAATTAATTTTTTTTCCTAGGAGATAATTTTTCAAATTCTTTTTAAAATAACTTTTTTCAGCACTCTGCAACTGAAAAAGGACCATAAAGTAGGTGAAGAAGTACTGTCAAAATTATTTTGAGTATTTTCTCTCTTGCTGACGGTTTAAAGGGCATCTTATTGACAAAGTGTGAAAATATCACCTAGCAGAAAACTCAGGAGAAAAGGTTAATTGCATGTGGGCCAAGGAGAGTTAATTCATGAGATAAACAAATAAGGAGAGATAAACCTTGGTCAGATAAGGGCCGTAATTCACCAAACAGTGGTAAAACTGCTGTGCGCAGGCCGGGGAAGCACTGATCATTAACGTAATTACCATGCACTATACCAATAAAGTGTGTGGTCCTAATATGGCACGAATGGGTTAGCACCTCCGATATATTATAGCTCTCTTAGCCCCTAGTATGAGGCTGTCCAGCCTGAGGAAAGGTTATCTGGCCTCAAAGAGCGGGCTGTTGCTGGGTCACAGCCATCCACTTTCTGCTGTAGCCTTTTAAATGGATTTCTAATAAAGAGCTATTTTATACTAAGAGAGCTATAATTTATTGGAGATGCTGACCCATTCGAAGGCTTACTTATCACCGTCTGAGGCAGGGATGTCAAACCGGTCCTATGAGGGCCGAGGTCCTCACACATTTTTGACACAGCTCAAATGAATTGATGGGTCTGAATCAGGAAAGGTGTGGTCCATCAGGTAGAACACATTCCTCTCTTTCTCAGTCCATCCTAAACACTGGCATGGATCCGGCCCTCCAGGCCTGGAGTTCGACACCTGTGGTCTGAGGGGTACGGAAGGAGGGCCAGGTCATAGCACTCCATTTCCTACTGCACATGGGTGCTGATCACACAAGGACACGTGGTCCTAATAGGTTAACAAGCAGTGCTTCCTCAGCGTTAGTAATGGTAAAATTCTGTAGTTGTGCACAGTAACTTCACAGCTTTTTGGTGAATCGGGGCCAACAACTCCCCCCCCCAAAATTATGTTAGCATCCTATCCAGAAAGATGGAGCTAGTGCAGTACTGGATCTCATCACCTGAGAGGTGGCTAAAGCAGTTTGACGGGCAGCAGTGGTGACTGAAAGTGGGATATCCTCCCTCTCTCAATGAGCCTGCTGCATGAAATGTTTGTAAATTTTCAGTACACAGATAGAAAATTGTGCTTTCACTAGCAATGACATGGGGCAGAACCCGTTACACTATTATCACCATGTGGTAATGCATGAAGTGCTAATAGTAATTAGTAATATAACTGGGTAATGGGTGGTGTTTCCTTGGCGTTAGGACTGGTAAACTTGCCGTCAGGGCCTCCATCAGAAATTTTTGGGCCCCATACTGGGCAAACCTACTAGGCCCCCCTCACTCCCCTCTGCCCCCCATTGCAAATTACAATCTTTGAAGGTCGGAACACACTAACATCTGTGTGTCCACTTTGCATGCCCTCCCATGGATGGGAGCGTTCTGCATATGCTCAGCTCATTAAGACTGTAACTGCGCTTGCACAGAATGCTCCCAGTTATGGGAGCAGGATGGAGGAGGCACGCGGCCCAGCAACAGTGCATGTGCAGTGCCCCGCAACCCTGCTGTATTATGCAGACATTACAGGAGCACAATGGATTGGACAGGAAGGGTATTGAGGAAGCTGATGGACTACAGGGAGATGGAACGAGCCGCAGGCAAGTAAAAATCCTTTTCTCCCATGCGTCTCAGGTTTACTTTACTCACCAATTAAGGTAACTCCTGGATGAGCCTCTCAGCATTTCTCATCACATTAACGGGCAGCCCATGTGTGGCACTGTTTGCCGGGCCCCAGATTAACTTGGGCCCCATACAGCAGTCCCCCCTGTGATGCCCTGAAAGCGGCACTGCTTGCTGTGCACTGCCTCCATACTGGAAAATTACTGGCCTTTTGTGTCTCATGGCCCATGATGTGTAAAGTAAGTGTGAAATCCCATTATGTTTCTACTAATTTTCTTTATATTTACAGAACAATCGGACTACTTTGGACCCATCTTTGGCCACGGCTATTCTGCGAAAGACTTTGCAAGTTAACCAGCCCAGCTTTAATACTTTTGACAGTAGCAATTGGACTCAACTACTCCAAGGCAGCCTCAGTAGTTTTCTACCTTATATCAGCACAGACACAGTCAGCCTTCTACCAAATAACTTGTCCTGTGACTCCTACCACGTGGTGTAAGTCTTCCTTTGTCAAATGCGGAGGGTGGGGACCCAACCGGAATACCAATAACAGGAAGCTGTGGGTAGCTTTTTCCTTTGAACCTCAGTAATTGGTTGATCAGTACTGTTTGCTTGCTAATCACAGTTAAGTGGAGTTCCAACTAAATATTTTTTTTCTGGTGAAAAACAGAGCAGGGAGCCGTTTACTATTCCATCTGGTTTTCACTGTTAGGTCATTGTTTAACCATAAATTAGTTACCATTTGATCTCTCAGCTGAGTCAGCTGGCTGTCTTGGCAGAGCAGCAAATTTATAAACACAGGATGTTAACCCTATGGGCTTGATTCACAAAAGAGTGCTAACTGTTAGCACGGCCGTTTCCGCGCGAATTTTCGCATTGCGCGATTGCGAATTTTCACGCGAAACAAAGTTTTCGCGCGAAATCAATATCGTTTTCGTGTGAAAAATCGCATTTGCGTGTGAAATCGTTATCGTTTCGCGCAAAAATTCGCAAGCGTGCGCGATGCGAAAATTCACACGAAAACGGCCATGCTAACAGTTAGCACTCTTTTGTGAATCAAGCCCTATGTCTGCTTCCATGAAAGCAGGAAGTAGACAAACTGCAGATTTATTACAGAATTTGTATCAGCAATTTTTTCTTTAAAGGTTATTATGCTGTTGCATATCTTTTAGAGCAGAGAGGAAGTTCTGAGTTCAGGTGCATTTTAATGCTGTATTTCACTTGAAGGAAACCTGAGGTGTAAATAAACTGATACAATAAACAATTGTATCTATCTTCCTCCTCCTGCAATGACTTTTTATGACCCTGATGGTTTAAATAAGCACTTTTTAAATTGCAGAGAATTAATAAATTAGAAAGTTCATTACAATTTTCCTTTCATTTTTCTTTTGTTACAGCTTGTCTAGTCTGAACCCTATCTTCAACCAAATTCCACCAGGAAATCAGCAAGCTATTTATAAAAAATTCATAAAACCTTATCTGGCCAAAAGAGGTAACTGCAATATAAGTATAAACACAGCAATTACTTTAGCTGCACATAAAATAAATTCATTGCTAACAAATAGAAAAAAAAATAGCTGAAGTTGGAGAGTTCAATTTTTATCATGCATTTTATCTAGGGCTGACCTTTACTCAGCACTTTACAGAGTACATTGAGCAATTTATGTCACTCAGTGTTTGATATTTATCCAGAGAGATGGCTCTGAATACTATAGAGCCTTTCCATTCCTCCGTGCAGGGCCAGTTCTAGCTATAATGGGGCCCTGGGGCAAAAGTAACTTAGGGGGCCCCCCTTACAACCAAATCACCCCCAGGGCCCCTGAGCCGGCAGCTAGGCCCGATCCAATTCCTCCCCCATCACACAATATCATTAGGTGTCCATCATATGTCCCCTAAACATCATTTTTGATTATTCACCTCCTCCTTTTCCTATACTTAGTAAACACACAGTAACCCCGCTCTCATGTGTCAACATAGCTGGAAGAGAGGAGGGGCACCTTGGGGCCCCCACAGACTCTGGAGCCTTGGGACAATTACCCCTTTGCCTCTATGGTAGCACCGGCCCTGCTTCCGTGCTGCCCATCACTCCTGCACCGCCTCCTGTTAAAATTCCTCAATCGGCTAGTGATTCAGAAGTCTTCAGGAAACCATTAGAAGTGGAGTGGGAGTTTCTGAGACACGGGACAGAGGATTGTGGGAGAGATACCCAGGGCCAGATTTGCAGCTCAGGGCGCCATGCACATAAGCTCTGATGCCCTAAGCTCCGCCCCTTAACACAAGCCACACCTTTCACACCCTCCTCATAGACATTCAGATGTGCTTCCCCCCTCCCCCATAGTCAGATGTGCCAGCTATAGGTGCCCCAGTATAAGTTAGCCAGCTATAGGTGTCCCAGGATTGGTTTGCCCAGTATAGGTTTGCCAGGTATAGGTGCCCTAGTATAGGATAGCCAGCTATAGGTGTCCCAGTATTGGTAGCCAGACATAGGTGCCCCAGTATAGGTTAGCCAGCTATAGGTGCCACAGTATAGGTTAACCAGCAATAGGTACCACAGTGTAGGTTAGCCAGTTACAAGTGCCACAGTACAGGTTAGCCAGCCATAGGTACCACAGTATAGGTTAGTCAGTTATAGTGCCCTCTCCCTCCCTCTCCTTCCCTTCCCTCTGCAGAGTGCCAGCGGAGCGGTTACTAGAAGGGACTCACCGGCTCCCAACATTTCAGCGATGACGTCCATTCATCAGCGGCAGACCATCCAGCGCTGGATGCTCTGCCACCGATGAATAGACGTCATCGCTGGAACGTTGGGTCGGCCAAAGAGCCACCTTTTATACATGAAAACAAGGAATACCAAGAGCCCCAATAGTGTAATATGTACTGGTAAATGGTTACTAGAGTAAATATTAATACTCACAAACCAGGGTTTCCATTAGGCAACCACTGTAAAAGCAAGTGGGGAGATTTTCCTGACCCCACTCAGGAATAAGAAGTCGCTCTCTGTAGATGAGAAAAAGGGGGTTCAACCCTCCACCCAGGGTGGACTCAATATTATGCAGGAGAACAGAGGCGTCCAAAAAAAATTCTTGGTAAATAGAGGAGTGGTGGACTTACCTCCTCCAAGTAGACACACAACGACTGTAGTAAAGACAGTCAATATGTTTTAAAGCAGAGAAACCGAGAGCCCAATATTGTGTAGTATGTATTGGATCAGGGAGAATTAGTGTAGAGTAAGTATTATACTTACAAACATGGGTTACCGTTTAGGCAACCACTATATAGGCAGGTGGGGAGATTAGACCTGTCCCCACTCAGGAATAAGATGTCGCTCTCTGAAGAAGGAAAGGAGGGTTTGTCACCCTTCCAACTACCAAGGGTGGATATCTTGACACGTAGATGTACAGAGGCGCCAAAAGGATAAAATATGCTAAAATGTTTAAAATATTCGGGTGGCGGCGGTGGACCGGCCACTCAGAAATAGACTCGATGCTGTCGCTTAAGATAAAGACAATTTATTCACATACTCCATGAACAGAGTCAATATATTTTATTCATGAACTCCAAATAAGCAACGCGTTTCGCAGGTTTGATCCCGCTTCATCAGGCCCTAACAACGGAGCAAAAGCATATGTGGTCAGTAGAAGAGCCAGGCACCTGCGAAACGCCTTTTATACATGGGCCACTTGTGGGCACACGCCTACAGTGCATAAGTAAATCTGACCCTGGAGATACCACTTAAGCAACCTCCCATTTTTCCTTTCTATGGGAAGGAGGTGAGACCTAAAAGAAAAGGGGGAGTGTACGGATCTATCCATAGTATTGTGTAAGAAGTAGATGCACAGTTTATAGAGAGTGGGGTCATGTGACTTCTGAAGTTGAGAACTCCCATAGGTGAGTATTGAGTTTTAAGGAGATTTGGGAATAGTGTTGGTCTTCAAATTCAAAAGTCTTCCAGCTTTGGAAGGATGAAGCATATTTGCATGTCACACGCAGTGACGTGCAAATAAGTGAACTCCCCCTGGCCCTGCTCTTTCAGCAGCTATGCATACTGTCATTTGTAGTCAGAGAACATTTGAGACATCAATAGCAAAGTCTAATTAAAACATTGATAGGTTGGCTATTGGACTTCCAGCAAGCTATACTGAAAGCTCTAAAGCAGGGACCTCAAACTCGCGGCCCGCGGGCCATTTGCGGCCCTCGATACAATATTTTGTGGACCTCGCCGGCAAAAGCTTCCTTATAGTTCGCTTCAGTGCTCCCAAGTAATCCGCCGCATCCCCGCCGCTACATGAGGGCTGCAGAGCCCCCAAATCGCCCGGGGGGCAATCTGCTGGCATTTCCTGGAAGGAGCAGAGCTCTCAGCTCTGCCCCTCCTGACGTCAATCGCCGAACACGGATCGCCGCCTCTCCCCGCCCCTCTCTGTGAAAGAAGAGTGAGAGGGGCGGGCAGAGGCGGCGATGCACCGCGATTGTGAAATTCCTTATGCGGCCCAGCCTCATCCTGACTTTGCCTCCTGCGGCCGCCAGGTAAATTGAGTTTGAGACCCCTGCTCTAAAGGTTGATTTCTGTGACTTGAGTGATATGTATTCATCTGCACAGTAACTATTTTGCAAACAGAAAAAGTTGAAAAGAGTTCAATTAAGGGTTGTTTATTCAGTTTGTAATAGATGTATGACTAGTGAACGTATTTTGGGATAGACTTGAAATTCTGTCATGGCTTTGTCTTTTAACTTTTTCTGCTTGTTATTTTTTTCTGTCCTGTTAGTCAGTGCCGATCCCGCAGTCTGCTACAACCAATCTGCCACCAACTCCAGTTCCTGGTTTGTGACCAATATGGGCTCATTCATGACCTACACAGGCAAGGAAGACATGGTTCTTTTCGCCAATGATACAATGGTAAGCAAGCCCGGATTTACCTCACAGGAGCCTTAGTATTAGGTAGCCAGAAGTACCCTCAATATTAAGTAGCTAGAGGTGCCACCAAGTAGGTAGCTAGTATTAGGTAGCAAAAGGAGCCCCGGACTGAAGGGAGATCTCATCAGTGGCATCCCGAGAGCAGGGTGAGTAAACTCTCATTTACACTTGCATCAGAGCTCTGCATAGGGAAGGAGGGAGGTGCTTGGGGAGGAGAGTGAGCCGCCTTCCCATCATCAGGCACCTGTAGGCATGTGCCTACAGCGCCTTATGATAAATCCGGCCCTGATGGTAAGAGTTCTACCATTCCCAAAGTGTAAGGGCTTCTAGCACTCACATATGAGCCTAAACTTCAGAACATACAGTAACTTATCCAGTAAGCGTAAAGTGGTATGAAACTCAGCATTTCTTCTTTGCTCTAAAATATTATTTACAATATTAAATCTACTACCACAAAAATATTGTAGCAGAACAGCATTCAAACAAATACACTCAGCTCTTTCTTTTTCAATGGAAAACTTGTGCTGCATTCGAAGAGGTGATAACATTATCGTTTGTTTACATTCCTTTGTCTGATACAATTAGTATACATTCCTAGCTGTGCTGAAAAGGAGCACTCCTTGCTGTAGAAGCAGAGAGCTGAGAAGTGATCACTAGATAGATTTTAATATATAAATACAGCAGCTATGCAATAAATGCAATGGCAGTTTTCAGGGCAGATAAACTGTACTTTGGGAACTTTATGTCAGAGTTTATCCCACTTTAAAGTGAAGCCACGGCAGCAAAAAAAAAAAGTTGGATACTTACCTAAGAAGATGGAAGACTCTGAATAGTCTAGAGGCTTCCAATCCCTTCCTTCACCCTGGTGTTCCACATACAACCCTATGAACATATCCAAGAAAAGCTTGTCGATACTGTATGTTCTCATAGCCACTCTCCCTGCCGTGCATGAGAGCAGCCATACTGCGCCTGTGTGAGTACGGCACGCCTTTACAGTAACACAAAGCCACTTGTGTACCAGCTTAAGCTTACTGGGCAGGCGATGCCATACTCACTCAGACACATTACGGCTACGCCTACACATTAAGCCAAGGCCACTCATACACGAGCGGCTCCGTGTTACTGCACAGGTGCGGCTAAATTCACATTGGTGCAGTACGGCCATGGTCATGCACAAAGGGGAATGCGGAGTGAACTAAAACAGGTGGTGGATGAGGTAAAAGAGGACATGGGAACCCTCTGAAGGATCCAGATGAATGTCACCTAAGGCAAGAACCAAGTGTGTGTACGGTAACCCACCAACATGGCCTGGCATGCTGGTGACGTCCAACACCTGACCAAGCCCAAACACATTGTTTTCCCCACTTACCTCGCCCACTCTGTGCTGCACATTGTCGCTCCTCCTCCTCCATAGCAACAGAATGCATCGCTAGCCTATAGTCTAGCAAAAATTCTATACAGCAGATCCAATCCCTGTGGACAAAAGTCATCCTGTCAATAGTTGCCTGGCAGTCCTGCTGACCTCTTTGGCTGTAGTTTTATTTTAATCACACACCTGAAATAAACATGTGGCTGAAACATCTGATCTCTATGCTTGTTCAGGGGCTATGGCTAAACGTATTAGAGGCAGAGGATCAGCAGGACAGCCAGGCAACTGGTATTGTACAAGGAAATAAATATGGCAGCCTCCATATCCCACACATCAGGTTCCCTTTTAAGGACAACTGAAGCGAGAGGGATATAGAGGCTGCCATATTTATTTCCTTTTAAACAATACTAGTTGCCTGGCTATCCTGCTGATCCTCTACCTCTAATACTTTTAGCCATAGACCCTGAACAAGCATGCAGCAGATCAGGTGTTTCTGACATTATTGTCAGATCTGACAAGATTAGCCGCATGCTTGTTTCTGGTGTGATTCAGACACTACTGCAGCCAAATTGATCAGCAGGATGCCAGGCAACTGGTTTTGTTGCCTGGCATGACAGCTCCATCCCTGGACGTGTTTATATCCAGACTGAAAACCCACCTGTTCAGTTTGGCATTTGCAGAAATATAACTTTTGCTGTGTGAATACTTCATCCTACTACCAACTACTGAATCTGAGAGAGCCTAAGTTCTTTGAGTCCTATAGGAGAAAAGCGCTATAGAAATGTTATTGTATTGTATTGTTTAAAAGAAAATAAACATGGCAGCCTCCATATAACTCTCACTTCAATTGTCCTTTAAGTTCACTTTTTTCAGATGGACATGAAATTGAAAGCAAAAAAATGAAATGGATATTGGTTATATTAGTAGAATTTCAACTTATTGTGGACTTCCTCCCCTTTTTAGCTGCAAAATTTTGCCAGCGATCCATCCAGCATTCAGTTGGCGTCCAAGCTCAATTTCTCCCAGGACACCGCAAGCTATTTCACTTCACTTCTGACTACCAGCGGAAATGCCAGTGCAGTACTTAGGTAATATAAAGAACCCTGTAACTCTTTGGCACCAGTTTCCCAGTGCCGGATCTTTCTGGCACAGGAGACTGGGATGAAACTTCAGGCCGGTCACACACTGCAGGTTTGGCGGCAGCGGTGCGGACCGGGGGCCACACAGCTCGCCAAAAACAGGCCTTCGGGGATTACCGTATTTAGTACGCGGTAATCCCCGTCTGACAGCCGGATAAGTAGGAAGTAACGCTCACACTCACACGCACACGCATCGCCATAGACTTACATGACTTCCGGTCCGCCACACGTCACCGCGGGTCACCGCAGAATCGCGCGGTAACATAGATCTGTCCTTGTGTCAGGGATGCGGCGAAAACACATCCGTCGCATCACTCCACACCGCGTCGGTATGAACGGCCCCATAGACTTTTATTGAGCTACGGCGGGGTGTGGTAAAATTGCCGCACCGCCTCAGTCTGAAAGATCCCTCAGAATTTTATATTTTAAAAATTGCTACCACCGAACTAATTATCACACTTACCCTCTACACTAACCTAACCCAACCCTACTGATTGACCTTTCCCTGACACTAACTACCTCCCCCCCACCCAACACACACAGACACACATCACAGAGGCATGACTACTTGGAAACAATTTAACCTAAAATGTTCTACTTTGAAAGATCTCTGAGTAACCGCATTGTTTTGTTTTTTCCTCATGTCTTCCTAGCCTTCCTTCAGTGTTTCTCTGTTATCTGCAACCATCTGCTCTGAACAGTGGATCGGCTGCTGATCTCTCAAACATCATCACAAAGATTAACAGTCAGTGTTTCAACACCACTGCAGGGCAAGCGCCTTCCAACCCCTCCTCTGATCAAGTGCAGGTAAAGTTTTTCTTCAGGTTTTTCAACAGGGTTTCACCTGCATTGTAGTTGCTCACCTGTATTGTAGTTGCTCACCTGTATTGTAGTTGCTCACCTGTATTGTAGTTGATGTTCAACTACCCAGCAGCATTTCATTGCTCTTATGGTCTTTTCATTCTGGTTGTAAAGTTATCCAGGCAATGTATACTTTCCTAAATTTTAACCCATTAGCACTTTCAATATATGAGTTATCTCATTTGAGATAAGTGCACTGCTTTCGACCTCAGTCGGCAGAACTCGTCATGCTGAAAATTCTTGGAATGCTTTGATCTCTCTCTCTGCTAGCAGAGAATATAGAAACGGAAAACAGAAGTCCTCATATAGGGGTGTTCTTTTCTGGCCAAAAACAATCAAAGCTATTGTTCGCGCTAGCTCAAATTATCTTGCTAAAAAGAGGGCAGACAGATGCATAGTGGTAGTGATGTTAAATTTCAGGATGATTAACACACCCACTGGGTCTCCCCATCATGTAAAATGTGGACTCATGGTGAGTGGCACACCACTCTTCTTCGGCACACTCCTCCTGTGTCCATAATTCGAAAAGAGATCCTAGATGCTGCTGGTGAATGGCAGACAGTCTATACCAGATTTGTAACCACAAGAGCGTGCACTTGAAGAAACAGGACTGATGTCACAATGTGCAGAAGAACAGAAAAGGCACTACTACTCATGTTTCGGTTACCTTTAATCAACGGTTATCACAGACAAGTACATGCAGTGGGGGTGACAGCCTGACAGCCGTTTTGCGTAAACAACGCTTCTTCAGAGGCTAGCATAGTACTATTAACCGTTGATTAAAGGTAGCCAGAGCATGAGTAGTGCCTTCTCTGTTCTTCTGCACATTGTGACATCCTCCTGTGTCCATGTTGGAACAAATATTTAATGTTCAGATTCCAAAAATTGTTTTGCATAGATGTTAAGATGTAATGGGGCCCTAGGCAAGCTAGTAGATTTGGGGCCCTCTAGTGGTCTCTTTCTGGCTCCTTTGTGGTACTTTTGGTAAACTGAAGTGGAGAGAAGTCAAAGAAGGTGGCAGATGGGGCCTTTGACACTCACTAGGCCCCAAGCACCTGCCTAGGTTGCCTGGTGGATGATCCTGCACTGATATACTCTGCACAGCGCTGCAGGAGATGTAGTAGCTATATGAAAACTAAATAATATTATTAATTCTGGTTCCATATGAAAATATAATTGGAAAAAATCTGTAAAGATAGCAAGTATCAGATCCTTATTACAGGGTAGAAATCTGATACGTCAAAGATGGACTAGATATTCCCCTCCTGTGGCTAACGATTGGACAGTTGCCCGGGATAATCATCTGAAATCAGAAAAGTTAGTATCAGGGCCGGTTCTAGCTAATATGGGGCCCTGGGGCAAAAGTAACTTGGGGGCCCCCCTGATGCCCCCTTTCCAACCCCCAGGGCCCCTGAGCTAGCAGCCAGGCCCGATCAATTCCCCTCCTTTTCCTATACAGAGTAAGCACACAACATTCCCACTCTCATGGGTCAGGATAGAGGGGGAGGGTCACCTTGAGGGGGCCCCCACAGGCTCTGGGGCAATTGCCCCCTTTGCCTCTATGGAAGCACCGGCCCTGATTATTATATGCCCATAGAGGGACACCAAATAGAGCTTAAAGAGAAACTGTAACCAAGAATTATACTTCTTCGCAATCAGTGACTGATACCCCCTTTTCCCATGAGAAATCTTTTCCTTTTCTCAAACGGATCATCAGGGGGCTCTGTTTGGCTTATATTGTGGTGAAACCCTCCTACAGTGTGATGTCAGGACCGTGGTTCTGAGTCTGACATCACACCATGGAAGCCTTGTTGCATTGTAGGAAATAACAGCTGTTTACAGCTGTTTCCACCTGTCATAAAAGCAAGCAGCATCTCCTTCCCCTGACATCGCCTGCCAGCAGTAAAAATGTCACCATGTGATAAATGTCAGAATGTAAATCAGGGAGAGGAAAGATTTTACAACGGGGAAACACTGACTAAATCATTTATAAATAATTATTGTAAAAATGAAGCACCTTTTTATTACATTATTTTTACTGGAGGTCCACTTTAAAGAATATGTAACAACTTTCTAAATATCCCAGATATAGACTAGATCTCCTTTTGATAAGAGAAAAATTATTTGCAACTTTCCATAACTCCATTGAAGGTAATCATAATGTACTTCTTAGTTCTCTCCTCCCCGACCGCTTTCATCACTGTGCTGCCGTAGTTAGTTACCCCCAGTATAGAACACCAATATAGCTAGCCAAATGTGCCCCCAACCATTATGTAGCCCCCTGATATAGTCAAATGTGCCCCTGGTGATTAGGTAGCCCCTCCCCCACAGTAAAGATAGTCAGGTGTTCCCCCCCAGAATTAGGTAGTCCCCCCCCCCTTCACAAGTATAAATTGACAGCTGTACCCCTAATAATAGTCTCCCCCTAGTATAGATAGCCAGATGCCCCCCATTTAAGTAGCTTGCCCCTTTCCCCCTCATATGCAGAGTGATGCCAGCAGAAGCGACAATAATACTCACCTATCAGCGCTGTCGCGAACATCTGCAGTTCCAGATCTCCTGGCTGACTCCTCTAGTGGTGCAGTAATGAGAGGCGCCACTAGGGGGCAGCAGAGAGGAGACATGGAACTGTGCAACAAGGAGAAGTCTTGCAGAAGTTCCCGACAGTGTTGACAGGTGAGTTTATGCTTCCGCCTGCATCGCTCTGCATATGGACAGGCGAGGTGGTGGGGAGCATTTAGGGGACCTCCCTTCTTCCCCTACCGCCACTGCTTCCCCTACTGCCGTGGTACCGGCAGCCCAGCCCAACAAAGTACATTTTTAACTGTGAATATGGGATAGGTATGGGGCGCCCCCTGGGCTCTGGGGCCCGGGGGCAATTGCCCCCTTGCCTCAATTGTAGCACCGGCCCTGATCTTGCCTAGGGCCCCATTTCATTCTAATCCTTTTCTGCTATAACTCACCTAGCATAATACCACAGCCATAGAAGTCTGCTTGGCTCCTACAAAAGTATGCTTGTGTGGTACATGCAAACACATCTATGTAATGATCTGTGGTTAACTAGGTTCTCCTGTTTCTTAAATTTGAACAGGACTACAGTATGTGCATATGCGCTTTGAGTCCTATGGGAGAAAAGCGCTTTACAAATGTTATTGTATTATTGTTATTGTATTATTTGTATTTCACCATCTTTATTTGCCTCTTCACAGATGGCGATGTCCATGGTCAGCAAATTGAACATCACCTCCTCTGCCGACATTGTTAACCTGGGCCAGTCAGCTGTGGGTCTATCTCAAAGCCAGATAAACCAAATAAGCCCTAGTGACCTACAATCCAGTATCTCAACATTAGCCAATGTCAATGGGTGGAACGCAGGACAAACCAAATCAATTGTGAATAAACTCCTGAGCGCTAGCTACTCGGTAAGAAAAAATAAACAGAAGCGCTATCGGTAAATTTCTTGCACTTACAAAGTTCCCATATATTAAACAATGCTACAAAGAGAATGTATACCATCTACTACATCGATCCCTGCTTACCTGAACATGGTATACCTGCTATGCTGGTACCAGATTAGTGACTAACTAGGCCTTGGCCTTGCTTACTTTTCTCTCCTTAAGATTACAAACTTGTCCAGTCTCGGCAGTTTGGTGAGTGGATTACCATCTCAGACATTGTTGCAGCTGAACCCGAACGTAGTCTTGAATGCCACAAAGGATCCTCAGTTTGTCAGCAAGCTGTCTAGCGCTCCCCCTGTCCTGCAGAATGCGTTCGTTAAGAAGGTAGGTGAATAGCTAACAAAACCCACGGCTAGAAATGGTGTCAGCAAACCACTGGTTTATTACTGTATAAAGGGCACTTTTATGCTGTTTCAAAATGTCATGGGACATCCAGTGTTGGGTGAAATTGTATCTTGGAGTTGCGTGACCTGAATTTGACTTTGAGTGCAATTGCCACATGTTGGGCATGACGTCAATGTGTGCAATCGCAACATAATGACCTCAATTCACAAAGCATTACCGCATATGGTAATGCAGAAACAGCTGACTTTACCAAGCACTTGTCAATTCATAAAGGCTATTACCGCATGAAAAGCTGAAATTACCAAGCAGTGAGGTAAATTACAGATTTTTGCGATAAACACCTCAACAAATGTCATTAAATGTCAATTCATAAAGACTACAAAATGCGGTAGTGTCCAGAAATTTTACCGGCACCTCTGGTGTGGCAAAATCAGAGCGGAGACTGTGCGAAACTGGGAAGCCAGCCGTGACTCACACAAGCAGAGAGGGATAATTTATGACTGACAATCAGGGGCGTAGCAATAGGGGGTGCAGAGGTAGCGACCGCATCGGGGCCCTTGGGCCAGAGGGGCCCCGAAGGGCCCTCCCTTAACTACAGAATTAGCTCTCTATTGGTCCTATGCTGATAATAATGACTTCTGTAGATACTTTGAATAGTGGTAATCATTAACAAACTGTTCCCCATCCCCTTCTTGCACCTCTGACACTGTGGTTGCCATTGGCAGATTTTGGTGCGCCGTATAAATTGTTATGTATAGAGTGCTTGGGGGGCCCCATTGTAAAACTTGCATCGGGGCCCACAGCTCCTTAGCTACGCCACTGCTGACAATGACTGATAAGCCAATAGAAACAGCCACTGTCTCCTGCAAGTCCAGGTTGCACAAGCTTCTCGGGAGGTTCCAGCTTTTCTACCCCCCAGGCAGCGAGCAGAGAGATCAGAACAAAAGAGGCTTCCCCTGCGACCGTTCAGCTATTTAACCCCTTAGGTTACTGTTTGAAGATTCGGAGGAGCTAGTGTGAAAATTACCTAAGCATGGCATGTGGAATGTCTCCTGGAAGTTCTTCTAAGCTGTGGTAATTAAATAAAATGTTAAAGAAAACCCGAGGTGGGATTTAAATATGTTCCAGGACCCCCCTGTGCGCCGCTGAAGCCCCCGCAGTGCTGGCGACACACAGCGTGTCGCTAGCACAATGTTTACCTATGCGCTGTCAGTCAGCGCCGCTCCCCCGCCTCCTCCGCATCGGCGCTACCCGCCCGCGTCACTTCCCTCCTATCAGCGGGAGGGAAGGGACACGGGCGGGTAGCGCCGATGTGGAGGAGGCAGGGGAGCGGCGCTGACAGACAGCGCATAGGTAAACATTATGCTGGTGACACGCTGCGTGTCGCCAGCACTGCGGGGGTATTGCGGCGCGCAGGGGGGTCCTGGAGGCACACCATTGGGCAACAGAGGCTGGTCTTAGTGTGCACAACCAGCCTCTGTGCCCCAGTTACATAATTAAATCCCACCTCGAGTTCTCTTTAAGAAAGACTAATAGACAGATTAAGAGTGAGCAGAGGCAGTATAACAAACATGTACATTTTAAGGGATGTCGGGATGCCTCTTACAAGCTTAACAGCTTGTATCAACAGAGACACTCTTCTGCTGTTACCAAACAGGTTTTTGTCAATGGGCTTCGATAAAACACCAAACTTCTACCGCACCTGTGAACATTTTTATGAATTAGCACATAAAAGTCTAAAACACCAAATGCGGTATTTTAATGTCCATATTTTTTATTGCTCAGCCTTTTATGAATCGAGGCCTTTGGGGGATACTATCTAGTGATGTGTGACACGATGGATGGAGGAACATCAGAGAATATGGCAATGAGGAAGTGGGTCAAAAAAGGGCATGACAGAGATCACAGACCACAAAATTAGTCAAATGACATGTCAAGACCCGTTTGCAATGGCAAGTGATATCAGAAACAGCCTCCCACCACCAATGGTTGCACCTGTGTGCAACCAAACCATCCGTCCCAAACCATGATGTGTGAGCCGAGTGTAACGCTTTGTAATATGGGATGACACGTGGTGCCAGCCAGCCCATATTGCTATGGTAATGTTCGATATGTGATTGGAATAATTACTATAGCAATGCTCATGTTACCCATACCATAGGTTGCGCTTATTGTGCAATGTGCTCTACTCTGCTGTTGTAAGTACCTGTAAAATCGCTGTGCGCTAAATATAGATTCTTGTACTAAAGGAGAATAACACTTTAACAATACTAGCAACAACTGAAGTACATTTCAAATGTCACATTTTGTTCCTGCATGGAGTTGGGATTTAACCTTGACTTAAACACTGTCGCTAAATTCCTTTTTTATATTAATATTATTTTCTATTTCATGTATTTATTTTTGCTTTAGATCATAGCTGCTGATTCCTCCAACATAGTGAAGAATATCCCTGGAAATCTGGTGTCTTTCATTCCCAACTCCATACTGGCCTCTCAAAGCAGCAAACCGTCCTTGCAAGATGTCAATGGCAAATCCTGGACACCAAGTCAGGTAGGGAAACAGTGCATTGAGTCATGTACAGAGATTAACTGTCCTGTCTTACCTAAGGACTTCAATAAACAAATGTATTATTTTTTTAAGGAAATACAGTATATAGTGGCTTTAGCATACCCCTTTTTTATGTACTTGTATTTTTTTTTCATTAAGAACATATGAAATGTTACCAATATAAGGCCTATATTATAACTAGGCCTGTTTTTAACTAGTCATGAACTTAATTCAGATCTCCCCTTTCTCTTTCTTCAAGTGACATAAGTGGTTGATTCACTAAAGAAGTCCCTCGCTGACCTCCCGCGGTCTGCTGTTCAGTCGCCATAATCCCATGTTAACAGGCTCAGTCGGGTCCAGTCTTGGTCTACTGTGCATATGCAGCAGACCCAGACTGATGCGACTGAGAAAATTACCGTGGCTGGTCGCGGCTGAACAGCAGACCGCAGGAGGACGGCGAGGGACTCCGACAAGCTTATGGGGCTGGAGGAAGCCCTGGGTAAGTATCAAATCTTTACATACATGCACCACTTGCGTTGCATGTTACTCAAGCAGTAAGTTCCCCTTTTGTCTACCTCTCATGTCAGTCAACCACGCTGACACAGGCATGATTGTGTAGGCCGGTTTTCAAGCACATCTATTTTGTTCTGATGTAAGCCAGAATTCACCAATAAACACAACGCTATGCAAGCGGACGGTGCCCACTCTTTGCTTCTTGTTTTGGAACTAATTTGCCTTCTTCCGTCACACATTGTTGGCGCACACGTTTCGGAATAGCTGCACTGATGACTGGACTGCTGACATGGTGAGATCTTTCCATTTTCTCACGCATATTTGATGAGTGCCGTACTGTTTCTCTTTTTCCTCTTTGCTTGCAATATTAGTTCTTTCAGTTAGGACTGACTGCAGCTGATATAGTGGAAAAGGGCCTTGAGGCTTTCAGTTCCGAGTAGATCTAGTCGGAACTGGGAGGATTCGTTGTTAGAAGAAAATGGTGAGCTTCTGAGAGGAACTGACGGCGAGGTAAGTGTGTGGTATTAATTTGCAGGTATGTCGTGTTTTTAATTTTACTCCGTTCAGGTTCCCTTTAAGTTTGGCTAGCAGATTAATCTATTTCCAATTCCACCTTTTTTAAATGTCTGCAGCTTTTCAGAGAACTCATGGAATTCAATAATGCTCCTTCCATGCCCATGTAGGAGACAACAATCAATCAATCAAAAATTACTGTAGATGTTGTCTAGCCCTAGTAGAGGGGGCATAAGTAATAAATGGTTAAATTGTAATAGGAAATTACTTCTGAATATGACTTGTGTTTTCTTTCCAGGCTTCCCTGTTTTTTGATGATGTGTTGTCATCTACAACAAATTACACACAGTAAGTAATTTTTCATAATATGTTACCCTAGGTACAGCTTGACACTTTTATGTCAAAGATATGTGGACTTATAGCCAGTGCCAAGTCAACACCAAACTGCCCATTAATCAAAGCATATTGGACTTGATATCTGCCCATCATGTCTGATGAGTAAAACAATTTCGTATTGCCTTCTGATCAGGAATGCACTATCTCTGTGTGAAAGCTTTACTTGCATAACCATAGACTGTAGTCAAGTCTGATCCTTGTTCTGTGCATATTGCTTCCTGTTCCTGCCTGCATCTACACAGTAGGAAAGGCACTCATTGGAACAGGATGTGGCAACAAGTAGATTTGCTCTGTAAGTCCTATGAGTATAGCTTCGACACAGGGATCTGGTAATACATTATAGTCACGATTGATTAGATGGCTGACCAAGGGGAATAATAACAGGGGCATAACTACGGAGGTGCAGCACCTGCAATCACAGGAGGGCCCAGAGGTGTGTGGGGCCCTAACTACCAACCCTTTGTAACGATTGGTGTAGCAACACAGACGTCTGATTATGTGTGATCTGCAGAATCACCGATAATACAGACGCTATACCTGATTATGTGGTGATCTGCAGAATCACCAATAATGCAAGTATAGCTAGCAGAATAGCAAGGTGAATAGTGCTTGGTGCAACAGTAACTGAATAGTTTAACTATACCTCACCAGAGGAGCTGGTGGGCACTATTGGTACAGTAACTGAATAGTTTTGCTAAACCTTACCCGAGGAGCTGGTGGGTACTATAGTACACAGTAATAGATTAATGGACTAGATCGCACCAGAGGAGCTGATGAGTATTAGCAAAGAGCACTTCACCACTTTACTGGTAAGTAGAATGGACAGACAGGCTAGGATCAGCAACAGGCGGGCAGGTACAGTACAAAATCGACAGGCAAGAGAGTAGTGAGATATCAGGCAGAGTTCAGCAACAGAGTCAGATGGGCAGAAGTACAGAATCGATAAGCAAGAGCAGGGTCAGAGGATAGGCAGAGTCATACACAGAATATCAAATATACAATAATACAATGATCCTAGTCTTGTGTAAAATCCCTGGTTTCCACCCAGATCAAAGCACACCGGATACTATCTAAGGTCTGAGCGCTAGCACATAAGTATTCGCAACAGCAGACAGGTTGCGAGTGAAGACTGAAGGCTTTTGAAGCAGAGGAGACCCCACAGCTGCGCCCACCACCAATCAGCCAATCCTGAGCGCCGTGAGTCTCCTCTGACGTCAGCCGACCAGCCGGTCAGCTGACGCACCTCCTCCCCGCATAAAGGTCCTCTCTCTGCGCGCGCCCGCGCGATACAGCAACCCTATGAGCAATGGACAACCCCGTCCTCGGCGTACTTGACGCCAGAGGAATGGGCGAAGTCCCAGAGCAGGGAAGCGAGGCAGCTGCGGAGACACCCTGCGTGCCCGCAGCCACTGCTTCCGTGGATTTTACACCCTTCCTCCAATACAGGGGACTATACTTTAGATCAGGTGTTTTTGTGGCTACTCTTGTTATGGGTGTGAAGATCATGATGGCCACACTTGTTTTATGACTTATGTAAATTAGACCCCAAGGCCATGGAGGGCACCAAGAGGAGACAAGGGAAGGGGTGTGAACATCGAGGGGGGCCCCGTAAAAGTTTTACTGAGAGGGGCCCCATGAATTGTAGTTACGCCACTGCTTAATACATGTATGTTATAAGTGCACTTGCCCTTTAAGTCTACTCCATTTACTCAGGGGTTCCACCTCTTGGCTACAAATGGTAAACCTCTAATCTTTATATGTAATATTTCATATTTACCTGAAAAAAAAAGAATGGCAAATATACAGTACAACAGATAAACAAATACAAAAAGATATAGGGCTTGATTCACAAAGCGGTGCTAACCTACTTAGCACGTCTAAAGTCTTAAGGCGCGCTAACCAGGGTGCTAAGTAGGTTAGCACCAGTTTTCTCAATTGAAAAATCCGGTGCTAACCTACTTAGCACCCTGGTTAGCACGTCTAAAGACTTTAGACGTGCTAAGTAGGTTAGCACCGCTTTGTGAATCAAGCCCATAGTGTGTAACGTATCCCTCTGTAGAGGTTTTGCTTCCTTTGTGATATTATAAGAATCTGCAACCATTGAAAGTATTGGATTGAATATTAAGGTGCGTTTCTGATTTTAGTGATCTCCCAGGAATATATGTGAATGTGCACTGACATTTATGTATTTCTCTACTTGTATTATGAAATTAAAGGGGCGCAATGGCAAAAACTGTAACATTTCAAAATACAGTATGTACACAGAAGTACATTTGCCCCAGAGTAAGTGCTTTGTAATGTTTTTATTTACTTGTATTGTAGCTGTCACTTACAGTAAGTATTAGAATATGATGGCTCTGAACATCTTATCGACAAGTTTTGGATTAGTACATTGGCACAGTCCAGCTGGCAGAATAATGGCAAGAGAAGACCAACAACATTTATACTGCGCTTTTCTCTTGGCAGACTCAAAGCGCCAGAGCTGCAACCACTAGGGTGCGCTCTATAGGCAGTAGCAGTGTTAGGGAGTCTAGCCCAAGGGAGCCTTGCTGAACTGGTGCTGGCTTACTGAACAGGAAGAGCTGAGATTAAAACCCAGGTCTTCCGTGTCAGAGACAGAGCCCTTAAAGGACACCCGAAGCGAAAATAAAATAATGAAATAAACAATGGTGTCTATCTTCTTTCTCCTAAAAATGACTTTTTAGGATACACAGTTTTATTTTATGTTTAAATCTACTTTTTAAGTTTTAACAATTTTATTGTTTTTGCTCAATGACACATTCATTGAAGTATGCCAGAGTTAACCACCTGAGCGGTCTGGACGAGCTCAGCTCGTCCAACACCGCCGGAGGTCGCCGCTCAGGCCCTGCTGGGCCGATTTTCATCAAATAAAAAGCAGCACACGCAGCCGGCACTTTGCCAGCCGCGTGTGCTGCCTGATCGCCGCCGCTCTGCGGCGATCCGCCGCGAGCAGCGGCGAAAGAGGGTCCCCCCAGCCGCCTGAGCCCAGCGTAGCCGGAACAAAAAGTTCCGGCCAGCGCTAAGGGCTGGATCGGAGGCGGCTGACGTCAGGGCGTCGGCTGACGTCGATGACGTCACTCCGCTCGTCGCTATGGCGACGATATAAGCAAAACAAGGAAGGCCGCTCATTGCGGCCTTCCTTGTTTATTCTGGGCGCCGGAGGCGATCGGAAGATCGCCTCCGGAGCGCCCTCTAGTGGGCTTTCATGCAGCCAACTTTCAGTTGGCTGCATGAAATAGTTTTTTTTTAATTTAAAAAAAACCCTCCCGCAGCCACCCTGGCGATTTAATCAGAACGCCAGGGTGGTTAAAATCAACAGATTTTTTACCCTTTTTATCTCTTTCCTGCTCTCAGAAGCCATTTTCTGTTAGGAAAGTGTTTTATAGTTGTAATTTATTATCAGTGAGGGTCACACTGTAGTCACTTCCTGTTCGAGTCAGGACTGAGTCAGCCACTTACATACATGATATTTAACTCTTTCAGGCAGAGAAAGAAAAAAAGGAACACAGCATAGTTATTAGTGTGCTTGGCACTGTACATACACATGTCAACCAACCAACCAACTTTGGCCCAACATCTTGCAGCAAGCACGATCGACCATGCGACCAATTTCCATCCCAAAATTAGTCGCTTTGTCGGTCGGGCTTGGCGGCACCGATTTTCATCCAATTTAATTATAATAATTGAATTGGATGGTCGATCGGCCGCCAAGTCGTCTGACGTATGGCCACCTTAAGGCTTGGGCCAAATTGTTTATGAAGAGTTAACATTTATTGAACAGTCTCAAAGTAAGTGGTTTAACTATAGTGAACATGGAGGGTAGCTCCTCCCCTTTCTGCAGAGTAGCACAGTGGAGCAGTTTAATATTTACCTCCCCATTGCTGCTTCAGCAGAAAAGGATCAAGGTGAAATAAGACCCAAGGCAAGATGCTAGCCTTCCCAAGGTTCCCAAGAGGGGACCCATGCTAATTTTGCTAGGGTGTCCCACGGGTTGTTGCTGCACTGCACCTCAAACTGACCATGTTTCAACCAGAAACACTGTCAACCAGAAACACAGCTCCTCTGGATGGGAAGGCAGTGTGCTGCCACATAAAATGGCAAGGAGGACCTAATTTGGCCCGCGAGCCTTGTGTTTGACACTTGTGATCTAGAGGGCAGTGGGGTGGAGACACTGGGGGAGTAGACAAAGTAGTTAGCACTTAGCAGATGAGGCAGTGATCCTCAAATTCTAGCTGTAACAAATTACCAGCTTGCCTGAAAAGGTGTGTCGTGAGAGTGTGTGTGTGAAAATTTCAAGGCTTGGAACATGACGGACAGGCAGTGGGAGAGAGTTCTGTCTGGTTAACAATACCACCATTTACACTGCATTTGTCTTTGGGCCGAATGTAAATAATATATGTATATATAGATGTTTTTTTTTTTTTTTGTTTTATCATAGTGGCCCTTTAAGGATATAATAAACATATTGTAGAGAAACTTTTAAAATATATCACTATAGATTATATGTAAATGACGGTACTAACCAAACCCCTTCCTTCTTTCTCTAGGCTCTCTCCATCTGTGCTACAAGGCTTTACTTGTGCTTCAGGCAGTAAAGTAGATAATAATGGGGTAAAGAGCCTGGTCAAGGCTATGAAAACACAGGGAGCCGCCCTGACTGAAAGCCAGGTGAGTCATTAAAGCCCCATTTTTAGGCATGATACATATTTTATGCATTAAATACAATCTTAACCACTTTACCACTAAGGGTTTTTTTTGTGTGAGTTCATAGCACACAGGCAGCAGGTATTTTGATTGGCTCAGGGATCAAATGTTCCCGTTCTCCAATTATAGATGTGGCAGGCGTCAGCCTCAGCATGTGCAAACAGCAGGCGCATGCACAGTGGTGGCAGCGGTGAGCAACGCGTTAAAACATCCTGTTGCCGTTAAGAGGGGCAAACAAGTTCTTTAAATGCGTCTGCTTTGCATTAAGTGGATAAAAAGTATTTTTAAAAGTATTTTTATTCTCTAGGATACACAAAATTTGATCAAGCTGCTATATATAGAAAAAAATATAATTTTGTTTATAACATTGTGATTTCAACCAGTTAAGCCTAACTGGACAGATATATCCATCCAGCAGGCGCTGCAAGTAGTGTTGCAGCGGTTGCGTGCACATTTTCAGCGGGTGCACGCTTGGTCCCGGCGGCTATGACAAGGGAGAAATTGGAGAAGGCCAAGTGATCCACTGTGAATGAATCAAAATCCTTCGATTCACGAAGTACAGTATGTTGATTCATAAATCCGCAAGTGACAAAACGTAAAAAAAAAAAAGATTGAGCACTCCCTGGTAACTACCGGGATAGTGCTCAGCACCACCTAGTGTCCAAAAAGTAATATTAACTTCTTGAGGACCAGAGGTTTATACCCCCCTAGTGACCAGGCAATTTTTTATAATTCGGCACTTCACAGCTTTAACGGTTTATTGCTTGGTCATACAACTTAGCACCAAAATGAATTTTACCCCCTTTTCTTCCCACTAATAGCATTCTTTTGGCAGTATCTGATTTCTGCTGCAATTTTATTTTTATTAATAAAAAGATAATTAAAAAAAAAGAACTTATTTTTTTATTGGTGCCATACATTGTTCTAGGGACATAATTTAAACATTGCAATAACTGGGACAAATGGGGAAAGGAAATATGTGGGTTTTAATTACTGTAGCATGTATTATTTTAAAACTATAATGGCCAAAAACTGAGGTGGTATGATTGTTTTTCCAATTTTTTCTTATTATTCCTGATAAAATGCATTTAGAATAAAATAATTCTTAGCATAATGTACCACCCAAAGAGACTAATTGGTGGCAAAAAACAAGATATAGGTCATTTTGTTGTGATTAGTAGTAATAAAGTTATTGGCAAATGCATGTTAGGAGCGATACAGGGGAAACTTGCTTTCATGCTGAAGGTGAAAACACCTGCACCTGAAACACCTGCAGGCTGAACTGGTTAAAAGGTGTATCTTGACAGGCAGCCTATTCAGGAAGGCCAATCAAAGTGGGGAGATCACGTCCTACAAAGCGACTGGACCCGAAGGAACTCAGGGTGGGATTAGTGGAGCGGATGATATTTGGAAGGAGTGTGTGTAAGTTGCCAACGCATGCTACGCAGCACTACCACGCGTAGTGTGTGAACATCTCGCACTGCTCACATTAAGCTGCGCTGCTTTAGCAGCACAGCTTAATGAATCAACCTTTCTGACCCATGAAGATCAGTTGAGTGGATTGATCATACTAATCAATGTCTTTTCTCATCAGTTGACATGTTTGTCCAGGCAAGTCACCAGTAAAGGCTACCCAACAGATCTGGACCAGTATCCCAAGGAAATCTTCTTCTATCTAAAGTAAGTCATAATCTCGCATTACATACAGTATACACACAGCGTGTACAGCATGCTGGGTAAAAGGTTTAGAACTCTGGCCTGACGACTGTAAGTATCTGAGAGTGCGTGTGTGTGGTTCTGGTGCTTGTGCAAATTTTTCAGCTTACAGTGGTGAAAATAATTATTTGATCCCCTGCTTCATTTGTAAGTTTGCCCACTTACAAAGAACAGTTTTTAATTTCATGGTAGTTTCATTTCAGTTAGGAGAGAAAGAATATCAACCAAAAATCCAGAAAAAAAAGCACATTACATAAAAGCTAAGAACTCATGGAGAAGCATCAGCAAAAACTCAGTATACAGAGGCGCCAGAGTAGAGAAAAACGTTTTAAAAAACGTTTAAAAGCAGAGGGGGATGCTAGGGTGGACTTACCTCCCTCTTACAAAAAAGAAAACTCACTTGAGTCTCGATAAAACAGAATTGACAAATAATTTATTCAACTCCACAAATGCAATACGTTTTGCGGGCGTGACCCCGCTTCCTCAGGCAAAAATGGGTGCACAACTCAGTGGGTCAAGCAGTAGGTTTGAACATGTATGCAAACCTGATGACTAAATACAAGAAACATCTTACAGTTAGGCTTGCCAACAAGGGGTTCTCCACCAAGTACTTAGTCATGTTATGCTTGGGAATCAAATACTTGTGGCAAGGCATTCCAAAGGTTAGGGGCAGCATGACACAGGGCTCTGCCTCCCAAGGTTTTGAGGTAGACTCTGGGAGTGACCAAGTTATTAGCTCCTGTTGATCTGAAGTTGTGGAAGGTGTGATGCAGTTGCAATAAATCCTTCAAGTATCCAGGGCCTAAATTGTTTAGAGATTTCAATGTTAGTAGGCCAATCTTGAAGAGGATTCTCCATTTTATGGTTAGCCAGTGGAGTGAGCAAAGATGTTATGTGGCATTGGTGTGGTTGGTTTGCTGTTGTTTGTGGGTGATTTTTTAAACTATTGCCGGTCTTCTTATCCCCATCTCCTGTTTGTTCTTGCAGTGCCAATAACTATTCAGCCACTGTAGCTAACACCAGCTGCAAAGATTTCTACAGCAATGTTGGTGCAGCAAATATCAGTGTCCTCCAAAAAGGATCCAAACTGCGTAATACCCTGCTAACTCAGGCCCTGTCTTGTCTGGTGAGTAAACATGGTACCTCTATAGATGTAGTAAGTGGTCAAGTGTTTTTAACTACTTTCCGCATGCCGTGCAGTATATTCACAGCCTGGAAAAGGTCACCGGGTGCACCAGGGCCATGAATACAAGTCTGCAGCGGCGTGCGCCGCCATTACCACCAGTTAGCTGGGAGATGAATGAATGGGAACGCAGTTCCCATTCATTAATCTATGTCCCAATTCAATTAATGCCGGTGTCTATGCGACGCCAGCATGCATTGTATCTTCCTGTTGTTAAGTGCCACGCATTACTTCTGATTCACGTGCTTACGTAGGTGAATCAGAAATTATGACTTGTGGCCAAATAGTAAATTATACCAAAATTCATTTTTATTTAATAAAAATCCCCGCAGTGAGTTTTATAATTAACTATTTCCCTCCCACACCCTCCCATAGTACCCGATTTTTTTTTTATTTTTTATTTTTTTTTTGTATATTACTATTAATTTCTAATTTACAGGCTTGTAATTAGTGATGGACGCAAAACTGAAAAAATGCACCTTTATTTCCAAATAAAATATTGGCGCCATACATTGTACTAGGGACATTTTTTAAATGTTGCAATAACTGGGATAAATGGGCAAATAAAATGTGTGTCTTTTATCCACAGTAGAACGTTTTATTTTAACACTATAATGGCCAAAAACTGAGAAATAATGCATTTTTCAATTTTTTTCTTATTATTCCAATTAAAATGCATTTAGGATAAAATCATTCTTAGCATACTGTACCTCCCAAAGAAAGCTTAATTGGTGGCAAGAAAAACAAGATATAGATAATTTCGCTGTGACTAGTAGTGATTAAGTTATTGGCGAAAAAAAGGGAGGAGCGCTGACAGGTGAAAATTGCTCTGGTCCACAGGGGAAAAAACCCTCAGTGGTCAAGTAGTTAAACATCCATGAAATTTCACTCTTTCAAGTTATGCAGAAAGCCTAGTGCATAAATTATTAGGTGCCAGTTGGACATTTACAAATTGAGTTGTCTGAAGGTTGCTTCCTAAGAAATAATTGCTGAAGAGACAGTCCATTGTGGTGGGAAGGAAGAGGTGCTGGAGAGTTCTTGAAGCAGGCAAATACAGTTATTACACAGAGAAGTTCTTTATGGTGGGCTGCTATTCCCTGGTAGATACCTCATCCTCCTCCTGGGCACCAGAGGTCGGGATGAGCCTGTTGTCCATAACTTTGCAAAGGGTGCTCTGCGTAACGGGCGTAAGGCATCTCCACCTCCCCTACGCAAAGTACCCCCAATCTTATGGACCATGTGTGCTAGCATCAGTCAGGAGGCGGAGCCCTATGCTGGTATGCTCCAGTGTGACCCTAGCCTGACTCTTGGTGGACCCATGGACCACAGCCTCTCTTCCCTCTACTGCCTCTCGAAGCTTGTCAAGAAAATGTGTACCATCACTTAAAATGTTATGATTTACCTATTTTCATGGCAAAATAGATTTTCTCAAAAAAAGTTTTGATCAACTCAACCAAACCTCCTCCCCCCACCCGGGCATCACTAAGTGATCGGTGAGCCTCAGTATAGCCCGTGTACTGGTAATTCAGGGATCCGGCGATTGCCAGACCCCAAATTACTTCTCCCTCCGAGTTGCTACGACTCAAAGGGGGAATAGTAATTAACGCTGCTGGGGAGTTAAGTGGCAGCAGGGAGAGCCGTCATTCGGCTCACCCTGCGCCAAAGTGACCGGGCAGTGAAACTGAATGTATGCTCGGGGAGAACCATTCCTCGCCAGAATTGATCCAACTGATGGATCATATGGTCAGATGTGGATTTCTTCTGTGAGTTGACTTACAATGGATGGTTGCTTGTTTGTATTTCAGAATGTCTCAGGATTTGCTCTCACGGATGCCCACATCCAGGTGTTGGGGAACCTGACCTGTGACCTAAACTCCTCCTACATTGGCAATTCTTCTAGCAGTCTCCTTTCTTCCATGTCTGCATGCAATTCCCTCTCCGATGCTCAGCAGGTCTCAATCCAAACGGCTCTCAGCAGTGGCAACTCTGTGTTTGGGTATGTATTGAAAGCTTTTAAGGGCATTTCACATAAAGGTTTTTCTGCATGTGCTGTAATATGGCTTTCAGAACACTTGTGATTTGCTGATCTCAAGGACACTTTATCAGGCAAATTATGGTGCTCTCTATCCACTGCTTGCATGCATTGCAATGTGCTGCAATTCTAGGTGAATTTCAATGCACTGCCTGCAGTATTTTTGGTGCGATTGCCATTCAGTGCAATTGAATGGCACTTTACATTTGCACCACAATTGAGCCAGAAAACGCAAAACCCTGGGTGTTTTGAAGCCACCCCCACTATAGGGCAATACTTTTCCACATCAGACAATCCCCCACACTGTAATCCATAATGCCAGACCTTTGATTATGTACTCATGCCATTACCATGCCCACTCTACTGGGAAAAAAACTACGGGGAGGAAAAATGGTTTGAACAGCCATGCACCTCCCCTCCCCCCAAGACACAGCAGGAGGCTGGGCTCCTTTTATGGAAGGATATCCCACTTCCAAAAGACATCTGGGCCCATATGCAATTAACTTTTTCTCCTAGGTTCCCTCTTAGGTGATATTTTTAAACTTGTCAATAAAGTGCCTTTCAAGCCAACAGAAAGCAAAAAAAAATAATACTTAAAATTATTTTAATAGTACCTTTTCACCTACTTTTTGGTACTTTTTTAGTTGAAAAGTCCTGGAAAGTTATTTTAAATCAAAGATAAAAATGCATCTCCTGGGAGAAAACTCAGGTAAAAAAGAGAATTGCATACGGTGCCAGGACTTCAGAAGGAAATGATAGCTGGCGTTTGACCAGGGAATGTGGATCCTGGTCATTTGTTTTAGAGTGGAATTAAAGCCAAAAAATTATGTATCTGATTTTACTGGATAAACTGGGTAAGAATTGGAACTTCTAACACATTCTGCGTTTTAGTTGGGCATATTTCACCTCACTTCCTGTTCCTGTGATAGGGTCACCAAGAACAGGAAGTGACACTGAATCTTAGTAATGAGGAAACACAGAGCATTAAAAAGCAGTTTCTTGGGATGGGCAAGAAGAACCTCTGCACTATAGCTGCCCCGGCGTAGAAGATCTCTCACATCTGTCTGGATAAAAAGGTCACGGCTTATGAGCGTAAAGTCTCGCCACACTATATTTAACGGCCATTAAATATGTGAGACATAAAATAGCAGATGAATGAGCTCACTCGCCTATTATTTTATGCACAATATGTTTAACAGGCGTTACCTTTTGAGCAGTAAACTATATGCACATAAAATGTTGCATGCCAAGTGTGCCAAAAGAGACGTGTGTAAATTCATTTGTTACAGCATAATGATGCTTTGTAAATCAGCCCCCTTTATCTTACTACCTTTATCTTGATGGTTACTTAAAGTGTACCTGAAATGAAAGACATTTCAGGTACCATACTTACATTGGGCTCCCTTAAAGAGAGCCAGAGACGAAAACAAATAATAGATTTATACATACCTGGGGCTTCCTCCAGGCCCATCAGCATGGATCGCTCCCACGCCACCTCTATCGCCGGTACCGGGTCTTATCATTTCCGACGGAAGCGGCCAGTTGTACTCATCCGCAGGGACTCCCTCCATCTTGCCGGCGCCTGCCTTATGCAAGCGCCTGCGCAGTACGGAGGGAGCGCACTGCGATTGCGTCGACTGGCCCTGACTGGCCGAAATGACGGGACCCGGTAGCGGCGATAGAGGCGGCGGAGGATGGCGGCGTGGGAACGATCCATGCTGATGGGGCTGGAGGAAGCCCCAGGTATGTATAAATCTATTATGTGTTTCGTCTCTGGTTCTCTTTAAGCCCCCTTGAGGCCGCTCAGTCCCTCGCCGTCTCCCCGGGTGGCTCCGTCCCCCGCAGTACGGCCCGGTATCCTGGCCCAACCATGCGCGCTATTCCTTCGTGCTCCCGCAGCTGGGAGTAGTCTACACCTGTGCAGTACTACTGTTAGTTGTCACCCGTTATCATGGTACCACCCGCAAGCAGTAATTGGTTGGTGGTGGCGGTTGTGCATGCGTATGCAGCGCACCCGTGCTAACCATCCAAAGCCAACTTACCAATCGTCTGGCAGCAGGGAGGGGCGTGGCATGTTTGGTCAGTCCGTGATCAAGCCCCAGCTGGTGTGAAACAATTGTCAAGGGCGAGGGTCCCTTGTGTGGGTCATCCGGACAGATGATATACTGTGATTTTATATACATGTGCAATGCTGCCATCATTGTTTTTTACACTTTGAGAGCAATAAACCCGAGGATTGCTAGAATAATGGTCCCCACATCTTTGTTGCTACACATGGTTAGACTGTTTAAACTTTACGTGGAGGCACAATTTTAAAAGGCAATTAGCACCGATGGTGTTTACCAATCCCTGGGATCGTAGTGAGTGCGGGAAGACCATCCTGTCTCTTTGAAGTTTGCATTCAACAAAATGCTGTGATGTCACAGAACTAAGAACAATGCCAAGCACATTTTTTATTATGTCATTTTGTTAATGCAAGGTCTAATTATAGAATATGCAGTGAATAAAGCTCTACATAAAGATCTGTCTAGCTTTTCTAATCTTCCAATATCTTGTTTGTGAAGGAATCCAACTACCTGGACATCTGATACCCTAAATTCCCTTGGAAAATTCAGTGGATTTTTACCCAAGACTGTTCTACAGAACATATCTACTGTACGTATTAGTGATCAATTAATATTGCCAATTTCACTTCATCTAAAATGTTCAAAACTTTCACAAGGAAAGAAATGTTTGGGGGTAATTACCAGTGATTTGAGAGAATCCATCTTATAAATGGCTCATAATGTCAGAGGAAATTGAATATACTTGACCTTTTCTTTCTCCTACCCCAATTCTTCAAACTCTATCACTCCTAATCCCAATTCACTTAACCCTAGTTCTCTGAGATATAGGATTAAGAGAAGTAGGTTAGTAAAATCAAGGTAAGAGGATGTAGGGACAGTAAAATTATTGCATAATTACCATTAGGGTGATTAGTGTTATGGGTTAGGGTTAGGAGAATTAAAGTTTAAATAAATAACATTGGGAGAATTAGATTGAGAGAAATTAGGATTGGGAGAATTGGTAATTGATTAGAATTAGAGTTCGTAGAATTGAAATTAGGTTAGAGGAACTAGGTTAAGGAGAATTATGATTTGGAAATTTAGGAAGTTTGGGGCGTTAAGGTTAGGGTTAGAAAAATAAGGGTTAGTAGAAGGGTTAGAATATTTAGGCTAAAGGTTATATAAATTGTGAAGGGTTAGAAAATGTAGAATTTTAGCTTGAAGAATAGGGGGTCAAAGGTATAAGGACAACTGTGGATAGGGGTAAATGTGGGGGTAATTGCTGCATTTTAAATGTAGAGTTGCCTTTAATATATGAGTTGTTTTTTCTTAACTAAAACCATATCCATTAAAAATTGTCATGTTGGCACTCTGTGACAAATAAGTGGATATTTTTGGCTCTCGGCGGCTAAAAGGTTTGCCATAACTGCTCTAGTGTGAATGGGCCCTAAAAGGACCTGTTAAGCCTTTCACAGCTATCTTTTTAAGTGCCTACTTGACTGTCCGTAGTCATTACTCTTTTTCCTGGTTTACAACCAGAGACACTTAAAGTGGATCCGAGATGAACTTTTACTCATTGCATAATTGTGTTCCTTTCCTATTGTTTATAGGGCATTCCTCAAGACAAATACTTTTTTGTTTTTGTTTTAATACTCTAATTCCCTATAAACTAAACAAGCCATGCCCATAGGTTTTCAGAGAGCCAAGTCACTTTCAGACAGTAGCAAGGGCTCATGGGAGCTCAGTCTGGGCAGGAGGAGGGGGAGGTATTACTAGCCAGAGATTTCAGAGGGAGAGGGAAGGAGGGAGGAGGAGGGGGATTAGGTTTTTTTTTTTTTGCTCAAGATGCAGATAAGCCTGCCTCTGTGTAATGTTTACAAACAACATGGCTGCTGTCATTGTATCACAGAAAGATATAATCATATTCTATTTAAGCTGTTTGCAGCTAGATTTGCTGTGTAAACTATCTAAACTTTAGATAAGATGTATAGACAAGTTACTTGTTGTAGTTAGCTTTTCATCTCGGATCCGCTTTAGCCATATAAGGACTGGCCGAGGTTTGATTGATCTGTGCTGCGTGGGCTCTTCAGCCCGCAGCACAGATTGGGTAATAGCCAGGGCGATCAGACTTCCCCCCTTTTTTCCCCACCAGGGGGATGTCCTGCTGGGTGGGGGGGGGGTCTGATCGCCGTCGGCTGCTTTTGGTTAGCGGGGGGAGGGGCTCCTCAAAGCCCCCCTCCACAGCGATATTCCCCCTCCCTCTCCTTCCCTTCCTCTCCGCCTAACTGTGGGCGGCACAGGACGGCGATCCGTCCTGTACCGCCTCTGATAGGCTTCAGCCTATCAGAGGCCGGGGATCGCCGATCTCCTTTACTGCGCTGTTGTGACAACAGCGCCGTGCGACGTAAACACTGGGGATTTCTTCCCCGGGTGTTTACATTTCGCCTGCGAGCCGCGAACGGAGGCTCGCAGGCTGTTCACGGAGACTCCCTCTGTGAACTGACATGGAACGGCCTCTCGAACGAGAGGCCGTTTCCATCGAAATACAACTGCGACTAGCCACCGCCTATCGATGTTGGCTGGTCATTAAGTGGTTAAAGGGACACTTTAAGACACAACCCTGCCACACCCATCATCACGCCCCCCACCACACCCCTAGTCACTGGCACCAGAAAGAATTCAGAAGCAAAAGATGCGGTTTTATCATTCAGACCACACTGGTCCTCTCTATTATCATTAGTTCTTCCCTTTAACATTTGAAAATATAATTTAACAATGTAAATGTTAGAAATAATGTTTAGAGTCTGTTAAACACATTTTTTCAGTAGAAAAATACATACATTTACATGGATCTGTATATGAGTCCTACAAGAGGGACACATTAGGAAGAAGGAGGGACAAGAGGGATTTCATTCCCAAAGAGGGATTGTCCCTCTAAAAAAATAGAAGCTATGCTTACAACTCTAAAATTATGCCTAGCAAAATGTATACATGCCTGCTCAGTGCTCACATCTAAAGCTATCTACACAGCACAACAGTCATCTGATCTGCACATGTTTGGATGGATCAACGGACAATCAGCTAATGTCTGTGACATGTTTATAATAGCTTTAAAACATGTATTTATGACTTTTTATCGATAGGTTTCTCTAACATCCTGGGCAAAGAATGCACTACAAAAGTCCACCTTGACGAGGAGCCAGTTTGCTAACATAGTGAACAATTTGTCCCAAACAAGATCTCGCCGTGATGCAAGTGAGTGGGATGGATATATAAAAATCAGTCACACTCTTTTTCATTGACACTCTAGGCTTATGTACAAAAAATAAATTGACCATCTTAAAATGGGATGAAACTCCATATTAACTGAAAAATATAAAATAAATCATCCATTAAGAAATTATTTATTAAGCTCACCTATCCTATTGTTTTTAGTGTTCACTGTGAGATTTAAGAGAAATGTGATATAAAAAAAGAAAAGTATGTTTCCAGGGATGGGCTTCGTAATTCAGATGAGCCTTAATTGCCGCAGCTGTGTGGCTGGATGATAAGGGGTCATTTACCCATAATTCGTCGGTCCTCCCTGCGCTCCAAACAGCTTGCATGCGTCCTACTGGACGTGTTGCAAGCCTCACTATGCGCACTTCCTCCTTCAATCCCGAAGGAGGAAGTGCACATAGTGAGGCTTGCAACGCCTCCAATAGGACGCGTGCAAGCTGTTTGGAGCGCAAGCATGACGGCAGAATTATGGGTAAATAACCCCTTATCATACAGCTGCGGCAATTAAGGCTCATTTAAATTACGAATTCAAGTCCTTACGGACTTATGATTACTTGTGAGCCCATCCCTGTATATTTCTGCTGGTTTCCTCAATGTGCCAAAAGTGACATCACTTCTAGCCTTTTTTTTTTTAACCCAGCTCAGCGGATCGTTCATAAACAACCTTATCAGTCTGCAGACAGATTGTACACACGCACTACTGTCGGGAGAACGCCCAGCGGGGGGTCTGCCGTTCTCTTTAGTAGTGCTTGTGTACGCACCTATAGTGTCCTTATTTTTATCTGAATTGGGAAGTTTCTGTTATTTGCATTTTGAGATAAGCTTGTTACTGTAGCTTAAAAATAAATATATAAATGAATACTTCCCACAATCCTGTTGTCACTGCACAGTTTGGAAAAAGGGACGCAGACCAGGTAAAAACATTTTAATGGGCATACAGGATTGTAGAAAAAAAAACAGATTTACATAAACATTTGGGACACTAACTATTTTAGGCAATTTATTATTTTTGGATGTTACAACCCCCTTTAAACTCTCAAAGCGTAATCTGACAAACAATGCCACCCTTCAACTCCGAAATGATGCAAAGTTTGTAATTTGAAATTGGATTGGATTGGACTAGTTAGCAGTTGCTGCTGATTTGGTTTGGCCCATTTGCAAGCTGCATACACATTGCAACAAACTATACATCAAATGAAAGACAGAGACGCATTGCCACAATTGGACCTTTTTGAGCTTGCACTCCTTGCCTGATGAAGTGGGTTATACCTGCGAAACGTGTTGCGGAGTGCCAAAATAAATTGTTATTTGCGATTTGAACAATATCGATTGTCCATCATTTCAGGAGGTAAGTCCACCTGTACTCCTCCTTTTTAGTTGTTTTTAGATCATTTTAAAATGCCTGGCGCCTCTGTCCAAATTTGCACAGTATATAGTCCACCTTGGGTGGAGGGGACTTTCCCCTTCTTTCTATCTACAGAGAGCGACTTCTTAAACCTGAGTGGGGTCAGGTTCTAATGCTCCCCACCTGCATTTCAAGTGGTTGCCTATGTGATAACCCATGTTTGTGAGTATATCCACATCTGTTAATTATTTCGCCAACAATTGTTAGACTTACTGCACTATATTGGGCTCTCGGTTTTTCTTTGTGTTTCAAGTGCATCAAATGAAAAAGTAGCATCTCTTTAGTCAGATCTGGCCTACAGCATTCTTCATACAGCAATTCCAGGATGAAATCTAAAGCCCTACTTCAGCCTTTTATTTATTTAAATGAATACTATAGGGAACGTTTTGTGCTTTGTACATTTGCGCTTTTTTGCAATACATATATTAAAAATACCTGGCTGCGGGCTCTTACCTTGGTCCTCTAGTTGCTTCTTGCTAGCAGAGGGGAGTATATTCTCCAGCAGATCACATAACCACTCCTACTTACTACCTCTGCTGAAGAAAGAACAAACTCTGTAATCAGTGGCGTAACTACAACTTATGGGGGCCCCCAACAAAACTTTGATGGGGCCCCAATGTACACACCATTTAAACTCATATTTGTCAGTGTACAAGTGGCTGGATAGTGTACTGGTTAAGGGCTTTGCCTCTGACACGGGAGACCTGGGTTTGAATCCCATCTCTTGCTGTTCAGTAAGCTGCACCTATTTAGTGAGGAGACCTTGGGCTAGACTACCTAACACTGCTACTCCCTGCAGAGTGCGCCCTAGTGGCTGGAGCTCTGGCGTTTTGAGTCCACCAGGAGGAAAGCGCAATATAAATGTTATTTGTCTTGTCCTCCTCCTCCTAACATGTTTTCTCTGATAACAGGCTGTCCAGCTGGCTCTCAGATTACAAGCAGCAACGTTAACAATCCCACCCTCCCATTGTCCTATACACCTACCCTACTGGACAATTGTTTGGACAATACTACTCTGTCAAATTATCTTAACATACTGGGCAATTTAGGATTCACAACTGATCAGCAAGCCATCATAAAGAAAAAGCTTGATGTTGTAAGTACTGTTCAACTTTCTTTAAATTAATGTTTGCACCGTTGTATTATATTGTACTATATCTGTTTGTTGTGGCACTGTCGGCCACTTAAAACTACACAATAAAAATATTCTTTCAAATTAATGTTTGCATAAGGGGCATTTCTGGAGCTATTGCCAACCTCATGGAGATGGCCCTTAACCGGCTTGCTGCCTTGCTACTGCAGCTTTATCCTCAGGAGTGCAGAACAGTCTGCATACACAGAGTCATCCGGCATCCTTGTAATGCATGATCCGCCCAGTGATGTTATACTTATAATGCAGCACGGGAGAAGTGGGACACTATCCTAGCAGGGGCCCAGCCTCTCACTGCGCTTCCTACTAGCGTCCACCTCCATGCGGCCATTTCACTTCTCACCTTAGGCAGTCGCAAGGTTTTCGGGCCTGTTATGCAGGCCCTGACTATGACCACCGTAAATAGAGAGTCCCCTTCTCATTAGCGTTCCAGCATGGCAGTAGGGCTTGTAGATGCAGAACTTTAAATGAGGCCTGGAGATCTCTGGATCAATGTGGCATACAGCTCCACCCACCTGAAGCTAGGCCCCTGCCACAGCATGCTCCTCAACCCTCTTGAATCTGGTCTGAGATATCATCTTAGCGAAGCCCGATCTCTGATGCCTCCTCATCCCAG
This sequence comes from Hyperolius riggenbachi, assembly GCF_040937935.1. NCBI lineage: Eukaryota > Metazoa > Chordata > Amphibia > Anura > Hyperoliidae > Hyperolius > Hyperolius riggenbachi. Next base: position 80,750,466 of record NC_090652.1, on the reverse strand, counting down.
CCTTACTCCTCTGCTGTGGACTAATACTACTCTGTTTTCATGGTGCCCCTACATTTATCTTCCTGTCTGTGCTGCACCTGCTAATTGATCGGTGGCTATAGCGATGCGACTGGCAGCTTTTGCATGGAAAATTCCTGTACTTCCTATGCCTGGAGAGTACTCCCTATTTCTGCATGCTTGCAGAAAAGCATTTGACTGACACGCCGGCACAAGCTTTTGTATACCATCCTGAATTACTAAAATTCTCCTTTCCTTCTCCATTGTTTGTGGCTTGCTCAGCTACTTTGTACACATAAACAGACACTGAGGATTTATCAGACTCTGGTGATGAGGAGAAATTAAAATGATGTAGACAAGAAATATTCATCTAGGTAGCCACTGGGGTGACTAACTTTAAAAGAGGAAAGAATAACACATGTAGGGAATGGGCAAAAAATCAGGCTATAATAAAAACAATTTCTAAGGGCCCTTTTCCACTAAGAAAGCTGCGCCCGCATTTCTATTACATACTACCGTGATTTTGCCGTGATCCAATTGCGATTCGTGGGGTGTACCGCACGATTGCCGTGTGTTTGTGATTTCTGATGGGAGGGGGAAAAAAACCAGCAGGGGGATTTATGAATTGCGAGGAAAATCACGTGATCCAATAGAATCGGCCCCAATGAGTAACAGGCAAATGAATTACAACCTGGTCGCATGGGAAACCGTTTATTTTGTTGTCATTTGCATCTTCTAACTACGGCTCAAACACAGTGGTGTAGCTATACGGGGTGCAGAGGTAGCGACCGCATCGGGGCTCTTGGGCCATAGGGGCCCCAAAGGGTCCACCCTCTATCAAAGTATTAGCTCTCTATTGGTCCTGTGCTCGTAATAATCACTTCTATAGATGCTTTGAATAGCAGTGATCCTTAACACACTTTTCTCTATCCCCTTCTTGCAACTCTGAATCTGTGGTTGTCCTTGGCAGGTTTTGGTGCGCCATATCAATTATCATGTATGGGGGACCCCATTTAAAACATGCACCGAGGTCCATAGCTCCTTAGCTACGCCACTGCTCAAATATCACATTTTCTTTCAAATTGCAGCTCTATCCTGGAGGCTACCCAGACACTGTGGTATCCAACCTTGGAGCCATCGCTTCCGTGAGTACAGATGCTGACATTAGCAAATGGAACATCACTTCTGAGGATACACTAGCAAGCCTACTCTCAGGAGGACTACCAGACAGTGTGGTGAGTGGAAGCCTGTTGGTTCTTGTTTTGGAAATTAAGTATTTTTACGATTACAGGGACAAATTGGACATTGTGTGAAGCTAATGTACAGGATCAGTGGTTTTCGAAATAACCAATCATCTTGCTCTACTTCACCCATTGTGGTGTGACTGAGTTGCAGTCACTTTAGAAATTGTTTGGAATGAAGTACCAGTTTTGAAGCTAGTTTTTTAAGAAGCAATCTCATAGCAACCATTTTGACATTAGCAGTGAGTGACATAGTGGATGAATTCTAACATCAATGGGAAACTCAAATATTGCTTCCAGTGAGAAACTTGTGAAAGAAGAACCTCAGATGACTGTAAAGAACCCCACCAAATCCTGCACCTTTCCCTAAGACCTGACTATATCTAACTATTGACTGAATCTTGGGGATGATTTTTAGGAAGCTATTTTAACCGCTCCCAGACCAGCGCAGTTGAAATCTACATCCTGCTTGTGGCTGCACGGCTCTGACAGGACATAGATTTCAACAATTGTTGCCGCGCGGTCCCGCCACTCCCGCTGTTCGCTCTGCTCTGCCCCCACCGTAACCCACTCGCTCTGCCATCAGAGCTCTGTTAGCCAGTCAGGATCCCATTGGCTTACAATATGGACTAGGTCAGGAGCCAATGAAAGCAGCTCCTGACCGGCGCACAGAGCTCTGCTGTTATAGAGACAGCAGAGAGAGGGACCTGTGGCGAAGGGAGAGCAGCGTGACAGCCGAGAGCAGCGGATCAGTGCAGCGAATCGTCGGTAAGTGCCGTTTTTGTGGTACCAGCAGTCTCTGGTCCTTAAGGGGCCATAGACTGCTGGTACGGAAGTAGTTAAATATATTTTGATATCAGCAAAAAACCCTGTAGTGGATGGTCTCTTATATCAACAGGTGACTTAAAGGGGAACTGAAGAGAGTTATATGGAGGCTGTCATGTTTATTTCCTTTTAAGCAATACCAGTTGCCAGGGCCGGCCTTAGGTTTCACAGCGCCCTGAGCGTAACCAGATTTTGGTGCCCCCCCCCCCCCCCCCCCCCGCCGTTCATCCTCTCTACACACACCACACACCACGCAGTGCATTGGGAAAAAGATTTCAGTTGAAACGCGTTAAGCGTGAAAGGAGCCATAGGAAAACATGGGTCTTACTTTGAAAATCAGTTTTCTTTCCGTTTTAACTGAGAGCAACTGATTTTGTAAAAGGGCCCCAAGTTTATATAAGCAGCAAGTCTTGTATATGTAGGCAGATCCCCCTTTAGTGTATATATAGGCAGATCCCCCCCTTTAGTGTATATATAGGCAGATCCCCCCCTTTAGTGTATATATAGGCAGATATATACACCAAGGGGGAATCTGCCTATATATACACTAAAGGGGGGATCTGCCTACATATACAAGACTAGTAGCCTATATGCACTAAGGGGGGATCTATCTGTTATAGGCAGATCCCACCCCCCTTCCTTAGTGTATATAGGCTACTAGTCTTGTAGGCAGATCCCACCTTTAGTGTATATATATTAGGCAGATCCCCCCTTAGTGTATGGGTAGCACGGTGGCGTAGTGGTTAGCTCTCTCGCCTTGCAGCGATGGGTCCCTGGTTTGAATCCCGGCCAGGGCACTATCTGAAGGGGTTTGTATGTTCTCCCCGTGTCTGTGTGGGTTTCCTCCGGGCACTCTGGTTTCCTCCCACATCCCAAAAACATACAGATAAGTTAATTGGCTTCCCCCTAAAAAATTGGCCCTAGACTGTGATACATGCACTACATAATACATACATAGACATATGACTATGGTAGGGACTAGATTGTGAGCCCCTCTGAGGGACAGTTAGTGACAAGACAATATATACTCTGCACAGCGCTGTGTAATATGTCAGCGCTATAAATTCTTAAATAAATAGTGTATATATAATATAAACACCAAGGGGGATCTGCCTACTATATATACACTAAAGGGGGGGATCTGCATACATATACAAGACTAGTAGCCTATAAACACTTTAGGGGGGGGTCTAATCTGCCTATTATAAGCAGATCCCCCCATTAGTGTATATAGGCTACTCGTCTTGTAGGCAAGTCCCCTCCTTTAGTGTACATATATTAGGCAGATCCTTAGTGTGTGTATATATAATATATACACTAAGGGGGATCTGCCTATAAATACACTAAAGGGGGGATCTGCCTACATATACAAGACTAGTAGAGCCTATATACACTAAGGGGGGGGGGGGATCGGCCTACTATAGGCAGATCTCCCCCTTAGTGTATATATGCTACTAGTGTAGGCAGATCCCCCCTTTAGTGTGTATGTATATAGGCAGACCCCCACTTAGTGTGTGTGTGTGTGTGTGTGTGTGTGTGTGTGTGTGTGTATGTGTGTGTGTGTGTGTGTGTGTGTGTGTATACTTAGGCTACCAGATCCCCCTTTAGTTGCCTATAATATGCAGCAGCCAGCAGATAAGATTCCCAGCTGAGCTGACCGCTGTATGATCAAAGCTATATACATCCAGCCTCCCTGCCTTGACCTGGCTGTGTGTGGCAGTGGGTGACTGTCCCTCGAGACCCCGGCTGGCCATCGCCCCAAGACCCCAACTGACTGGACAGACCATGTCACCAGCAAAAGTAAGGCTCCGCTCCCCATCCTATATATATATATATATGTATATATATATATATATATATATATATATATATATATATATATATATATATATATATATATGCTGGTGACATGGTCTGTCCAGTCAGTTGGGGTCTTGGGGCGATGGCCAGCCCGGGTCTCGGGGTCTCGAGGGACAGTCACCCACTGCCACACACAGCCAGGTCAAGGCAGGGAGGCTGGCCTGGCACACGGCGGGCTTCCATCCTCCTCCTATCACGCACGGGGCCAGCAGCGCGGGGCGGAGACTATCACAGACACTGCCTCCAAGAGGCTGCAGGCTCCAGCACTTGTTTCTGGTCTTCGCCCCCATCACCCCCAGCGGCACCAGGGGGCGGAGCCAGAGGGAGACAGTCGCAAGTGAGCAGATAAAAATAAACAATATGCGGCCGGGGGGGGGGGGGGCAGGAGAGCGGCGCGGCGCCCCCCCTGGAAGCCGGCGGCCCGGCGCCCTGAGCGATCGCTCCGGTCGCTCAGGTCAAAGGCCGGCCCTGCCAGTTGCCTGGCAGCCCTGCAGATCCTCTGCCTCTAATACTATTAGCCATAGCCCCTGAACAAACATGCAGCAGACGAGGTGTTTCAGACTTTAAAGTCAGATCTGACAAGACTAGCTGCATGCTTGTTTCTGGTGTTATTCAGATACTACTGCAGAGAAATAGACTAGCAGGGCTGCCAGGCAACTGGTATTGATTAAAAGGAAATAAACATGACATATACCTCTCTCTTCAGTTCCCCTTTAAAGAGGATAGTAAAATGTAATAAATTACTCAGGATACTCATCACTCATCTTTACCGTAATTTTCCTTAATTAATCTTGTAACTATATATTGCTGTATATTGGTATGTAAATCCAACCTTTCAGTGATGTGTAGCCTAGGCTATGATGTCACGCAGCCTTCTGCCCCAAAGCACTCTGGGAGATCAGGTGATCTTCCTGCTTGCTCCACAGAGGGGAAAAAATGCACAACCTGTTTGGAAGCATCTGCAGAAACCCCTTTATTTCTGTGAAATGATGATTCTATTGAAAAACAAGTGTCATTACACTAGTGTTGCTTGGATACCCCCGATCACGAATTAGAGTAAATCTGGCCACGGCAGTATCGAAATCCGGCTACGGAATTCCGAATTCGACTCTGATTTTAGCCGCGATTGCATGTAGAATCCGTGATTACAGCCGTGATCATGGATTTGACTTTAGCATTAATAGCAAAACCCCCATACATTCTACAATCACCAAAACTGGATGGACTATAAAGGTGATCAGTTGCTACAACGTTAAAAAAAACATTCAAAAAGTACTTTATGTTTTTGAGAGAATCGATTTTAAAGTTTCAAATGAAAAAAGTATTCGTGATTAAAAACCCACCAAAACCCATTGAATTTAGCGGTTAATAGCAAAGCCCCCTTACATGCTAGAAACACTAAATTTGCCAGATATGTTAAGAAGTACAGTGGGAACAAGAGGAAAAAAGTTTCAAAGGAAGTTTCATTAACTGTCATTTACCGCATTTAAATGTATACTTTTTTTTCCCTTCTAAAACTTTAAAATCATTTTTTCTCAAAAACTATAAGATCTTTTTGAAAAAAAATGTTTTCCCATTGTTACCACTGTTCTTCTTAACATATCTGGCAAATTTGTGGTTTCTAGCTTTTAAGGGGGCTTTGCTGTTAAAGGGGAACTGAAGTAAGGGGCATACGGAGGCTGCCATATTTATTTCCTTTTAATCAATACCAGTTGCCTGGTAGCTCTGCTGATCCTCTGCCTCTAATACTATTAGTGATAGCTCCTGAACAAGCATGCAGCAGATCAGGTGTTTCAGACTTTAAAGGGGCACTATGGTTAATTTCTTTGTTTTTTTGTCAATGCAATATTTATATCAGTATGTGGAGCATAATTAGAAACATGTAATGTGGCAGATGAATTTTTTTTTTACACTGACATCATTCTTGCAGAGGTTTAGAGTCACGTTGGCAGATTTACCTTACTGACGCGACTCAGGTTAATCCACTATGTTGTAGGAGGCATCTTTCCCTGCTGTTTGAGATGCCGTTATTGTCCACCCCTCTGGGCAGCGCTGGGAGGATTGTCCCATCTTCCAACTGCACGTTCGTGCAGTTACAGAGGTCACCCATCAGCCGTAAAGTGCTGCAATTAGACACTGAGCTGAGTGGCACGCAATCTCCATCTGCGGTGGGAAGCAACCGCCGTGTGGTGAGGGACGCAGCCTCACTGATGACGCTGCCTAGGCAAGGACCCCTGTACTGAAGCTGGCAAGGAAACGGACACCTATTGTTGTCCGTTTCTATGGTTACCAGACTTCGGCATTGGAAGTGTGCAGTGTAGCAGCGGAATGAAACAGCAGACACAAGCGCTGTAGCTGTGTAATGCTTTTTATGTTTTAATTTGGGTGAAAAAAAAAATTCACCCAAATTAAAACATAAAAAGCATTACACAGCTACAGCGCTTGTGTCTGCTGTTTCATTCCGCTGCTACACTGCACACTTCCAATGCCGAAGTCTGGTAACCATAGAAACGGACAACAATAGGTGTCCGTTTCCTTGCCAGCTTCAGTACAGGGGTCCTTGCCTAGGCAGCGTCATCAGTGAGGCTGCGTCCCTCACCACACGGCGGTTGCTTCCCACCGCAGATGGAGATTGCGTGCCACTCAGCACAGTGTCTAATTGCAGCACTTTATGGCTGATGGGTGACCTCTGTAACTGCACGAATGTGCATTTGGAAGATGGGACAATCCTCCCAGCGCTGCCCAGAGGGGTGGACAATAACGGCATCTCAAACAGCAGGGCAAGATGCCTCCTACAACATAGTGGATTAGCCTGAGTCGCGTCAGTAAGGTAAATCTGCCGACGTGACTCTAAACCTCTGCAAGGATGATGTCAGTGTAAAAAAAAAATTCATCTCCCACATTACATGTTTCTAATTATGCTCCACATACTGATATAAATATTGCATTGACAAAAAAACAAAGAAATTAGCCATAGTGCCCCTTTAAAGTCAGATCTGACAAGACTAGCTGCATGCTTGTTTCTGGTGTTATTCAGATACTACTGCAGAGAAATAGACCAGCAGGGCTGCCAGGCAACTGGTATTGATTAAAAGGAAATAAATATGGCAGCTTCCGTATACCTCTTACTTCAGTTCCCCTTTAACCACTAAAGTTGGCGGGTTTTAAGGTAATAATCACGGCCCATGATCACAGCTAAATCCGTGATCACGAGACGGATTTGGACCACAATCACGGATGTATTCGCCCATTTCGATCGCTGCCGCGTCATAACATTTATATGTCCTGTCGCCGATCACGGCCCCTCGGTCCCACCTACACCGCCCGGTGGCCGGCATAAGCATGTGAATCTCCATTGGGCTGAAAAAACAAATGGGAATCCTCAGCAACAGGGAGAATTCTCATTGGTTCATGGTAGACCAATGAAAAGTCTCCCTGTTGCTAGGGAGAATTGGCCTAATGCAGCCTATGGAGAGCACCATGTTCCTGCTGGCCTCCGGGCTGACGGCAGCGGCAGGACAAGTGAGCAGCAATGTGTACGGGTGGACGTGATCGACACAGGAGCAGACACGGAGCGGATGGATACTGCTTACCGTCCAACTTGCATCCACTCTAGTGTGAACCAGCCCTAACATTGACCTTTTACTTTCACGACTTCTTGGGCCAGTACATTTAGGTTGTATGAGGGTTGTTTTCAGTGGTTTTAAAGGACAACTGTAGGGAGGCTGACGTGTTTGTTTTTCCTTTTGTGCAATACCAGTTGCCTGGCTGTCCTGCTGATTCTCTGTCTCTAATACTTTTAGCCACAGCCCTTGAACAAGCATGCAGCAGATCAGGTGTTTCCAACATTAATGTTGGAACTGACAAGATTAGCTACATGCTTGTTTCTGGTGTTATTCAGACACTACTTCATACAAATAGATCAGCAGGGCTGCCAGGCAACTGGTATTGCTTAAGGGGGAATTCATATGGCAGCCTCTATATACCACTCGCTACAGTTGTCCTTTAATAATATGCTTTGGTTTATCCTTTTAGCAATGTTTCCCAATTCTATACTGGTGCTGCTTTTTTAATATGAAGATTAACACTGACAATGTTTTGGATATACAAAGTGTTCAGTTTCCATTTACCAAGTGTTCTAGTTCCTCTGGCAACACAGTTGTGGTGGTGCAATCATCTATCCACTTTTAGCAATAGGTACATTTTAACCATTTACCGCCATCCTAACGTATTAAAACGTCATGCTTACCGCTATTAACAGCAACATGACATTTTAATACGTCGCGCATTCCCGCCGCTGCTACCGCCGTGTGTCCGCCGCTACCGCCGCCATTACCGTCGGGATCCCGTGCTGGGTGATTGGGGAAGAGGACCGAACAGTCCTCTACCCAATCGCAGTGCCTGGAGTGAATGGACATGACCGCGAACAGCGGCTACGTCCATTCACATAAACAGGAAATGTAACAGTTTAATAAAGTGTAAAAAAAAAAAAAAAAAAGTTAACACTTCCTATGAGTGTTCACTAGCGCCATCTTGTGGCCAAAAAGTATATTACACCTACAAAATACATACATTTTCAAGTATATACACATCATTAATAAAATTACACTTCCAACCCTCCCCCCCAAAAAAAACACTTGTAAAAAAAAAAAAATCAGCTTAAAAAAAATAAATAAATAGTTGCCTTAGGGACTCAGCTTTTTTATTCTATATTTTATGGGGGAAAATTAATTTTAATTTATTACATAGGGGCTTGTAATTATGGCCAGAACAAACAGAAAAATAACCACTTATATTTCAAAATAATATACTGTCGCCATACATTGTGGTAGGGACATAATCTAAACGGTTTAATTATCGGGACCACTGGGCAAATAAAACGTGTTTGTTTTATCCACAGGAGAATGTTTAATTTTAAAACTATAAAGGCTGAACACTGAGAAATAATGATTTTTTTTCTTTTTTTTCTGTTTTTCTCATTAAAATGCATTTAGAATAAAAAAATTCTTAGCAAAATGTACTATCCACAGAAAGCCTAATTGGTGGCGAAAAAAACGAGGTATAGATCATTTTCTTGTGATAAGTAGTAATAAAGTTATTAGGGAATAAAAGGGAGGAGCGCTGACAACTGAAAATTGCTCTGGTCCGTTAGGATAAAAACCCTTGGGGGTGAACTGGTTAATTATCTCATTAATTTTTTTTTGCTCCACTGATCATTTTCCTTTCTTTGTTCCCTGTGCCATTTTCAGGCCCTGTCAGTCATCAGCAGATACATTAATTTGAATAACTCTTTAAGCGGCACTGCAATCAATGCTATTGGCTCCCAAAGGATTTGTCTCTTGACTTCAGCTCAGTTGGCCAACATCACGTCAAGTGCTCTAAGGTAAGTACACTTTGTGTAATAAAGACAAAATCAAATTCAATTTAAACACTGCACTGTATGATGCTGCCAAGAATCTCACTCTGCAGTACAAGTTCTCTGATCTATTCAGCATTAGGGTATTGTACCGTGTTAGCCATCAACAAAAGCAAGAAGGTATCATCCTGATTCAAAACTTCTTGCTTTCAAAGTATTCAGAAATCTCTCTGCTGTTATTATCTTATCTCAGTATACCAAGCTGTATTCTTTTGCCGTTGTCAAAGACAGAGAGAGAGGGTAGCTTGTCATCTCCCCATCCCACATTCCTGCTTCTCATTGATTGGGCTCTGAGCACACTGCAATGTGAAAGGCTTGGCTGAAATCTGATCCTGTGCTCACACTGTGCCAGATCCTGTGCCAGAATGACACAGCAGATTGGAGAACTCAGGGAAGAAAAGACATCAGTATTTAGCTTCAAACTATGGGAAAAAGACACGGAGGCGGTTAGGAACAGAATTCTCTTCATTTACTATATAAAATTCATTGAAATCAAAATGTGGACAGTACAATACATCCGTTATGTAACTAGATCAAGTATTTACTTATATATGTGTTTCATAGAATTGCTTAAAGGTTTTGTAGAGATACAGATTGTGTGGCAGAAAATGGAAATGCCATTGCATGGCAGGAGGAATCAAAATGTGTGAGGCTGGGTTCACACTTGTAACCAGCATTACAGGAGCGTTGCAGTGCGATGATCACATTGCACCCCAATGGGGACTACCGCAACGGTGCACTGTAATCTCCCTTTTGGCTACAAGCCAAGGAGGAAGTAAGGCCCTCTAGCGCTCACTTCCTGTGGGCGAAAAACAAATTGTGCAGAAGTATATTGAAAAATAAGCTTCCACGCACGCGCACCGTGAACACGAAAAATTTAATATATCTGCGTCCTCACTGACTTACGTGACTTCCAGCCGCCGCGCATGTTACCCAACAACATGCTGTTGCTTTCGCGTTAAATCGGGCACTTCCGGCGGATCGCATCACAGTATGAAATGCCCCACAGACTTTCATTGGTGTAGCCTTACCCTGCAGCTAAACAGGGTAACGCAATGCGCCAGTGTGAAAGGGGCCTGAATGTTCTCTTCCTGGAGTCCAGTCTCTTACTGGAATCCAATCCAAAATGGCAACATCCATGAACACTGTGTAGAGAACGCATTTGTTTAGGAGAAATGTATTAGGCCACAGAAGAAGCAAAAGGCAGAAATGTTTACAGTATTAATAATACAGAATATTTTGTAAGAAAATGGGAATGCCCTCTAAAATTTCTATCTAAGTGAGACTTATTTTTCTTGTTCACCTCTGTCGACAGTGACGCCATGCCTCTCGATGTGTCATCTTGTAACCAGTCGGCGAAGAATGTCCTGTACACCAAAGCTAATGCATCCTATCAGGGAATGGTCAACCAGTCATCGGCCTATTACAAACTCATTCAGCCGTATCTAGGTGAGTGATGAATGAACAGGCGACTGTGTGCATGTAAAATCCTGACTGATGAGCATTCCTTTCAAGACAATCAATAATTGTAATCTTTGTCATAAAGCTGATTTCACAGCTGTGTTTTACTTTCTATCATTCAATATAATTAAATATAAGGCTTGCATATATTTATATGTAATATTATATTAGCATCATTATTGTGGTATATATCAACCCATACTGAGACCAAAAAAATCATCCATAAATAATCCATCCAATTTCCGTAATGCTGTGGATCTGAATGAAAGTCCTTCACCAGAAGGGTGGGAAGGGGTGGCGTGGTCACATAAACACACTCAGCACCACAAGTCAACCTGGGGGTTAGTTTGGGGTCAGGTAAAAGTCTAACTCCAGAAAACCTTTATTTTTTTCTGCTGTATGGTGTGGCAAGTGGTTAGAACACAGGTGTCAAGGACCACTGGCCGAATGCGGCCCTCCTTGCCTTTTTATGTGGCTTCCTAGAGCTTCAAATGTGCATCAATGTAAGCAGTAAAAGAATGACAGCACACTGCCTTCCAAACTAGAGGAGCACGCTGGTGACAGTTTCTGGTTGAGGTGGGGTGCCGCAACAACCCACAGGATCCTCAGCAAAAATACCATGGGCCCCCCTCTTGGGATCCAAACCCCTTGTGTGGCTGGTAACCCTACCCCAAACCTCAGGTTATCTAAATGACTATGGGGTAAATGAAAGCCAGCATCTTGCCTTAGGCAACATATCATCTTGATCCTTTTATGCCAAATCAGCAGTGGGGCAGGTGAATATTAAAGTGCTCCACAGGGCTACTCTGCAGATGGGGGAGGAGTGTCCCCCCCCATGTTTTCTAGTCATGCTACTAAGTTTAACCACTTCGCCGCCCAGGTACAGTATATCTACGCTCCTCGGGACTTCAGTTCCCCGCCCGGAGCGTAGATATACGCACCCCCCGCCGCTGCCGCCGATATCCGCGCTCCCGCTCGCACTCCCGCGATCGTGCACGCCGCCGCCCGCTCGCCCGGAGATCAATGAACGGGAAAATCCATTCCTGTTCGTTGATCTCTGCCCCCGCAATGATCAGCATGCTTCTACGAGAAGCAGCCGATCATTGTGAAAAAACTCAGTTTCCCAGCCTCCCTTCCTGCAAGCGTCCTTCCGACGCTTGCAGGACGCCTGAAAAAAAAATGTGGCCATCTTTTGGCCAAAAATTAATACTACACCCCAAAAATTTTTTCGCATACAAATACATTATTTTCACTAATTAGTTTAACTCATTAACTCCCACACTCCCCAATTGTTACCAATATTTTTTTTGTAATATTAAAATCAATTAAAAAAAATTACAAATTAAAAAAACTTAAATAGTTACCTTAGGGACTGAACTCTTTAAATATTTATATCAAGAGGGTATAACACTGTTACTTTATAAATTATGGGCTTGTAATTAGGGATAGACACAAAACTGAAAAAAATGCACCTTTATTTGCAAATAAAATATTGGCGCCAAACATTGTGATAGGGGTATAATTTAAACGGTGTAATAACTGGGACAAATGGGCATATAAGTTACATGGATTTTAATTATAGTAGCATGCAATATTTAAAAACTATAATGGCGGAAAACTGAAAAATAATGTTTTTTTTTCCAAATGTTTTTCTATTTTCCCATTAAAACACATTTAGAATAAAATAATTCTTGGCATAGTGTCCCACCTAAAAAAAGCCTAATTGGTGGTGAAAAAAACAAGATATAGTTCATTTTATTGTGATAAGTAATGATAAAGTTATAGGCGAATGAATGTAAGGAGCGCTGAAAGGAGAAAATTGCTCGGATGCTGAAGGGGTAAAACCCCTCAGTTGTGAAGTGGTTAAGACTGTTCAATATTAAATCTGAATAAACAATTTGTCCTGCAACTTAGACAAGGTTTTTTATTTTGGCCCCTTACGTAATTGAGTTTGACACCCCTTGATTAGAACATTTACTGGATTGTTATTGCTGTCCTGTGTTCCTGATTGGGGCACATTCTACCACTTGTTTTTATGATTTGTGTCGAGCTATAGAGTTGGAACCACAGCTGGTTTTTATTGTTGTCGCATATTTCCTGCCCCTGAAACTACCAGCTTTTGTATTAAAAGCACACTTGAAGTCTCAAAAACATAAAAAATTAGATACTTCAGTAGTTGGAAGCCTCTGGATGGTCCAGAGGAGCACCACATCTTCGTAAAGCCCGAAGATCCAGTGCAAGTCGGCTTTCTCTTTTGGCCACAGGCCGACCTGTGGACGCATGCATCTGCACTGGGTGTGTGCGAGTAAGGTCTGTGCATGCCCAGTAGAGTGAAGTCGCTCATGCATAGCTTTGTTCCTCCATTAAAGAGTGTTTCATAGACCTCACTTGTACACGGTCAGTCCAAATGCACTCGTCCATGGTCACTCACGACCATAATAAACCTATTTGCATTGAGTCAAATACCTTAGAGTGTGAAGCAGATCATATACTGTAGGTGCCCACACAGTTCCTGTTTTGGGCGCCCCAATTCAATCACTAACTCTGGTGCCAGCAATAGCTGGACTCCAAATTACATGTAGAGGGAGAGATATTTGTTAACTAGTAGGGGAACATATTTTTTATATTCCCTAGATTACCTTGCGCAGGGAGAACCTTCTTCCAGCTTTTTCCTGCAGTCAAAACATATATGATGGGAACATACGTATGCTTAGAGAGAACCTGCATTGGATCAGTGAAATGCAGAATCTAACTTTTAATTTATCCTTTAAAGCAATAATGATCCATGGAGCCATGGCTGTGTCTTAAATACACATAAAAACAAAGTAAACAAGCTAAAATAATATTTGTCTTTATCACTTCGTAACCTATGGGATAGAACCATTTTTTTTTCCACAGCAAAAGTATAATTTCCCTTTACAACAAATTAGACTTTCCAAGGATATTGACCTACCTCTGGAATAAATGTGGTTTCCCAGGGTGACAGATTATACATTGGTTGAAAATTGAATCATGTATCTTTTATCAGTCAAATATTCTGTGTGGGTTGAGCGGCAAGTAGGCGCCAATGGCAATTTTTTAAAACTATTACCTGGAACCAGAAATTTGGGTGCAGGAGTTCGGTAGCGGTGTTGGAGTTTAGCTACTGTCTAGCGGCGGAGACAGCAATGATCCAGATAGCAACGGGAATTTGGCTACTGTGTAGCCAAACTCTAGCTTGCAAAGGGGACACCAGGTAGCAACAATGGAGTTTGGCTGCTGTGTAGCCAAACTCTGGGTAGCAGCAGTGACTGCGGTTAGCGGCGTTTGCTAATGCTGGTGTTAGTGATAGCCATAGCTAAGGGGCACATTAGAGTTAGGTGTAAGTGGGAACATTCACTTAAAAGAACCCCATGTTACTCTGAATGCAAAATATTGCAGATGGTAGAATATCAGTATGTTACCAATATTCTACTTTTACCTGTTATCAATAGTAGAATATCGTAATATTACTTTTATTCTTCTATCCGCCTATCATATTCTATCCTCACACCAATCGATACCCTACCTAAGCCTAACACTAACACCACCATTACCAAACGCCTCTAACTGCAGTCGCTGCCGCTACCTGGAGTTTGGTAACACTGTGGTCGAACCCCACCATTGCTATCTGGTGACCCCAACTCTACCCAGACTTCAGCTACAGAGTAGCTGAGCTCCATCATCGCTATCCATGCTGGCCCACCACTACGGAGTTCAGCTATATAGTAACCGAACTTCATCACCGCTACCAAACTCAGTGGCGTATCTAGGGAAGATAGCGCCTATGGCAAACGCTATAACTGCGCCCCCTGGGGACACCCCACAGCTACTGGGGAGGGGGGGGGGTGTAATGGAAATGAGGGATAAGGAGGATAGAAAGGGCTGGGGGGGAGGGATAAGGAGGAAAGAGAGGAATGGTGAGGGAAAGAGGGATAAGGAGAGAGGGCTGAGGGGAGGGAACAAGGGATAAGGAGGAGAGAGAGGGCTGGCGGAGGGAATGAGGGCTCTTTCACACTAGATCCCGTTTTCTGCGGTTTGATGCAAAGTCGAAACTTTGCGTTAATCAAGGTAAAATGAAAGACCATAGACTTTCATTTTACCTTTCACACCCGACGCTGCATTTTGGTGCGTTGCGGTTCGACGCACCCGGGAGCTTTTAATCGTTGGGATCCGGCGTGAATTAATTACTACTGCCGCTGATTGCGTCGCACTGCTACATCCCGACGATACACCGCAGGGCATATAACACGTGCAGAACGGCTCCCGAGAACGGCAATAAGGATGAGTACGTGAGAAAGAGGCATCCTATACTGAAGGGGGGGGGGGGGGGGGCTGATACTGCTGGGAGGGGGTGGGGTCCGTTTTAGTGGCAACAATTATTCAGCCACCCCAATTAAACAGATTATGCATAACTACCTTGTAGAGATGGGAAGTTCGGATCTTTTCAATGATCCGGATGATTCGAATCGGATCATTGAAAAGATCTGGATCTTTGATCCGAATCTCGGATCATTTTACTACCGAAGCATTCGGGGGTGAAATGAATAGCAGGACAGGTCTTTCCCTGCTGTGGACAGGAGAAGGGGAGGGGGGTGGACACACAGAGAAGGGGAGAAGATGGACAGAGGGCAGGGAGTGGACAGAGAAGGGGAGGGGGGTGGACAGAGGAGGGGAGGGGGGTGGACACACAGAGAAGGGGAGATGGTGGACAGAGAAGGGGAGGGGGGTGGACACACAGAGAAGGGGAGATGGTGGACAGAGAAGGGGAGGGGGGTGGACACACAGAGAAGGGGAGATGGTGGACAGAGGGCAGGGAGTGGACAGAGGAGGGACGAGCAGAGAGCAGAGATGTCTGTTTGCACACAATACCCACATGTTGCAATCATATGCTTTACATATATTTCACCTATATGTGCATCTGTGTACTCTGAATGCAAACGTCGCACAGTGAAAGAAAGCATTCCCCAAATCATTCCCAGAAGATAAGTGCAGCTGTTTAGAGCAGTGCAGGAGGATCATATTGCCTTTCAATCACAGTGCCTGCAACGTTACTGAGCTGTGCTGAGCTGAGCCAAAAGCTTCCAATGTGTTCACTGTGCACAACTACGGAACAGACAGCCTATAATCAGCAGCACGTTATAGCCAGTATGTGTGCTCTACACATATCTGGCAGTGGCACCCATGTCCCCTCTCCCAACTACCTGTCTCCCTGCAAGGCTGGCTCCCATCCAACAGAGCGATCCATCTCAGTTCTGCTTCCAGGACCCCGCTGCCCGCTGAGAGGGGGCGTGTCGCTCCTGGCCCGCCCCTTTTGCGATCCGAATCACTCATTTTGATGATTCGGATGATTCGACTCACAAAAGAGATTTGGATCAAAGATCCAAATCGTTCATGATCCGGACAACACTACTACCTTGGAGGTCATGCTGCATCAAAACACAGATCATGCTGCTAAGGCTCCTCTGCTGTAGAATCCTCTGGCTCCATGTTGCTTAGCTATTCTGCCTCCCTCTTCAACAAGTGTGGCAGATTATCCTGCATTCCAGCTCTCATTTCCCCACCACATCTAACACAGAAGTTCAGTGAAAGGCTGATCTGCATACCTTCTGGGAGCTACTCTGTAATCGTCCGGGTGGGTCTGAGAAGCAGGAAGCAAGCGATAGTAGAGCAGCTGTAGAAGGGGAGAGATGCAGAGCTGCCTGTCACTGTAGTCTGTGTTACTCGTGTGGTGGGGACTGCTAAATGTAATCAGCTGAGGAGAAGGGAGGGAGAGCAGGCAATACGGAGCTGCAGTATTCCACAGTACAGAAGCCCTGAGCAGCCGCTCACTGATCACCTGTGCTAGGCAATGTGATGGCTGCAGGACCTCCGGTATTACCATCACACACACAGATGAAGGGAAGGGGGCGGGAAGCTGCTCCGTCCCCTCACAGACACAAACACTGCAACTCTTCTGTGTTCCTACGCTCTCTGCACAGCATAGAGAGGAGGAGAGACCTGCGCCCCCCCCCCCCCAGTGCCTGGAAGGAGGCGGCGCCCAGGGCATTAGCTACGCCTGCACCTCTGTAGATACGCCTTTGACCAAACTCTAGCACCATAATTACCAACGTGCCATTGGTGCCTATGGCGGTGCCACATTTCTGGGACGCAAAGCGTTCCCAAATTACCTGCTTTGGCTAGTAATCTTTGTGAAATGCGCAAGCACAGAGAGCTCCAGGCCATGGGAGGGCGATCACGAGAGGCGCGTCCGTACATGCGTAGAAGACCTCAACCCAGCCGCGTCTCACGATCTTACGGAGGGGACAGCAGCAGCCTGAAGCACAGTGGAACTTCAGCATGGGATCTGATACACTTCTAGGGGCTGGAAGAAGCCTCAGGTGAAGAAGCCCCTTTTCCTTCCTAGGTTTGCCTCATGTATCCTTTAAGCACGAGTTTATTTTGTCACAGAATTATAAAAATGAAAATGCTGTTGGGAACAAAAGTGTGAAAAGGGAACCACAAGATAAATGTCCATGATTGCATCTAAAGTGTATATATATATATTGTACTGATTACCCATCTGCATTTGTCATGCTGCCAGGTGGTGCAACCCTTCCAGATCTGAAGACGCTGGTAGCCACGAGTCCCAACATGGACATCATGACCTTTGTGAGCTTAAACCCATCTGTAGCAGCGGTAAGTTTAATCAGAAATGCCTTTAAACAGAGGAAGTGATGTCAGGTGTCCCTGGGTTATACCCTCTACTTCATGCATGACAATCCTGATGAATACCACCACATCAGTAATATTTCCTCATCTGTCCAAACAGAGCCTTACCGTCAGTGACGTGAAAACCCTGCTCGGTAATAATACCGCCGATCTGGTGACCCAGAATACCACTACGGTGGTCAGCCAATGGATACAGAACCAGAAACAATCTGATTTAGACACACTTGGTCTGGGCCTCGTTGGAGGAATTCGTGACTCTTCTGCTAGTTCCAGTTCCACATCTTCCCCATCCAATACCACACCTTCCAAAACCAGTAAGTATAACACTCAGCTATGCTAAAAAGAAATGTAAGTAGATGTTGATAAGTTTCCCACCTCAGCCTGTCCGAATTCTTGTTTCCTTTTTGCATAAGAGCTAAAAGCTGATTGCATGTTGGCTGGTTGTTGTAGCAACTCCTTGGTTGTTTTTCACATTGTCTCGGATTGAAGTTAACTTTTCTCTTGCGTTTTCTCCCTGGGGTATTTTTTTTCCATCTTGCCTAGAAAATACCCTTTCAACAACTAGCAAATGAAAAGTACAAAGAGTAGGTTAAAAAAAAAGACAATATCAAACTTAGGTTAATTTGAGGTAACCTATTTTAAGCACTATTTTGTCATAGTGATTTTGTTACAGTATGTTTGTTGATAAGTATGAAAATCTCTTTTGTAAGAAAACTCAGTAGAAAAGTTAACTGGATCAGGGAAAGTCTTTTTCTTTTCTTTACAAGCTTGGTATTTTATGCAGGGAGTTTCCCTCATGAACGCATTTTCCCCATCGTCCATCCCAACAGGTGGCTGGAGAGTTATGCTAGGGTACACAGCATTCAATTTCCTGGCAGATTGACGGATCGACCCAATGACTTCTCACGTATCCGATCAGCTCCGATATCGTTATCCTGGACCAGATCGGACATGTCGGAAATGATCAGTTTGCCCCATCGATCTGACAGGAAATTGAATGCTGTGTACCCTAGCATTAATGTATTGAAGGACCGTGTAAGGTGGTGTTTATAACACAATAGAAAAGGTAAACTTACATTTTTGTACACGGTAGGCGGAAATGGCGGCGTATCCAAAACCAGGCTGTATCTGAATGACTTAAGAGCAAGAGGAGTGCAGAGCCTCTTAGGCATTGTTTACATTGCATTCCGATCGGGTTAGCGTTCACGCTGGGCGTTTTTTCTGACGCAATTTTTTTTCTGATTCCCATCGCTTGGATAGGCGGTGTGTTTTTGTTAAAAGCACTTTTCTAAACGCTTTTCCAGAGTGTTTTTTTCATTCTCTCCCTGACAACAATGTATTTATTCTTAAAAACGCGAACACAATCGATGCACAAAGCGATTTTGTGAGCGTTTTGCGTATTTAATATACCGTCCATTGAGGCGGAATCACCTCAAATAAGGTACAGGCACCGCTTTGCTGAGCGGATCGGAAACAAACCGCTCAGATGTCAACTCTCTCATAGAGAATCATCGCACAAGCCTTTTAGGGTGATTTTGAAAATCGCCTGCGCTTAAAAAAGGGCAAAAACGCCCTTAGTGTGAACGAGCCCTTAAAGGTATGAATGCACACAACTGCATCTGAAACAGGTGCTACAAATTTTCACTAATGGAGGATGTTAGCTTCCAAAACAGTTTGCAGGCAAAAAATGTCATACTAGACCCTTCAACCGCAATGAGGTCATCCTATTGGAAGGGAACCTTAACTCTATTTTAAACAACCAGAAAACGACATGCAAATGTCCGTTTGACCTGGGAGCAGCTAGACATTAAAGTTAAAAAGGGGTGCAGTGTCATGAGCCGTGCACAACCTTTCAGGTATTTATCACAACTTTAAAAAATGAAAAGCACTTTCTATATCTATATTTTGCTATATATAGATATGTAACCCCATTCTCCCAGAGATGTTTAGCCTAGGCTGCATTTTAGTGAGGAGGCTATTTGGTCTCTTTCAGCCCCTTTACACACTCCTAGGAGTTCTGGCTCACCATGAGCTTGCTGGGTAATCTGTAACTCTGGGTGTTTCAAGTCCTACCCTATAGAGCCATATTAATCCATGCCATGCACTGAGAATCAACCACTCTGAAACAGTCTGTATGTGTGTTGGATCATTGTGGCTCTATACAATGTAACAAGCTGACACGTCATAGCATTCCAGTGTTTCTGGAGGTGTGGTTAGCTTTCAGGGACAACAAAGATGATTTGCATATTCAGCAGTGAAGCATTGTGGGAGACATCATATGCTCACTCCAACCGGAATAATCACAAATACCTGCTGTTTTAAGAAGGCAAATTTCTGTTTTGCACTAACCTTATTGTCGGTTTCCTTTGAGCATTTAGTTGAGCTTTAAGACTTTACATTTTGCCTTTATATCTACAGTGAGGCCTGGAACCCACTAGCAGCTCTTTTCTAAGAGTTTGTGATTTGAAAAGCTCTTGCTAATGTAATGCTATGTGTGTGATCCCACTAGAGGGATGTGATTTTATAAAATCCCCCATAGCATTACATCCTCTGCTAGTGAGTCTGAGAGAGAGTTTTTCGGGCCGCTTTCAATGAAAAAAAAAAAAAAATGCTTCCATTGACTTGCAGCAAAATCGGTTACAAAAGCGGTTATAATGTGGCAAGATAGCAGCGATCAAGAATTTTTGAAATATTGTGATCGCCGCAGTTTTGTCACGATTTTACTGCAAGTCAATTGGAGCCTTTTTTTTAACAAAAAAGAAAAAAATGAAAACGACCAGAAAAACGCTCTCCAGTAAGTTGGGGCCCTAAGTTTACATGGCATTGTAATAAAAGCTCAGTTTAACGACACATCTTCCATTTCTTTCTGCAGATTCAGCTCCTCTTACTTCCACATGTTGCCTGTCTTTCACCCTGGCGGTTGTGGCGGCCATCTTCCTTTCTTGGGACATCCATCTTTGATTACTGTCAGTGGAAGGATCCTGATGGAATGTGGAAATTGCAACCCTTCCTTTCCTTCTCTTTTATCTGAAAATCACTGAATCTAGAGGGAAATATGAATACCGTACATGTAATTTGTGGGAACTGTAATTATGCTGCATAGGTTCTGTATGATATAATGATGAAGTGAACTTGTTATTAATAGGACCATCCAGCAGCCATTTTGTGTGCTGAGCCAATACTTGCAAAGTATGCTTCATGCATCAAATAAGATCTACTGGTTTTGTATCCTCGACTCTTGACTGTGTTTAGATAATAGGTAAACCTCATACTTATCAATTAATACTTTACTGCACTTATTATTCTACCTCAGTTATCAACACTCCATAATAGAGCATACTGGGGAGGGGGGGGGGGGGTGGCAGAATATGAAAATGTTACCTCGGACTTTCTAATGGGTTCTAATGGGGGGCTCTTCATAATCTGGCTGAATATTCTGCTTTAGATTTGTAAATTATATATACATATAAGTTTACAGGAAACATTCTTATTTTAGCTTTGGATAGTGTCATTAGGGGTTAGAACTCCTTTTAATTGCACTCGTGTGCCGATTTGTGAGAAAATCCATTACTTCCTGTCCAGACAGGAAGAAGAGAAATATTTCCATGAGTAACAGAGACAGCAACCACTAAATTATTTCTTTGTAGAATGAGGGAGAGTTAAAATACTTGACTCATTTTTATTACTGACCATAATTTGCTGTCCCTGGGACTACTATATTTCATGTTAAAGTCACACCTGCAACAATTCCTCCCTCCAGGGGCGGCGCCAGGGGGGTGCTTGGGGGTGCTCGAGCACCCCCTAGAATTGTCCAAGCACCCCCAAAGCACCCCCTGGAGTGAACTGACTTCAGGCGTCTAAAAGACGCCAAGTCAGTTCACACACCGGCAGCACGGAGCAGCAGGCAGGGCTACGGTAAGATGGCCGCCCGGAGCCCTGTTCTGCAGACTTCGGGCGGCCATTTTCCCGTAGCCCTGCTCTCTGCATGCAGGCAGGAAGTCTCGTGGTGACGTCGGGAAGGAAGAGGATCGTGGGCGCGCGGGCG
Organism: Hyperolius riggenbachi; assembly: GCF_040937935.1. Classification (NCBI taxonomy): domain Eukaryota; kingdom Metazoa; phylum Chordata; class Amphibia; order Anura; family Hyperoliidae; genus Hyperolius; species Hyperolius riggenbachi. The sequence goes on along the minus strand of NC_090652.1, from coordinate 80,728,892 downwards.
CTGCGCGCCACAATGAGGTCGGGACTCGGGACAGGAGGTCGGGAAAGAAGGTCTTCTGGCTGTAGGTGAGTAAATGGGTTTTTCTTTTCTTTTTCAGGTGATGCGGATTGTGCATATTGGGGTCATATCTGCTACGGATTGTGCATATTGGGGTCATATCTGCTACGGATTGTGCATATTGGGGTCATATCTGCTACGGATTGTGCATATTGGGGCGATATCTGCTACCGATTGTGCATGTTGGGGTCATTTCTGCTACCGATTGTGCATATTGGGGTCATTTCTGCTACCGATTGTGCATATTGGGGTCATTTCTGCTACCGATTGTGCATATTGGGGTCATATCTGCTACCGATTGTGCATATTGGGGTCATATCTGCTACCGATTGTGCATATTGGGGTCATATCTGCTACCGATTGTGCATATTGGGGTCATATCTGCTACCGATTGTGCATATTGGGGTCATTTCTGCTACGGATTGTGCATATTGGGGCCATATCTGCTACCGATTGTGCATATTGGGACCATATCTGCCACCGATTGTGCATATTGGGACCATATCTGCCACCGATTGTGCATATTGGGACCATATCTGCCACCGATTGTGCATATTGGGACCATATCTGCCACCGATTGTGCATATTGGGACCATATCTGCTACCGATTGTGCATATTGGGACCATATCTGCTACCGATTGTGCATATTGGGACCATATCTGCTACCGATTGTGCATATTGGGACCATATCTGCTACCGATTGTGCATATTGGGGCCATATCTGATAACGATTGTGCATATTGGGGCCATATCTGATAATGATTGTGCATATTGGGGCCATATCTGATAACGATTGTGCATATTGGGGTCATATCTGCTAACGATCGTGCATATTGGGGTCATATCTGCTACCGATTGTGCATATTGGGGCTATATCTGATAACGATTGTGCATATTGGGGCTATATCTGATAACGATTGTGCATATTGGGGCTATATCTGATAACGATTGTGCATATTGGGGCCATATCTGATAACGATTGTGCATATTGGGGCCATATCTGATAACGATTGTGCATATTGGGGCCATATCTGATAACGATTGTGCATATTGGGGCCATATCTGATAACGATTGTGCATATTGGGGCCATATCTGATAACGATTGTGCATATTGGGGCCATATCTGATAACGATTGTGCATATTGGGGCCATATCTGATAACGATTGTGCATATTGGGGCCATATCTGATAACGATTGTGCATATTGGGGCCATATCTGATAACGATTGTGCATATTGGGGCCATATCTGATAACGATTGTGCATATTGGGGCCATATCTGATAACGATTGTGCATATTGGGGTCATTGGACGTGTTTTTTGTTAAAATCTGCTCACATTACGTGTATTTTCTTGAGAAAACCTGCACAATTATGTGAATTTTCTGGGAAAAGGGTCACCAAAACTTGGGCCCTCTGTCTTTGCGTTGCACTTTTAAAGGGAACCCGAGGTGAGAATAATATTGAGGCTGCCATATTTATCTCCCTTTAAGCAATACCAGTTGCCTGGCTGCCGTGCTGGTCCTCTGCCTCTTATTCTTTCAACCATAGACCCTGAACAAGCATGCAGCAGGTCAGGGGTTTCTGACAATATTGTCAGAACTGACAAGATTAGCTGCATGGCTTGTTTCTGGTGTAATTCAGTTCACTACTACAGCCAAAAAGATCAGCAGGGCTGCCAGGCAACTAGTATTGTTTAAAAGGAAATAAATATGGCAGCCACCATATCACTCTCACCCTGGGTTCACTTTAAATTACAGTTAGCCCCGCCCTCATCCGGTCATGACCACGCCCATTTTTTCGCCGCGGCGCGCTTCGCGCGCCGCAGGTTGTAACCTCACCCATTTTTGGCGCGACGCGCTTCGCGCGCCGCAGGTCGTCAGCTCCCCCGGAAATTGGTCCAGCACCTACATAGCACCCCCTAAAAAAATTTCCTGGAGCCGCCACTGCCTCCCTCCCCCCCCAACCCAACATGACACCTTCAATAATAAACAAATATCCATAACCCATTTCCACATTATTCTTGGAGCTTTAGTTAGACAGCTGTTCTACAAGACTTTGGCTTCTTTTTGACCACAAGAGGTGATGCCATGTGACCACCAGTGACTGCAGCCAATAAGAAGCCTACTGCCATAGTACTCATAACTCTATTTTTCTGAGACTCTACCAGGACTGCCACAATGCATAGTAGTGAGCATAATTTCATTCTGGAACACGAGTAAATAGCTTTTAACACACATATAAGCAGTTGTCCTTTTGTACTATGGGATACTTAAAATGGCCAACATGGATGTGAAACAAAGGACAAAGCTTTTGGTCTTAATAAGGATAATTTTGCTTATTATAACACAGAAATTGAACAGTTGCAATGAAGTTTTCATATTCAAGGCGGTGTCCTCATAATGTGTACATACCTCAGCATGTGCACAGGAATATTTTTTTACATGTGAATCTATTAAACTGCCAATAAAATTGACAAAAAAATGCCTCATTTATCTGAGTAAAAATTGTATTTTTAAATAACTCAACATGTAACGTCAGTCACATAAAGATATCAGTTAAACTTGTGCTGTGGATGTGGCAGAAGTGGAATACCCTAGAATGTATACAAATAGGCGTGAGCGAGGATGCCAGGGCCGCACAGGCACAGTGGCTCAACAACAAAACTTAGCCGCAGCAGGAGACCGGAGCATAGTTCCAGGATGTCGCGGGCACAGGGCGGCTGCAGGGGGCTAGCAGAAGCCTGACTAAGTAAAACTCTTTTTTTCACTTTGGTTTAGGTTCCCTTTAAACCAGGGGTGTCAAACTCAAATACAAAGTTGCCCGAAATGGTACACTGGGACCTAGTCGTGGGCCAACCTCTATGTCTACCGGCCACCTTCCTCCCTTATAAAGTTCCAAGGTGTCTTATGGCCCCCTCCAACCCTTATGCAATTCCCTGGGGTCTAGTGGTCCTCCCTCCCCTATACAGTTCCCCGGTGTCTAGGGCACCCCCTTCCCCTATACAGTTTCCTATTGTTTAAAAGCCCCTCCAGAGCAAGGCGGAGCTGGGTGACAAACTGGGCATGACCTGGCAGGGGGCTGGTGACCTCACTGCTGGACAAGATAGGGCAGTGGAGGTCAAGGTGCAAAATTAGGGAGGGCAAGGAACCTGGGGGGGAACAACAAAAGGCAAAGAGAAGAAGCTGTACTTCCTTTTGAGATCCGGCAGGAAAAGAACAACATCGCCCAGGGAGCTGCTACTCTTCAGACCACCTAGTCAGGCCGACTGCACGCACGCACGCATCACTACCGGTAGGCACACGGGGGATAGTGGGGTATCAATTATGCTGGAGGAAGCATTGCTAGCCCTTATGGAAAAGGTCAGGGTGGGGCAGAATCAGGGAGTTTGGAATGGGTGCAGGCCCAAAAGGCTCACCTGGGCGGTAGTCCTCTCCAGGGTCAGCCACAGCTCAGCCCTCGCCGGCGCAGAGCCCCAACAAGATTTTCTCCTGATGGTCCCAGGTCCCTTGCAGCCACGTTGTCCCAGGCGCCCCCCCCTGGCTAAGAAGCCGCGAGCGCTCACACAGAGCGGTGTCTCTCCTTCCCCTCCAGCCGGCTCCTCCCGCGGCGAGGTGCACATTACCTGCCTGCCCTCCGCCACAAAGAAATCATCGGCTGGGAAATCCCGCAGCCAGCGTGGCAAGTCCAGGCCAGCGCATAAGCGCAGAGGGCACAAGCCCCGCCCCCCGCACGGCAGTCATGCACTGGGGCTCCGAGAAGATGGTGGCGACCCGGAGGCGGGAGTGGTTACACCACCCCCGGGCGCCGGACACAGGGAAGATGGCAGCCGCCCGGATAGTTGGGATAGCAGGGCCTTCTACAGCGGGGGCAGATCCGAGGGTGGGGGGGCAACCCGCGGGGGGGGGGGGGGGGGAGCAGTGCGGCAGTCCCAACCATGGCGCCATTATGGCCCGGCAATGGAGGGGGACAGTAGGCCACCGCAAGGCCCAGCCGCTCATAAGGCATGGCCGGCTCCCGGACCCAGGGAGACCAGCGACAGATACTGGGGGATGGCAGGCTGCCTGCAGGGGGCGGGAGGGCGATGATGTAGCACTTGGGGAGGGAGGGCCTTTAGCAACAGGGGCCACTACGATCCTGGGTGGGCATGGAGGGAGGGTACAGGGCCCCAATGGGCCCCGGCGGCCTGGAGGCCGCTACAGCAGCAAGGGCCAGGCCCCTGGGGTCCAAGGGCGGAGGACCAGCAACAGCAGCAGCTAGGGTCCGGGCCTCAGGGGCCTGGGCCCAAGATCAGCAGGGGATGGCAGGGCAAAGTGATGCCCGTGCTAACTGGGTCCCCAATAAATGTGATTCGGCAGGGCCCAGAACCCATGCACCATGGCCGGGGACCCAGCAACAATCACCCCCTCTAACAGTGGCTGCTCACACTTTAGGGCGAGCTGAAGGGGTGGCTTCGTTACTCCTACCTCCTGCATCAACGGTGAACAGCAATGCAGACGGAACACCAGGGACGGCTTATTCAGGACAAGCGGCGCCTTTGGCGGCAGAATCAGGTGAGGCCTCAGTAGCACTGAGTGGCGCATGCGTTACACAAGCACAAACACACACAACTAATACAGAACAGAGGGAGTTAATGACAGCTTTGAGGGAGATGCTAGGCTTAATGCAGAACAAAGCGCAGAAACTTAGCGGTCCAGCGCAGCTGCAGGCATGGCTAGGGACACAGGACGCGCTCCAGGCGAAGCGCCAAACTAGATCGCACAGCACGTCAATATCTAGCAGCGCGAGCACAATAGAAAGCAGCTCCTCAGTAGGATCTCAAAGATCCAAGCGAAAAACGCCCATATCTGACTCAGCAAAAGGCAATGCATATTTGACTTACGAGGGCCAACTGGGAACCCACTTAAAACTGGAGGTAAAAGAGAGGGTATGGAACAAAGAGTATATTGACATCTTTACCCTCTTACCACTAGACCATTTTAACATAGAAAAATGGAAAAAGGGCAAAGAGCATCGTAAGGATGAGGTAAACGAGAGGAGATTATACAGACTTATCCCTCGTTCGTTTCATAATTGGTTGCAGGTCTTCACCATACTAGGGAGCATAATAGGAGAAAAGTCGCCCGAATTATGCACCCCCCTTTTTTGTTACCAGGAAACAATTTTTGAAGCGTATTGCACCTATGGAGGGACGGCCTGGCTGCGGTACGATGAGGAATATCGTCAGCGCATGTCAGTTAGGCCCGAAATAGGTTAAGACCATAAGGACCTCACCTTATGGATGCGCTTGATGACCGCTCCCAAATCTGGGGGAGGCGCCTCTGCATCGGTAACAGCGTCAGCCCATAACCATAACTCTTTTCAGCAGGCGGCCAGCGGAACATCCGACGGACCGCTGGCCCCGCATAAGAAAGGAGTGTGCTGGACCTTTAGCAATGGGGCCTGCAAGTGGGGAGCCAGCTGCAAGTTCAAACACGAATGTGCAGCCTGTGGCGGAACTAACCACTCTTGAGCAAAGTGCTATGAACGAGGAAGGCTGGCAGCGACTCAGCGCGCGGCCGAGCCCGGTGCAAAAGGGGGAAACGCCGGTGAGCATCGACAAGATGCTACCCTGGCTAGATAAGTACCCAAACAGGGAACATGCGGATTTACCGAGGCACGGATTTGCAGAAGGCTTTCGCATACCTTCAAAATCCAGCGTGACACATAAACAGTGCCGGAATCTAAAAATGGCGATCGAATTTTCACACATAGTCAGCAAAAAACTGGACAACGAGGTAAGACTAGGCAGGATGGCGGGGCCCTTCAGAACCCTGCCTCTCCCCCTCCTTTCCATTTCACCATTGGGCGTGGTCCCCAAAAAGGAGCCAGGTAAGTATCGAATGATCCATCATTTATCTCACCCAAAAGGGACGTCAGTGAACGACGTGATTAATCCTGATCTCACGTCGGTGGCTTACACGTCATTGGACGAAGCAGCCAACATGGTGAGAAGCATGGGTAAGGGAGCACTCCTGGGAAAAGTGGACATAGAGGCAGCCTTCAGACTCCTCCCGGTCCACCAGGACAGCTTACACTTACTGGGCTGTAAATGGGAGGGCAACTATTATGTGGATCGTTGCCTCCCGATGGGTTGAGCAATATCCTGCGCATACTTTGAGAAGTTCTGAATCCATTCCTGGAATGGATGGTAAAGAAGGAAGCCAGGCGGCAGCGGGTGGTTCACTATCTGGACGACTTCCTGTGTGCGGGCCCAGCGGGTACGGATGTTTGCCGCACAGTCATGGACACGCTAACCAGCGTCTTCAGACACTTCGGAGTACCACTAGCCACGGAAAAAACTGAGGGACCGCAGGAAATCATTCGATTTCTTGGAATCGAGATTGACACGGTTAAAATGGAATTTCGACTACCGCGGGACAAACTGGACGGCCTGCAGCGGGAGCTAGTGGATGCGGTAGGGTCAAGGAAATTGAGATTGAAGGCGACCCAATCATTGTTAGGTAAGTTGAACTTTGCATGTAGGGTGATGCCCATGGGCAGAATCTTCTGCCGCAGACTAGCGTTCCTGACGGCAGGGATTGCGCAACCACACCACTTCATACGGATAACCGCCGCAACAAAAGATATACAGATGTGGTTAGCCTTCCTTGATGAGTACAATGGGAGGACTGTGTGGTTGGAGCACCCACAGAGCAGCGATGAACTGCAGCTGTTGACGGATGCAGCTGGCAGTTCAGGTTTGGAAGCCTTTTTTCAGGGCCAGTGGTGTCATCACACTTGGCCCGAATCTTGGGCCGCTTCGCCGCTCATCAGGAACCTAGCACTACTGGAATTCTTTCCGCTGGTGGTAGCAGCTGAATTGTGGGGGAGCGAACTGGCTAACAGATCGGTAGTGTTCAACTCGGACAACATGGCTGTCGTCAATATAGTCAACAGCCTAACCACCAGCTCGCCTCCAATAGTCAATCTGGTCAGGCACTTTGTTTTACAATGCTTGTGCCACAATATTAAATTTAGAGCATGCCACATACCAGGTACAGCTAACGGTATAGCGGATGCTTTGTCTCGTTTCCAGCTGGAATGTTTCCGGGAGCTGGCGCCACACGCAAACACGTTGCTAGTACAGATACCGCTGCACTTATGGACACTAGTGTTACCGTGATGGCAGAATGGATTAAGCACTCGCTGGCAAGAGGCACATGGAATGCATACAAGGCAGAGTGGGCCCGATGGTCGGCGTTCAAAGGTAGGGAACGGGCACTCAGGCCCATGCAGGATGTCTTCCTGGCGTTCTTAGGTAAGCTGCTCAGCGAGGGAAACTCACCCAGAAAGGTCAACAAGGCAATCTCGGCCCTGGCCTTTCTATTTAAACTAAAGGGGTGGCTTGACTTCACTAAAGAATTTGTAGTGCGTCAGGTGTTAAAATGGTTCCGGAAGAGACCCAAGCAGACAGACTCGAGGCGCCCCATAACCATCCCGCTCCTGTTGAGGTTAATGCACAGTACCAGCAAGATTTGCAGAAGCAACCATGAGGCACTCCTGTTAAAACTGGCGTTCTCGCTGCATTCTACGGGGCATTGCGGTTAGGCGAATTAGTCAGTGATCGAACGAGCACACCGGGTGGCATACAGGCCTCTGACGTGTATCTCGTGAAGAACGTATTACACATAGTCATACCTAAGTCAAAAACTGATCAAGTAGGAAAGGGAGCTCTAATACAGCTCCAGGAGATACAGGGATGCACCTCATGTCCAGTAGGTTGCTATACGAAATACGTCCAGGAAAATGGGAACAAAGCAAAGGGATTGCTAATACACGAGAAATGGATCATCACTGTCACGGTTCCAGTTCGTGGCAGTGCTGAAGCAGTGCTGAAACGAGGGTAGGCTGCCGAGCCAGTGAGTATGGCTCGCATTCTTTTCGCATAGGGGCGGCAACGGACGCGGACAAGGGAGGCCACAGCAAGGAATCCATAATGAGGAAAGGCAGATGAAAGTCGAGGAGGTTCAAAACATATATCCGCCCACAGCTCACGGAATACTAATACATAACGGGGGGGAAAAGGGGGGGGGGTGCAGAACGACAGGGAGAACACTCAGACATAAAGGCGCGTAATTAGCGACGAAAGAACCTGTCTCCCCCTAAAAATTATAATGCATTATTCTCTATCCCGCAGGAGAGGTCGGGAGAAGGCCGAAAGTATGGGTTATGGGTCATTCCTATGTGGTATGGGCCGAGAGGAGAGCGTCCGAAAGCCACAGGGGGAGGAATCTGGGCCAGAGCAGCGATAGAGTGGAGACACATTGGTATGGGGCCCTGGGGCTCACATTAGACAGATGTATTAAGAAATTTTACAGACTCGTCCGGCTATGGGGCTCCCCGGACATACTGATCCTGCACATTGGGGGAAATGACCTGGGCTGGGAGCCAATGGACGGACTAATCATCGATATTAAAGTCTTTATAAAGAGCATGCGATTTGTTCCCAGGCCTAGTTGTAATCTGGTCATAAATAATCCCGAGGCTGCGGTGGCGCCCCTTAACCACCTTAGCGGTATGGACGAGCTCAGCTCGTCCATTACCGCCAGAGGGTGCCGCTCAGGCCCTGCTGGGCCGATTTTGATCAAATAAAGAGCAGCACACGCAGCCGGCACTTTGCCAGCCGCGTGTGCTGCCCGATCGCCGCCGCTCTGCGGCGATCCGCCGCGAGCAGCGGCGAAAGAGGGTCCCCCCAGCCGCCTGAGCCCTGCGCAGCCGGAACAAATAGTTCCGGCCAGCGCTAAGGGCTAGATCGGAGGCGGCAGACGTCAGGACGTCGGCTGACGTCCATGACGTCACTCCGCTCGTCGCCATGGCGACGAAGTAAACAAAACACGGAAGGCCGCTCATTGCGGCCTTCCGTGTTACTTTTGGCCGCCGGAGGCGATCAGAAGAACGCCTCCGGAGCGCCATCTAGTGGGCTTTCATGCAGCCAACTTTCAGTTGGCTGCATGAAATAGTTTTTTTTTTATTTAAAAAAAACCCTCATGCAGCTGCCCTGGCGATCTTAATAGAACGCCAGGGTGGTTAATCCCCTACACAAAAATAAATAGGGCAAGATGGAAGGTGAACAAAGCGATTGCGAAGGTGGTATGCAGAAGGGGCGGGATTTCCATCCGGCACAAACTGCTCGAAAAAGACTCTTTTTTTCGGGAAGATGGCGTTCACCTCAATGAGGTGGGCAATAACGTCTTCCTGTTTGGCCTAAGGGAAGCCCTGGAGGCGGCTTTGGCCATGTGGCGGGGCATTCGGGGTTGAGGCAACCCCCAAAGTGCTGTGGCGGGGCCCCTGACAAGGCCCATGTGGATGTTTAAGTTGAGCTGGCAGTATTGTGTACCCATCGAGCTGTTATAACTGTGGCTGGTGGCTGGTACGTGTTGCGCTGCGACTCGTTTTATTGGGCGGCCTGTGTCAGGGGACTCCGGTGTTTTTCTTTATTAATGTGTGTGGAAAATTATGTAAAAGAAATTGAATGTGATTTATATTTCAAATAAAAATTGTTGCCTCAGAGGATATTGAGGTTATGGTAATAAAAGCTGTGGCCAATTTTAAAATCCAAATGGTTGTCGCAGTCTTTTATTTACCAAGTCAAAGGAAGGTCACTGATTGCCCCCTATTCAGGTCAAGAAGCCCCTCCAGAGCAAGGCGGAGCTGGGCGACAAAGGGGGCATGACCTGGCTGGGGGCTGGTGACCTCACTGCTGGACAAGATAGGGCAGTGGAGGTCAAGGTGCCAAATTAGGGAGGGCAAGGGACCTGGGGGGAACAACAAAAGGCAAAGAGAGGAAGCTGTACTTCCTTTTGCGATCCGGCAGGAAAAGAACAACCCTCCCACCCTCCCCTGAAGCGGACATCACCAGCAGGAATCATGTCATATGTCGGTTGTCACAGCATGAATGGTGGCGGGGCCCCTGATAAGGCCCATGTGGATGTTTAAGTTGAGCCAGCAGTATTGTGTACCCATCGAGCTGTTATAACTGTGGCTGGTACGGGTTGCGCTGTGGCTCGTTTTATTGGGTGGCCTGTGTCAGGGGACTCCGATGTTTTTCTTTATTAATGTGTGTGGAAAATCATGTAAAAGAAATTGAATGTGATTTATTATATTTCAAATAAAAATTGTTGCCTCAGAGGATATTGAGGTTATAGTAATAAAAGCTGTGGCCAATTTTAAAATCCAAATGGTTGTCGCAGTCTTTTATTTACCAAGTCAAAGGGAGGTCACTGATTGCCCCCCTATCCAGGTCAAGTGCTTTACCCTTACCTCCCCCATATGGCTTCCCTGGTGTTCTAGGGGGGGGGGGGGGGGGGCATCTCTTAAGCAGGGACAGGGAAGCTGGTCAGAGTTGATGGGAAGATGGATGGAGCCACATACAGGGCAATCTTGGAAGAAAACTCTTGGAGTCTGCAAAAGACTTGAGACTGGGGCGGAGGTTCACCTTCCAGCAGGACAACGACCCTAAACATAAAGCTAGGGCAACAATGGAATGGTTTAAAACAAAACATATCCATGTGTTAGAATGGCCCAGTCAAAGTCCAGATCTAAATTTAATCGAAAATCTGGGGCAAGATCTGAAAACTACTGTTCACAAACGCTGTTCATCTAATCTGACTGAGCTGGAGCTATTTTGCAAAGAAGAATGGGCAAGGATTTTAGTCTCTAGATGTGCAAAGGTGGTAGAGAAATACCCTAAAAGACTGGCAGCTGTAATTGCAGCAAAAGGTGGTTATACAAAGTATTGACTCAGGGGGGCTGAATAATTAAGCACACCCCACTTTGCAGTTATTTATTTGTAAAAAAATGTTTGGAATCAGGTATGATTTTTGTTCCACTTCTCACGTGTACACCACTTTGTATTGGTCTTTCATGTGGAATTCCAATAAATTTGATTCATGTTTGTGGCAGTAATGTGACAAAATGTGGAAAACTTCAAGGGGGCCGAATACTTTTGCAACCCACTGTATATAGTCTAGAGCAGTGTTTCTCAACATATTATTGGTATGTACCCCTTTTAAAGCCCTGTACTCACCAAGTACCCCCCAGCATAGTAAACATTATCACAAGTACCCCTTGACAAATATATATTTAATTGTTATACATGATAACTGGTTCTAAACAATTTCCAAGCATTTAATATTGCTTCTAATTAGCTTAAAAAAATAATTTGGTGTTGATTAAATAAGATTTATCATTTTCTAAAACTCAAAATTTGTTATTCTTGGTTAAGTATACCAAGCATGAATACCCCCTGAGACCATCAGAAGTACCCCCTGGGGTATGCGTACCACACGTTGAGAACCTAGACTCTAGAGTATACCTCAAATACTGCAGTCACACACAATCACATATACACTGTATAACTAAAAGAATAACAACTAATAGAAAACATTTTGTCACCACCAACATGACTAGATTTATTTATCTGTTTATAGTTCAGTACAGAAGGTACAAAAATAAAACGTAAGCATATAACACATACGACAATGCACATCACATTATAAAAGTACGACAATAAATAAAAGTACTGTGTAAACATTAAATCCATTGAAAGTACATTTCACACAATTAAAAATATAGGTTTAGCTTAAAAATAAATAAATATTCATTTCATCAAAATAGCTGGCTTTTCAAATCTATTTCCTCAGATCTGTTATGTCTGTTTAGAAGCACACAGCCTGCATGCATAGTGTCCTGTACAGATAGTAGTGCAAACCTGCTTCAGGTGTGAGAATTAGCGTATGGTCTAACATGCCAAGTTAATCTGATAACTCACTGATATATATCGGGTGTATAAATGTATAACTGCAAGAGCCAGAATTATTATTATAGAGACCTGAGCACCTATACTGTATATGAAAAAATATAAAATTGATCTACCCATAAGGGAAGGTCATAATAGAATGGACTGTTGGTGGAGGTGACCGGCATAACTTACCTAGGCTGCTCCCTATCCCCCCGCCCCTCCCAATATGTGATCCAACCACCCTTTTCCAGGGAGAACCGCAGGTGCCGCTGAGTCAAGCTCCCGGCTGTGTTGCGCGCCTCTGACTGCCGCAATGCATGCTGGGTGATATAGCCCTTCAATATGGGTACATCTCTCAGCCTAGAGATGTACTCACCTTGACTACATCTCCTGCCATGCATTACAGCAGTCAAGGGATGTCACACCAATGGGAGCTTTAAAATGCTGCAGCTGTGGGTCTCCCTGGGAAAGATGGTGGAGTCCATACAGAGGAGGGGCAAGGGAGCAGCCCCCTGTAGGTAAGTAATGCCATTCACCCCCACCAACGGCCCACTCTATTATGAACCTCCCTTATGGGGAGGTTAATTTAATATAAAGGTGCTGAGATGCCTTTAACATTCCATTAAAAGAAACAAACCCTAGCTTTGGTAAAATGGCAGTAGGAAAATACTCACTGTTATTATGGTGGTTCTTCATCTCCTCCAGAGACCCCAGAGATGCCTGCTCACTCCCCTCCTCCAAGTCAGTCTCAATTACAGGCTCTTTAATGGGGGATGGACTTCATTGTTTCCTGAAGCCACGTCTCCCTGTTGATTGACAGCCTAATATAGCTGTCATTCTCCTACAAAGTAGTGTGGCTTCAGACCGAGTGGGAGGAAGGAGGGAGTGGTCAACTAGAAATTGCTGAGGAGAAAATTAGGTTCTACGAACTGACCCAGCAGGTATTTTGTAGGGATGATCAATGAGATGCAAATATTTTCGAGTTCCTGCAGAATTATGTGAATTTTTATCCAAATGTATGCAGCTTGAAAATGGACCAATCAATTTAAACTTGCGTGAGACGTGATTGGTCCATTTTCAAGCTGCATATATTTGCATAAAAATTTACATAATTCTGCATGAACTCAGAAATATTTGCATCTCATTGATCATCCCTAGTGTTTGATTTTTTATTTTTTTTTAACAGTAAATAGTCTTGTTTTTTAAATTTGCAACATTTATAATTCATTTAAAATAATGTTGTATGAAAAGCTTATTAAAAACTGTGCCTGAACTTCATCATTAAAACCATTTCAACGTTCATTGAATTAAAAGACAGCAGGCATGCAGCTAAACAGAGTCAGCAATGACGATTTTATTCCCAGAATATATACCATTATAGAACCGGTCAGCCGGTGTCCATTATCCTGCAGATATATCACTCCTGCACACAAGGCTACAGAAGGGACACTTCACAACAAAGCCTGCTGAATGCAACACCTGAGGAAGGACAATGCGAAACATGTTGGTCCTTATTCAGTTCACTTTTTTTTTTCCAGTTTTCTCCACCGAGATAATTTTTCATGTTCTGTTTAAAATATCTTTTCAGCACTCTGCTGTTCAAAAAGTAGATGAAAAAGTACTGTCAATATGATTCTGAGTATTTTCTTGCTTGCTGGTGGTTTAAAAGGCATTTTATGGGATAGTTGGGAAAAAATATTACCTAGGAGAAAACTTAGGAGAAAAAGACGTGAATTGAATTAGGGTTGTTGTGCGTTACCTCCTTATTGCTCCAATACAACTTGTTGCTGCAATAGCCCCTGGTGTGCTGTGTCTTTTCTGTTATCTGAAACAGCTAATTACACAGTGGTACTACATATACCTAAACTCTTTATACCTGATAAAGATTTTGCCATTCTGTTCAATCTCATCTTCCTCATTCCACAAAAAAGAATCAAGTCAATGGCCTATATGCAATTAACTTTTTCTCCTGAGTTATCTCCTAAAATATAATTTTCAACCTTCAGCATGTTACAATTGTAAAAGTACCCAAAAGTTGTTGAAAAAGTATTATTAAAATTATTTTGTGTATTTTCTTGCATGCTGGTGGTTCAAAGGGCATTATATTGCAAGGTGTGAAATTATCACCTAGGAGAAAACTCAGGAGGAAAAGTAAATTGCATATGGGCCGCTATATTTCAATCCAGATTGAAAGTTGATTAGGAATGCCATTAGTCAATCAAGCAGCGCCAAGCAGTACAAGGTTAGAAGCTGCAGCGGATCAGTTGATATCAGATTTTAGCTTAAATTGGAGTAAATTTCAGTGATGCAAAGTAGGTACATTGTGATCGATACCCGATGGGGAGAAATCAACTATTTATCAATTGGGATGCTATCACATAGTGGATGGCCATCTTTACACCAGGGCTGTGGAGTTTTCCGACTCCAACTACAACTCCTCAGTTTATGAAACCACGACTCCGACTCCGGGTACCCAAAATGGCCCCGACTCCTCACTCTAATACTTGACAGGGCTGTGGATTTTGTACAAAAATCATCCGACTCCCGACTCAGACTCCTCAGTTTATGAAATAAACGACTCAGACTCCGGGTGCCCAAAATTGCCCCGACTCCGACTCCACAGCCCTGCTTTACACAACCCAATTGGCAGAGCCAGCATGGTGACATCATTGTTTTCTATCAGGCAAGGATCACACGTGAGTCAGCTTTCCGCCCATGGTTCTTTGCAGTGTGAAAAAAGCAATCACAACGTATTTCCCCCCGCTCAGCGGAAAAATGCACATTGTACCACTTCACTGCTCCGTAAGGAAGCGTTAGGCTTTCAAACTGTGCAGTCAACATTCTGTTTAGAATTCTCTCATAGCATGCCTACTGTTAGAGCTGGGTCAAACGGATGCCTGCCGAGCCTTTGGTCGGCGCTGCGTTTAAACGCTAGATTTTGAAGGCTTTTGGAAAGCCTTCGAGGCTAACAACATGTTGCTTTTGAGAAAAGACGCAGCGCCAGGATCTACATCTAGGCTTTCATTAAATCCTCCAAAAACCGGTTCCGAATGCTCTCATTCACTTGAATGGGACCGCGGTCGGTCCCAAAAAACGTTGCGGCCAAAACGTTGCGTTAAACGCCGGCAAACCGGCCGTCGGAACCGGCCCTTATACTAAATAAATCCCTAATTTCTCCCTGAGGAGCAAAGTGATTATCTCTGCATGACTGAATGAGAGATTAGAGAAACTCCAAGCTGCCTTTTAACATGTGCTTCTCCGTAACAGTCTATGCCTACACATACTTCTAATAATGCTTTAGTGCAGCCTGCTAGTCTGACAATTTTCCTGTACATCACCCCTGGAAAATGCACAATGTTGTCATCCACTGCTGTGTGTAACAGCATTACTTACATACATGTGATCTGTTATCTGTATATGTGGTCTGAAAGTACATGACTGGGAAGAAACAGATTGTAGGGAACAGTAGTCAGACTTAAAGTGAACCTCCAGACTAAAAATCTACTCAGCAGCACTGAAAATGCTTGGTGTTTAAAGTGTAACTGTCGGGCATAAAATAAAAAATCAATTCTTTATTTTTATCTGGTAAACAAGTAATAAGGATGCTAACAAGGCAATCCAAAAGTTAAAATCACTATTACTTTTCTTGTTGATAAATGATCATTCCCCAGTTTACCTGACTCATATTTGGTACACACAAAATTTGGTACACACAAAGAAAGTTGCAGGGCATGCTGGGTTGTCCTTTTTTGCTTCTCTACTTCCCCTCAGACTTAACTCATGCAGCCTGATTGGCTGAAGTCTCTTTCCCTCCTGTTTTCCCCTGCCACACCTCAGTTCCTCTCTGATTGGCCAATATTTCTCATGCTGAGACAATGCACTTTCTATAGTGAAGGGCGAGCAAATCAGGAGGTGGAGAGTAAGGGAGGAAAAGACATCAGGATTGGCTTTAAAATAGCCACAGTTAAAATGAGAAATGCTTCAATGCAACAATTTTCTCTTTTTTTTTACTGTAGAAAAATCACTCAAATCAAAATGTGCACAGTGCAATTCATATGTAAGTAAAGCAAGTATTTATCTACTTATATATGTGTTTTTGTTCTGGGTAAGCTTACAGAGGTGGGGAGGGAAGGGACACAGACGGGGAGCTGCGCCATACAGGAGGCAGGGGAGCGGTGGTGAGTGGCAGCCTGAGGTAAATAACAGGCTATCGACAATCTGCGTGTCTCTAACCTGGCACTTTTTATAATGGGGGACAGCAGAGCCCGGGGAAGGGGGGCTGGAGGAACGCTGGAAGGACACAGAGGCTGGTCATTGTATACAGAACATGCCTCTGTGTCCTAATATGATTTTGCAAACCCACCTCGGGTTCTCTTTAACAGTTTCACAGCATTCAGCATTTTCTTACCCAAGCCTCATTTTTAGCTGCACAGAAGCTGAGCTTCGCCCCATCAAAGAAATTTGCTCGGGCATTTTTCCCCTGATGCTGTGCAAATCATGATGGGATTTCTGATGTTGTTCTCGTTGCCTAGCATTTAATAGTGATTAGGACACAGGACAGTTGGAACTGTGTCTCCTGCTCCCTGTCACCTCCTTTACCCAAAAAGATGGCTGCCCTCATGAAATCACAAACATTTGCCTGTTCTTTTAAAACAGGGTGGGTAAGAGATTATATTACCTATCTATTTTAATTAACACAACTAATGTTACTTAAAGACAGTATGTTTGTTTAGGCTGAAGTTCTTCTTTAAGGAGTGGCTAACATCACAGGTATGTAAGTAATACACTCAGCAAAATGTAGAAGCAGGAGTTTTGGAAAATATCAGGGAGAGGCATGAGAAAAGCTAACAGGTCAACAGGTAACATCACGATAGACTTTGGTGTCATTGTACAGAATCCTGACAAAGGTGAAGCATGTGCAACAACTGGTCTTGATTTTGCATTAGTATATATACACATATACATACATACATATATATATATATATAAGGCCCCATTCACAATATTGTCTATATGTATATATATATGTATATATATATATATATATGCTTCAAAGCAAACATGCGGAAAAATGAATCACAGTAGAAGGCCATATATTATGCAGCTGTGTCACCTCAAAAGAGCAGGGTGCTGGTGCCTATAGGGGTGTTTATCTGGACTTCCACACCTGCCCATGCTACACTATTTCTTAATCCACGCCGTGCCTCTGCCTGCCACACCCATCCCATGTCTGCCATGCTTCTTTCTGGCCCCTTAGTGATGTCACTGTCTGACCTCTGCACCATCACCACAGCCAGATAGCTGTCAGGGGAGGGAGGAGGAAGACAGCAGTTCAGCCCATTGTCGGAATCTCATCTACTGACACTATCTAGCCTTACTACCAGACTGGACCACAGTAACCTGCCACATGGACACTGTAAAGCAAATCTGTAGTGACATCAAAAATAAAAAGTAGATACCCCTGGATCCTATAGAGCCTTCCCTGTCCTTTCTCGGTGTAATCTTTCCAGTGTTGTCTCCCATTCAAATTTGCCTCCTCCAGGAGCCCTTAGAAGCACTCGTGTCCCTGCTGACGGGTGGCTATGTCTGGGAGCCTGTTTGCACCTGCACAGTATGGAGCTGCCAGTCTTCAAAAGCATTCGGGGACACAAGTGCTTCCAAGGCTCCCCAGACATGATGTCCGCTGTATAGCTAGCAACATGCTCTGTTGCTATGCAGGGGAAAGAAGGTTGATGGAGAGGCACGTATGTGATGTCATGGGGCAGGCAGGAGAGTGGTGTGCACAATGAAGTTGGCTATCGCTTGACCAATCAAGAAGCACATCAGTTAGCAAGCCCAACACAGTCAAATGGGAGGGCACTTTCGGAAGTGCATAGGACAATGTGATCTATAGAGAGCGCTATGCATTATACTGGGGAATGAAGCAGAAGGACCTGGCAAAGTGTTTTGCACAACCCCGGCAGACTCACATACAGCCAACAGGGAATTGTGTCACTCTTACCATACAATAAGTTTAACATCCCTCCGGTAGTAAAAGAGAAACCGACTAGTAAACTCAAAGTGGTCGGCAAAAATATGAAACAGCTCTCAAACTTGCAACCTCATTGCGCACCTTAAAGCGCACCCAAAGTGAAATACAGAATGATGAGATAATCATGCGCATCTATAGTACTAATCGTAACTTAGGAATGTCCTAGAATGCCGTATTCTTATTTAACGTAGTTCATTTTTAGGGCCAGTTCCCATGTGATTACTGCGTGACCTAAGTATTGGTGCAGAGGCCACTGCCTCTGGGGGACTAGGAAGTGAGTAACTGGGGTGGGAGGTGTGAAAAGGTTGAGCAGAAGAAAGGGTGGGTAGAGGAGTGACATGGGCAGCAGTGGGTGTGGCTGTTTTTTTAAACATGAAGCTCAACCATACATCGGCACTCAGCAAGGCTTAACTGAGTCTTATTAGTGTAGCAGTGTGTGTAATCACATGCTTGTTGGTGTTTCACATATTGGCCTATTTGCAATTAACTTTTCTCTCAGGTTTTCTCTTCGGTGATATTTTCACAACTTGACATAAAATTAATTTTAAGCCACCAGTAAGCAAGAAAATACTCAAAATAAATGTAATAGTACTTTTTCACCAACTTTTGGGTACTTTTTCAATAGTAAAATTCTGAAAATTTAGTTTAAAGAGAAGATACTATCCAATGATATCCTGCGCCTGAACTTGTGAAAAATTGATGTCTACCCTAATTAGGGGAGCCAGTAGTGATACAATATCTACACGAACAACTCCAATACACTACTGTCTACTTGACATATAAACTTTATTAAATACTGTATAAACAACATACCCTAAACCCATTAAAAAGAGCAGTACTGCGATGATCTGCCTAAGCTATCCACAGCCGGCTGTGTCACATACAACGGTCTCCACTGCATACAAGCACCCATTCACATACATTGGTCATTATACTCCCGGGAGTTTTCAATAAGATGTCTGCCTGCGGCAAGCTTAACTTAAATGACTCCAGGTATGTCCCTTGTTTCTCATGCGGGGGCTGTATGCCGGGTATTAGTGTAGCAGTTTCCCATAAGCAGCAAGTACATGCCTCATGGATATATTCATGCAGCGTTAGTGGTTAATAAACAGCAGACGTATCAAGCACATGTAGCTTTGTATGGGTTGCCACTGAGGGCTCTCACCACCTCCTGCGCATTGTCCCACTTTGCTTGAGTCTGTTATACAGTCCTCTTTAGTGCGCTCTGCGTCCTGTTCTGTCCACTCCGCGTTTATAGGCGTCCGTATGCCGGCATGTCCGCAATGAAGGGATCCCTCACTGCTATCACAAGATGATCATCTGATGAAGGCTGGTGGGCGGCCGATACTAGTGATGCGGAGAGCGGAGCGGTGACGTCACATCCGGGTCTCGAGCGGCAGGTCTTGTGATAGCAGTGAGGGATCCCTTCATTGCGGACATGCCGGCATACGGACGCCTATAAACGCGGAGTGGACAGAACAGGACGCAGAGCGCACTAAAGAGGACTGTATAACAGACTCAAGCAAAGTGGGACAATGCGCAGGAGGTGGTGAGAGCCCTCAGTGGCAACCCATACAAAGCTACATGTGCTTGATACGTCTGCTGTTTATTAACCACTAACGCTGCATGAATATATCCATGAGGCATGTACTTGCTGCTTATGGGAAACTGCTACACTAATACCCGGCATACAGCCCCCGCATGAGAAACAAGGGACATACCTGGAGTCATTTAAGTTAAGCTTGCCGCAGGCAGACATCTTATGGAAAACTCCCGGGAGTATAATGACCAATGTATGTGAATGGGTGCTTGTATGCAGTGGAGACCGTTGTATGTGACACAGCCGGCTGTGGATAGCTTAGGCAGATCATCGCAGTACTGCTCTTTTTAATGGGTTTAGGGTATGTTGTTTATACAGTATTTAATAAAGTTTATATGTCAAGTAGACAGTAGTGTATTGGAGTCGTTTAAAGAGAAGATAAAAACAATCTCCCAGGAGATAACTTAGTTGAAAAAATGAATTGCATATGTGCCATTGTGTGGTTACTGCGCACTAAAAAACATAGCATATATAGTGGCCAGCTGCTGCCAGCTCATATATACATGCTGGGAGCAGGCGCCACCCCATCCCGCAAATGCTTTCAGCTGCCTGCAAGAGTACATTTGAAAACGGCGCCGGTAGACTTGGGCGCAGGATACAGCGGTATATGGCTGATCCTGCTTCTGCACAAGTCCAGGCCGATTTAATTACTATTCCCCCTCCAGGCTGACATGGATAGTGGGGGAATGAAATAATTCAGCTTCCAGCGATTGCTGGAGGCCGAATTATCATTTTTTTAAGCAACTTCGGCTCCGTCTTCTGACGGAGCCGACGTTACTCACTGAGCGCTTAAATAGGAATGATTCCTATTGAAGTCTATGGAGGCGCCGGCTGCGCCCAAATCTAGCAGCGCTGAAAAGCACTGCTCCGGCCTGCAAATGCCTGGCAGATCCATGGGACCAGGTGACAGGAGGCCGAGCACCACTCTCAAATGCCTGCGTTACATCTACTACCAAAACAGGAAAATAGGAAAGAAGCATGAATAGGATAGTTACATTTTTATCCCAGGTCCCCTCAGGGTCACATAAACAGAGAAGCAATGGCTTCAGCACAGCCAGACACTGCAGTGTTTATATTAACACTTTGTTATTGTGTACAGTGCACAGCCTGCTCTGCATGTGTTCCCTGTAGACAATATTGTGAATGGGGCCTTAGCATGTAGGTTGATAGGATTCCTACTCACTGAATAGTAACCTGAAGCATGATAAAATGGGGTAAACCTATCATTCACCTTTTCTTTTTCTAGTGCACTGCGCTTTATCAGGGAGCAAAATAAAGAATATAATTGGCTGTAAAATCTGCAAACTTGGTGCTCCCTTGGAGCAGTCATACTCCTTCTGAGTATTCTGAGTATGACTCACCACATACAGCTTGGAACAGTCAAAATAGGGTGCATTCCAACTCCCTGATCTGGAAATTAAAGTGGATCCGAGATCAAATTTTACTCATTGCATAATTGTGTTCCTTTCATACAGTTTATAGGGAATTCCTCAAGCCAAATACGTTTTTTGTTTTGTTTTAATACTGTAATTCCCTATAAACTAAACAAGCCTCGTCCACAGCTTTTTCACAGTGCCTTGGCACTGTAGCAAGGGCTTATGGGAGCTCAGTCTGGGCAGGAGGAGGAGGAGGTTACTAGCCAGAGATTTCAGAGGCAGAGTGGAGATGGAGAGGGGAGTGAATTTACACACAGGCAAGCTGATAGCATCTCCAGCCCTCAGCCTGTGACAATGTGACACAGAACATGGCTGCCCTCATTGTATCACAGGAATAAATAATCATAAACTTTTGAAGCTGTTTGCAGCTAGATTTGCTGTGTAAAACATCTAAACCTTAGATAAGATAAATAGACAAGTTACTTGTTATTGTTAGTTTTTCATCTCAGATCCGCTTTAAAAGGCTTTCAAGATCTATTCTCAGTAGTGTTAAATGGTGCTGCCACCTGGTGTCCATGATTCAACATGCCCTGCGGATATGGCTTACAGGAAGATGTGAATCATTACATTTCAGAAAAAATAAAACAGAGCTAGAACAATTACTTACACATTTCCATTATAAGGCAGATCACTGAGTGAGAAGTATGGCTATAGTTATCCTCTTATATACACCCAAAGCAGGCAGTTGTTTTGTTAACAACCATTATTACAAGCAGTTCATCAAATCAGTGCATATCAATGGCCTCACGTACAAGCACTGCCTTGCTGGAAGCCAGTGACATCACTGAAGAGGCAGCCAATCATTTCTCTGAAAGCGCACATCATCAGTGAGTCATTTACCACACAGAGAACCTATACTGATGTAACTCTGGGTTGCACTCAGAACTGGCCACTATTTACCCTTAGCACTGGCTATAAGCATGCTCACAAAGCTGCTGTGTTTGGTCACAGGTAGAATCTGCAATAGGATTGTAGCTAGCAGATAAGTTCACGCCACAAGGGCAGTGTCCGATACAAATCCCAGACATAACTTGGTGTTTAATATGTTTAAAATAAGTAGACCTTGGTCGTGTCCTATCCTATCCTTCCTAGGACTTGGTAAAAACATTGATGTATTCTAGCAGCAGGAAATGGATCTTTTGCTGGTGGATATTGGTGACACCAAACGAACAATAGCAAGCAGTGCACTGAGTTTCTACAGCTGTGATTGGCTGAACGGATGCAAAGGAACTACTGCTAAGATGTTACTGCTTCATCTCCAGTACTACAGGGAACGTGAAGACTGGTGAGCCCAGGGCTGATCTGCACCCCTACTGTTCTTCTGTAAAGCTGGCTACTCCCCAGCCCATTCCGACAACCATTGCTGGCACACAGCTCTCTCTGCCTCAGTCTCCTCCTTTTGCTTCGGTGGTATTTGCTCTGTGGTTTTACCTTCTGGTATGCTGTTAATGGCTGCCTTGTTGATAATATTGGCCATGGCTTCACTCAGGCTTTGGACAGTTTCTTTGGGCTCCCAGATGGGATCTTTTTCCGGCTGGAAGGGATCGGGAGCTGTGACTTCGATAAGCTCTTGGTCAGTGGGGATGCATAGGTAGTAGGCATGCAGCATCATACGATATGGGTCAGTGTCGGTTTTAAAGCTATAGGTGAAATCCCCCACGATGGAGAAGCCCAGAGCGCTACAGTGAACTCTGAGCTGATGGGTCCGACCTATATAAAAGAATTTTGTATTCAGTAAGTAGCCTAAAGTCAGACAGTAGTTTTTCTTAGAAGGAGGGGCTATTACTTCTGTCAGCTTTTCTTGTCATCAAGAATAGGAAACATTTGTCACTACCTGTCTTCTCTGACATGAGAGGGACACAAAATGGGCAAAACCTCTATGCAATGGTGCAGCCGTTCTTTGTTTATGTTTCAAAAGCTTTTAAAGATTTTTACATTTTTTATGCAAATAAAACTCTGCTTAATTGTGGAGTTTTAACCACTTGCCGACCAGGGGATTTTTCAGTGATCGGTGCTGCGTGGGCTCTGCAGCCCGCAGCACCGATCAGGAGTGCAGCAGGGCGATCAGACTACCCCCCTTTTTTCCCCACTAGGGGGATGTCCTGCTGGGGGGGTCTGATCGCCGCCGGCTGCATTTGCTTAGTGGGGGGCTCTTCAAAGCCCCCCTCCGCAGCGTTCTCCGCCGTCTTGCCCGCTCCCTCCCTCTCCCTCCCCCTGTGAGCTGCGCATTGAAGGATAGGCTTCAGCCTATTATATGCCGGCGATCCCCGGCCAATCAGAGGCCGGGGATCGCCGATCTGCCTTACGGCTCTGCTGCGCAGCAGCACCGTATGATGTAAACAGCGGGGATTTCTTCCCCGCCTGTTTACATTTTGCCGGCGAGCCGCGATCGGCGGCTCTCCGGCTGTTCACGGAGACACCCTCCGTGAACTGAGCGGCCGTTTTCATGGAAAACCCTCAGACAACCAGTTTACACCAATCGGCGTTAGCTGGTCGTCAAGAGGTCAAACTAAAGTAAAGTAATGAAATAATTTTAAGTCATGACTCAAAGTGAAAGGAGTCGTCAAGAAACTCATGCTACCCATAGTACTACTTACCTGTGGCTTCCTCCAGCCCCTGGCAGCTACTATATCCCTCGCCGCAGCTCCACTGCCCCGTTCCCCGACGGTGTGCAGGATGACTTCCAGGACGTCCTATAGTGCGCCTGCGCGAGCGCCGCTGTCAACCACCTCCACGTGGTCTGAAACGTACTGTGCTGACACAGTAGTTCTGCATCTGCGCAGTATGTTTCAGACTACGTGGAGGTGGTTGGCGGCGTCGGCGCTCGCGCAGGAGCAGTAGAAGATTACCTGGAGGGCGTCCTACGCACCATCGCGGAACGGGGGCCAGTGGAGCTGCGGCAAGGGACATAGTGGCTGCCAGGGGCTGGAGGACGCCCCAGGTAAATAGTACTCTGGGTAGCATGAGTTGCTAGAGGACTCCTTTAAGGTAAATCTGTAGTGACAGAAAAAAAAGAAGTCACATACTCACACATGGAGCCTTCTGAGTCCTCTCACAGTGTCCTGGTTCCAGCGCTGTTCCCTGTTTTATTCCGCCACCTCCCGAAGCCCTTGGTCCCATTGCAGCATTTCCGAATATGCCAATGATCTCGTTATGCCCTTAGAAAGCAAGGCTGCACATCCAGTGCTGCTGGTGTATAGTGAGCCTGTAGCTAATGCATTTACAGAGCCACACCAATCATACATACAGTCTGTTTCGGACTTGCTGATCTTCAGTATTGCAAGGTATAGACTAATACCACAGTTGCTCACTTACAGCTGAATTATCACAAATACCTTCTGTTTTAAGAAGGCAAAATTACATTTAGCACTACTTTTTGATAGAAGGCTTTTTTGATCTCAAGAGTAACTCAAGTGAAAATAATGTAATAAAAAAGTGCTTAATTTTTACAATAATTATGTATAAATGATATAGTCAGTGTTTGCCCATTGTAAAATCTTTCCTCTCCCTGATTTACATTCTGACATTTATCACATGGTGACATCTTTACTGCTGGCAGGTGATGTCAGAGGGAGGAGAAGCTGCTTGCTTTTTTTTTTTTTGGCAGTAGGAAACAGCGTTTTTTTCCCCACAATGCAATGAGGTTCACAGGCAGGAAACTGTCAGGACCATGGTCCTGACAGTTTCCTGTGGGAGGGGTTTCACCACAATATCAGCCATACAGACCCCCCTGATGATCCATTTGTGAAAAGGAATAGAATTCTCATGTGAAAGGGGGTATCAGCTACTGATTGGGATGAAGTTCAGTTCTTGGTTACAGGTTCTCTTTAAGCCTTTTATACCTTCAGGTGGTTCTGGGTCTCCATGAGCTGTCTGGGTAATCCTTAGTACTTATCCCAGAGAAACATATTAATCCCTGCCATGCACTGATGAGGACCAATAAGTCCAAAATAGTCTGTATGCATGTTGGGTTGATGTGGCTCTGTAAAATGTATTAGCCACAGGCTCACTGTGCACCAGCGGGTCTGGATGTGCAGCCTTGCTTTTTAGGGGCATAAAGAGATGATTTGCATATTTGGGAAACCCCAGTTGCTCATTTACAACTAAATTATTGCAAATGCCTTCTGTTTAAAAGTAAATGTAAAGGCAATATAAAAAGTTACATACTTACCTATGGACAGGGATGGCTCTGGATCATATAGAGCCATCCCTGTACTCTCTTGTACCCCTCGTTCAAGCGCCATCACCCCGTTTAATCTGCCCCCTTGGAAGGCTTCGGAAGCACTTATGTACCTCAGTGCTTCCAAAAATGGGTGGCTCCGCTCATGCATGCGCCGTATGGAGCGGCAAGTATTCAGAAGCACTCGGGAACACAAGTGCTTCTAAAGCCTCCTGGGGGCTCAGAGACGTGAATTCGACCATTCGGTCGACCATTAGATTGTAAGCTTTTGGCAGGGCCCTCTCCCCTTGTGTATCATACATAACTGTGTGCACTTTACCCAGAATTTGGAACTTGTTACCACTACCACTCCAGTTTATGATCTGGCATTGTACTACTGTCTGCATTGTGTATCTTTTTGCTATTACCTGTATTTAGTTGTATCTATTGTCTATTACCTGTATTGTTCTGTCACCACTGTTATCATTGTCTGTAACCTTATTTATTGTACAGCGATGCGTAATATGTTGGCGCTATATAAATCTAATAAATAATAATAATAATAATAATAATAATACACACAACGGGGGTGACAATGCTGGAACAAGGGGAGTAAAAAAAGGCAGGGAAGGCTCTATAGGTAAGTATCTGACTTTTTTATATTGCCTTTATATTTATTTTAAGAATGCAAATTTACATTTTAAAATACAGGAAGTCATTCTGACAAAAAGTTCCTGATGTTTTCTGTCCCACAAGCTAAGGCCTTGTTTTTATCTGTGCGCTTCTGTCCACTTTTCATCAACATGTATAAATCTGTAACATTGATGTGCTGATAAAAACCGGACAGAAGTGTACTAAGTGGAAGGAGGCCTTCAAACTAGCCACACACTAGTAGATTTGCCAGCCAATGTGGCAAAACACTCGACACCTCTCTGATCTGAATCTGATCAGCGAGCCATTGATTCCTAACACACACTGCACATCGATTTTCAATAGATTTCAGCATGGAATCTATTGAAAAACGATCAAACCACAGCATTGCATTGGTCGATGCAGTTCAGCGCTATGGGCTGTCAATCAACTGCTGTCCAATTGATAGTTTTGTTTGATTAATGGAAACTTTGATTGATCAGACATGTTGCAGCAAAGGAAATTAACTGCAAAATTGATAAGTGTGTGGCTAGCATAACAAACTCAGGTATTCCTCCCAATTATGCTTACCAGTCAGCGGCTGCAGCAAGACTTTGGTGACAGGCTCTCCTTTATACAGTCCGTATTGTAGGACTGTAAGATCAGTCTGACAAGGCTTTGCGTTCTCACATCCTGAAAAAAGAGAAAAGGAATAAGAATCAATAGAGAGAGGCGAACACAGGCTGTCATTAATGTGGGGGAAAAAGTTTATCTCTGTCATGCAGATAATATCTCTCTCTCTAGTAACAGAATGGGCCGTTACTAATAAAGGCCCATACACACGTCGGATTTTTGCGAACGACCCGTCGTTTGTACGTTCCGTCGGTCGCACGTCAAATCCGGCGTGTGTACAGACTATCGTTCGAGTGATAAGACTGGTTTTCAGAGAAAACCAGTCTTATCACCCGAACGATAGTCTGTACACACGCCGGATTTGACGTGCGAACGACGGAACGTTCAAACGACGGGTCATTCGCAAAAATCCGACGTGTGTATGGGCCTTAATCCTAATCCTAACATTTGTATAGCGCTTTTCTCCGACAAGATAATTTCCAACAGGTCCATTCTGATTTTCCATCGTTTTATCTGGTTGATTCTGTAAAGAAGTGATTGGATCAGAACAGAAAACAATCGGAAATCAGATCAGACCTGTTGGAAATGATCTATTCGACCCATCTATCTGACGGGAAATGGCATAGTGTGCACCAGGCATGACACCTCAGCAGGGCCATAGACTGATTGCCTCCATGCAACGCAGCACTAAAGCAGTGACTCATGCAAAAGGTGCCCTGACCAAGTACTGAGTGCGTACCTGGGCACACGTAAGCCAATATTTCTGTATAAAGAAAATATACGTTTATTGGTCTTCTGTACCATTCTAATTTTCCCAGATTGTGAATTTGGGGTTTCCCTTACCAGTAAGCCATAATGAACAAACTGAAAAGAAATAAACGTAAAATATTTCACTATGTGTGTAATGAATCCATATGATATGAGTTCCACTTTTTGAAATCAACTGCTGAAATAAATTTACTTTTTGATAATTTTTTTATTTATAGAGATGCAGCTGTAGTGCTGTAGCTGGAGAGTGGAGACCAGGAAGGGCCCGTCAGCTAAGGCCTGTATTCATCCGCATAAAACACTGAGAGGCCAGGGCTTTAACCCCCTTGGCGTTATGATTCTTTCCGGATTTTAGGGTCCAAAAGCGGTGCAATTTTTTTGCACCCTTTCAGACCCTAAGACCTGGAAAAAAATCATGCTGCCAGGGAGATCTGCAGCAGTTTTAGCAATCACTCACCTCCCTGCCTCCAGCGCTGCAGTTATGCCTCCATCCTCCGGGTGGCGCTGCAACTCTAAAGTGAGATTGCCATCTGTTGTCATGCCGACAGCCGGCGATCTCACCAGCAGGAAGCAGAGCCCTGGAGGAGAGGAAGAAGAATGCCAGCAGACGTCGGGATCCCCGGGAGGTATGTAGAAACGCTCCCGCTGCGCGCATTGCTCTGCATACAGCCTCCGGCGGCTACCCCGAGCAGAGGTCGGGATTACCGCTCTTAGCTGCGGTTTTCCGCCCCGACCCTAGCTCGGGATAACCGCCAAGGAGGTTAATCAGTTGTGGCTAGAGGAAACATACCCTGGTCACCTCTTTCAAATGTCTGCAAGTCAACAAGGGATAATTGTTAAAGGACAAATGAAGTGAGAGGGATATGCTGGCTGCCATAATCATTGTATTTTAACCACATACGACGCCGATAGGCGGCGGCAGGTCGTATGTGGATTTACATGGAACCAGCCGCTCCTTTCCATGTCAGTTCACGGAGGGTGTCTCCGTGAACAGCCTGCGAGCCTCCGATCGCGGCTCGCAGGCGAAATGTAAACACGTCGGGAAGAAATCCCGTGTTTACATCGCATGGCGCTGCTTTGCAGCAGCACCGTAAAGGAGATCGGTGATCGCCGGCCTCTGATTGGCCGGGGATCGCCGGCATCTGATAGGCTGAAGCTGAAGCCTATCAGAGGCGGTGCAGGACGGATCGACGTCCTGTGCCGCCCATAGGAAGGAGGGGAGGGAGGGAAGGACAGGGAGGCTGGGAATCGCTGCGGAGGGGGGCTTTGAGGAGCCCCCCCCCCCTGCTTGGCCACACAGAGCGGCGGCGATCAGACCCCCCCAGCAGGTCATCCCCCTAGTGGGGAAAAAAAAGGGGAGGGGGGGGGGGGGGGGAGTCTGATCGCCCTGCCTTATTCCTGATCTGTGCTGTGGGCTGGAGAGCCCGCGCAGCACAGATCTTGCAAAACATCCCTGGTCCTTAAGTGGTTAAGCAATACCAGTTATCTGGCTGTCTTGCTGGTCCTCTGCCTCTAAAGCCCCATCTACACGATACAATTCCATGTGCAATCGATCAAATTCAATTGGATCAAATTAATCAGACATTAGTAGTTAGTTATCAATGCAAAATCGACCACACTATCAATCAAGTCCTGATCCGACATGTCGGATTTAATTGATCCAATTGAATTTGATAGATTGCACGTGGAATTGTATCGTGTAGATGGGGCTTTATGCTTTTAGCCATAGACCCTGAACAAGCATGCAGCAGATCAGATGTTTCTGAAATTATTGTCAGATCTGACAAGATTACCAGCATACTGGTTTCAGGTGTGATTCAGACACTTATGCAGCCTTAATAGACAAGCAGGACAGCCAGGCAACTGGTATTGCTTAAAAGTAAACAAATATGGCAGCTTCCACATACCTCCCACTACAGCTGTCCATTAAAGACAACCTAAAAGTTGATTTTAGGTCCTCCGAACACAGGAGTTGCAATACAGAAGTGTTTAATGTGCAGTCTACTATGGGCTCATGTGCATAAAATCCTGTAAACATGTTTCCTTACCTTCAGTCCCCTCCACGCACATCATGTGTGTCAGTCCTTCCTTTGTATTCTTGCCAATAGCCAGTGTGATAGTCATTCGGCATTGTGGAACGAGCCCCCTCACCTGTGTAGTAAAGTTAAAGACCTCAGCACAATCCAATCATAACAAAGGGCAAGAAGCGAGTTCAGCAGTAGACATATGTGGCTATTCTAGAAACACCTGGTCTGTGGTGAAGTTAAAATGTCCACAAGTTTATTACAACAGGCCCTGGCAACAAAAATCACAAGTCTTGTTATGATGTTCATTGACAGGACTGTAGCCTCCTGTCACATGATGCTGTACTGTGTAACTACGGATGGGCAAACTGGAACCAGGATTCATTTACCATATCCAAAATTTTCCAATATGGGGTTTACATGGAGCAAACGTAAAGTCGAATTTAATTTCCAAAATGCATCACATTTTCTCTTGCACAAATTTCTTCTGGCTTCATACAGCATAACAGTAACATGTAGCTCTCTATGCAAAGCTCGTAGATTACCCGACGTATTTACCGGTTATAGGCCGCTTCTTCAGAGGCACAAAAGAAGGTACACACAATCTGATTAAATATGTATAAAGTTACAGCAAAACATACCTCCACTTAGACTAGATGTGAATCAGAAGACACAATTATAAAGATCAATCTAACCAAATCCAGAAGACACAAACAATTACTAGAGGTCACAAGGCAAATCCAACCATAATTATGCCAATCAAAATGTTGAAATCATGGCCATTCACATTTAGCTTCGCTACTAAATGTGAATGGCCATGATCCCACAGGAGCAATTGTCATTTGCCAAAATCTCAATTGCTCTGCATGCAGCGATTTCGGAGCGATTTTATAAGGGTAAGGAGGAGCATTTAACCGCATAACATTTTTTAAAGTGTTTTGCATTTGCCATAGGTAAAGCAGCTGTGTAATTACATGCATAAAAAACAAGTAAGGAAGCTGAAATCATGTGAGCATTGGGAGTTACAAGGTCTATATACCTCAACAAAAGTAGAGTTTTACTATAATTTGATGGGCATATGTCGTACTTACCAGTGCCAGGTATGCCTTGGTTACAGTGCGCTCTTTAAAACATTTATAGGCACGGCCCGCCGCTTCCTTACTGAGGGCGACACAGAGAGCCCCACTAGTCGAGAAGTCCAGCTGATGGCAGAACCTGGAAAAAAAAGTAGAAGTTAAACTGGCACAAGAAAAAGCCTAAAAGACAGGCAAGAATAGTAAACTGGCCAATCTACCTGCAACCTGTCTATGTTCCCAATGCAGAGATTTTCTCTATCCTCCCCCTTACCTCTTAGCAATTGAATGAATTAAATTCAGACAAAAATTAAAACCGATAATGGAAATGGTAATGTGTGATCCAGTAACATAGTGCAGATGGTTAAAGGATACCTTAGTGCTTAATGAAGCGTACTGTGCATGTGTGGAGTTGTACAGATGCTTATGGCACCTCCCATGACCTGGTGTCAACCTCCGTTCTCGGGCAATTGACTCCCTTCTTTAATCCTGGTTGGCGCCCTCTGACCCGGACATACTACACTGCGCATCCTAATATGTCCGTTTGGGGTGGAGGGCGTACCGGGTACATGTTGTGAAAGGAGTGCATGCATACACCACATGGGGTCAACAGGAAGTGCAGTCACAAGATGCCCAAGCAGACATACGCATAATAGTATGTCCAGGTCAGAGGGCATTGACCGCGCCCACCAGGAGTAAAAACCGGGGTTAATTACTGTGTGATGCCAGGGCATGGTAAGCATCTGCACAACTCCCCACACAGAGCAGGCGACAATTTTTAACTATTTTAAAGACGAACTCCAGTGAAAATACCATAATGAACAAAAGTGCTTAATTTTTTACAATAATTATGTATAAATGTTTAAATCAGTGTTTGCCTATTGTAAAATCTTTCCTCTCCCTGATTTACATTCTGACATTTATCATATGGTGACATTTTTACTGCTGGCAGGTGATGTCAGTGGAAGGAGATGCTGCTTGCTTTTTTGGCAGTTGGAAACAGCTGTTATTTCCCACAATGCAACAAGGCTCCCATAGCGTGATATCAGCACCATGGTCCCGACATCACAATGTGGGAGGGGTTTCAACAAAATATCAGCCATACAGAGCCCCTGATGATTTGTTTGTGAAAAGGAGAAGATTTCTCATGGGAAAGGGGGCATCAGCTACTGATTGCGATGAAGTTCAAAATTTGGTCACAGTTTCTCTTTAAGCGCTAAGGTATCTTTTAATGTAAAGTGCCTCTGAGCTGGTGTTAAAAAATAAAAAAAAATGACCAAAGCCCATGATGGGCTAGATCAACATTTAAGATGTATTCTGGCAGTACCTGTTGTTGTCAGGGTTCACATTCCCCTCATTCAGACACTTCTACAAAGGTAATCTAGCCCACCATGGCCTTCATGCGACAGATTTCTCCTCGGTTAAGGGGCACTTTAACAATTTTCTGTAATTTGTTCATGTCCCTTTTGTACCTCCTACACTCACTAAACACTTTTCTAATACTGGGTGAGGCCTTCCTATGTAGTCAAAACAACCTCCATGGATTCCAAGAGATGTTGGAAAAATGTATTTTGCGATTCTAAACCATATTGACCAATGACATTTCTGCACATTTATCAGCTGCACATTCGTGTTACGGATCTCCTCTTCTACCACTTTCCACACCACCGTCAGCCTGGACTGCAGACAAGGCAGGTTGGTTCATGGATTAATGACCCGACACCTAAGGGCCTCAACAGGAACTGCGAGTCATCAAATAGGTTATGTTTTTCAAGTCTCCAACAGCCCAGTTTTGTTGAGCCTGTGCCCGCTGCAGTGTAAACTTTTTGTACTTGGCTAACAGGAATGGCTCACTGCAGTGTAACCTTTCTGTACTTGGCTAATAGGAGTGGAAACATTTTAGACAAGCTGTCCATCCTGAAATGCTTTTCTGCTCACCACAGCTGTAGAGTGGTTGCCTGAGTTACTACCGCCTCACTGTCATATCAAGCTCCAATTCCAGTATCCTATTTTTTTACTTGAAATTATTGCTACTGACCTGCAGGTAGACTATCCTGCCAGCACTATGGGGTTGAGTCACTCTAACAAATAGCATGCCTTATCAGAGTTGGTGTGCCTTATCAGAGTAGCATAGCGAGCGCTACAAACTTATTCCTGCTAATTGGCAATGTTGAGAGCTCCACTCATCCTGCCCTGAGCCCCTGCGGGTCGAATCACTGTAAAGGACATTATCCCCACACTTTGATTGGCCCAATAGGCTGCCTGTCAAGTGACATGCAGCCTATTGGGCCAATCAAAGTGCGGGGATAATGTCCTTTAAAGTAATTGGACCCGCAGGGACTCAGGGCAGGACGAGTGGAGCTCTCGTCATTGCTAATTAGCAGGCATACGTTTGTAGCGCTCGCTATGCTACTCTGATAAGGCATGTTAACTCTGATGAGGCATGCTATTTGTTATAGTGAATCAACCCCTATGAGAGTTACTCACCTGAACCCATAATAAGTATCTGGATCAGCCAGTTCAGGGAAGCGATGCTTCAGCTGGCTCTGTACAGTCACTTTCTCATACCACATCTTGCTGTCTATCCGGATATCCCAGTGCTTGTTCACCACTAAGAAGTCCGGGCTCTGGTATAGAATGCGCAGGTTCTCAATACTGCCTGGCTCCATGGAAACGCAGCTGCCACCTAAAAGACAAAGGAAATAACAAGATGCTACTGATTCAAATATTTAGTTTGGGAGTAGCCAAATGTAGCCTATAAAATCAGTGCATTTATTTCCTCCCATGGAAGGTTAGTTTTAATGTCAAATGCTGCTGTAAACAAAACATACGACAGCTGACAGTGTAGACATGGTACTGTTACTATGAACGTAGGTATAGATTTTCTTTGCAGGTCAATTTCCGAAAGAGCATAAGTAGTAGACCCCCTTTGCTAGTTCCAAACATATCAGCATACTTTGTCAAAATAGCATACAGTTAAGGTGAAATCAATGGAATCCAGTATAATGAATGACTGATCCCAGCTCATCGGCTCGATCCTGGGCAAGGAGAGCTAGTGCCGGTGCACTGCTCCATGCAGGTACACCACCCCTGCTCCACAAAGTGATACTTGTATTCAGGAAGAAGGAGGCACTCCACAGGCTTGAACTTGCGTTCAGTTTATTGCATGTCGTTACACTACATGTTTCGGGCTCCGCCCTTCATCAGGTGTGTCACACCTGATGAAGGGCGGAGCCCGAAACATGTAGTGTAACGACATGCAATAAACTGAACGCAAGTTCAAGCCTGTGGAGTGCCTCCTTCTTCCTGAATACATGAAATCAATGGAATCATTGCCCCTTTGCTGGATCGCTGGGCTAAAGGCTCGGTCCTCACTTCACTCTGACTTTTTATTCTAAGGCTTCTTTCAGATAGGAGTCTGATCTGTGCGCTTGCCGAGCAGTCCAGTCTCCCGTCTGCCACCCGCCGGTGCTATTTGGGTGCAATTTAAATGCAACCTAATTGCAGTGGTTGTAACACCACACGTGTCAGCGCTGAGACACAGTAGTGTTACAGGAAGGCAGACAACTACAATATGTTGAGGCTGAGCGCAGCATCTGACTCCATGGGGAAGGTGGGGGAGCTTGGCCAGTGCAGAAGAGCAGCTGACAGGTGGTGAATTCACCACCACCTGTCAGCTGCTGGTCGTAAAGAAGCCTTACTCTGTCCACTTGGACAGCGCACACCAGGACCTTTGCCCACTTGCTTTTCTTGGGGTGGAAACTCAGTTTGCAACGATAGTGCTGCTGGAGGGTATTATGGGGTTAATTTATGTGCTTCATGGTTTTGCACATGCTCAGTAGCATTTATTGCTATTTTGATGGGGTATGCTGAAATGCTGGATCTCTTAACATTGCCCCTGCAGGAAAGGCACAGCAAAATATCGTTACTACTGCTTGTAACTACACTGACCACATAGGGGGACACAGGAACAGTCATTCATGTAATGATTGACTGTTCCCATGTCACCTGCTTGTGTGCCCCTATGTGGTCAGTGTAACGATTGGTTATTCCTGTGTCCCCCCTATGTGGTCAGTGTATTGTAACACAATGGGTGCCTGCGCACGACAACATTACTCGTAGTTAGTGCATCAACCCCATAGATTCTTTTAGCATGTTGATCTAAAGATAAGACAAATAACATTTATATTGCGCTTTTCTCCAGGAGGACTGAAAGCACTAGATATGCAGCCACTCAAGTTCGTTCAGTAGTAATGTTAAGGAGTCTAGCCCAGGGACTCCTTACTAAATAGGTGAAGGCTAACTGAACATGAAGAGCTGATATTTGAACCCTGTTCTCCTGTATCATACGATCCAGCCTGTATATAACTATTATGTACCATATTAGCAGCGCCCTGCCACCTCTACTGCAACACCGAGGAAGCCACACTCTGCCAGCCTGCGGAGGGCGCTCTATCTGCGCTTCATAAGCGTGCATGATGTAAACAAACCCTGGAGCTGCTGCACCTCCTCTTACCTGTCTGTATGAGCTCTGTACGTCCCGGACCTCTACACTACGCCTGCCGCAGCCAATCACCGCAGCGCCACATCCCGGGCAGCCAATCCAAGCGCAGAGCCGCGCAAGTCATGTGACGCTGCCCGGAAGTGGAAGTGTGGCGGGAATCTTGTCAGAGCAGCAGCCACAGCCATGGAGGAGGAGGAGGAGTATGAGCTGTACGGGGTGGAGGAGGACTATGAGAGCCAGTTCGCTTCCGAGCTGGAGGTGCTGGCCGAGCTGGAAGGTGATGAGGGGGAAGGAACACTGCCGTGCTATGTGCATTGCCTGCATGACTGACAGCAACCTCTGTGTGTTCCCTGCTGGTTACTGGTTACTAGTGACTATATGCACCATATAGGTCCCCTACTCTGCGCCACATAGGTCCCCCTACTCTGCGCCACATAGGTCCCCCTACTCTGCGCCACATAGGTCCCCCTACTCTGCGCCACATAGGTCCCCCTACTCTGCGCCACATAGGTCCCCCTACTCTGCGCCACATAGGTCCCCCTACTCTGCGCCACATAGGTCCCCCTACTCTGCGCCACATAGGTCCCCCTACTCTGCGCCACATAGGTCCCCCTACTCTGCGCCACATAGGTCCCCCTACTCTGCGCCACATAGGTCCCCCTACTCTGCGCCACATAGGTCCCCCTACTCTGCGCCACATAGGTCCCCCTACTCTGCGCCACATAGGTCCCCCTACTCTGCGCCACATAGGTCCCCCTACTCTGCGCCACATAGGTCCCCCTACTCTGCGCCACATAGAGCCCCTGACACTCTGCGCCACATAGAGCCCCAGACACTCTGCGCCACATAGAGCCCCAGACACTCTGCGCCCAATAGAGCCCTTGACACTCTGCGCCACATAGAGCCCCTGACACTCTGCGCCACATAGAGCCCCTGACACTCTGCGCCACATAGAGCCCCAGACACTCTGCGCCACATAGAGCCCCAGACACTCTGCGCCACATAGAGCCCCAGACACTCTGCGCCACATAGAGCCCCTGACCCTCTGCGCCACATAGAGCCCCTGACCCTCTGCGCCACATAGAGCCCCTGACCCTCTGCGCCACATAGAGCCCCTGACCCTCTGCGCCACATAGAGCCCCTGACCCTCTGCGCCACATAGAGCCCCTGACCCTCTGCGCCACATAGAGCCCCTGACCCTCTGCGCCACATAGAGCCCCAAAGCTCTTGACACTGCGCCATATAGTGCCTATATAAGTTATTTAATTACAAATTATGTTCCTATTCAATACCCAATCCAGTGACTCCTTAATCAGTTTATTGTGCAGTGAACACACATCTGTGCAGCCTTTGTCTAACCTTTTGTGTGGGATTCAAGCAATATATGAAAGGGGGGTTAGCAATAAGCCAATTTTTCTTAACTTTCTTTGTAGCACTTTGTCTTATAAATTTTTGTGTCCTATTTCTGATTTTGTTTTTATTGTTAGCTGATGAGCCGTGTCGTCCTGAGCCAAAAGTATCACAGTTTCGCAACAAACTTTCATTTGAGGAGGCACTTACTGCTGCTGATCATGTGACCAGGTCTGAGGCCAGTAAAGAAAATGGTGATGTCACTTCAGGAAAATCGAAGAAGCGAGATGCCACCTTCCTCCACCTCTCAGAAGAGGATGAGCTGTCAGACAGCTTTTTTGAGCCACCTCTCAGTATGTGTTCCTTACAGATTTATCTATCTATATCCATATATAGTGACTAGTATTTAGTGAAACATTCACCTAATGTGCCAGTTAGCTTCACCGGAGGGGGGAAGGTGGGATTAGCAAATCGCTGAACTATTAAAACTGCTAGAAGCTTTCACTTACTAACCTACCATCTGCATCCTGAGTGATGCTAATTGGCATTTTATTTTTGGGTTTGAGGGGGGCAAAATGACTTGCCTAAATGGTGCTGCTCCTCTGGCCTCTCGTCCGTATGAGAGCCACCATCATCTCCGTGGACTGACCGCAGTTGCACCACATTATGAATTTGTGCTCTCACATCCATGGACTACATCTCCCGGCATGCATTGCTTTGGGCACATGTGGGATTTTGCCTGCAAGATGAAAATACAGCAGCAGATGTTTCTGTGGAGAAGATGGAGGTTCCCATGGCCAGAGGCGCAGCACCCTGTAGCTAAATGATTAGCTCACCCCGTCTCCTGCTTACCCAAATGGCACACTATCATGAACCTCTCATGGGAAGGTTTGTTTAAAAAAAAATATAATAATAATAAGCAGAGCACAAATTTTTGGGAGGGGTGTTACTGGTTTGCCACTAAATTTATAAATGAAGTGGACTAGTCCATCTTTCTATCAGTTGAGGCATTGGGTGCAAGAGAGTTTAAAGAGTTCCTCTTCCTGATTTACATTCTGACATTTATCACGTGGTGACATTTTTACTGCTCGCAGGTTATGCCAGAGGAAGGAGATGCTGCTTGCTTTTTTGGCAGTTGTAAACGGCTGTTTCCCACAATGCAATGAGGTTCAGACAGGAAAGTGTCCGGACCATGGTCCTGACATCACACTATGGGAGGGATTTCACCACAGTATCAGCCATACAGAACCCCCTGATGATCCGTTTGAGAAAAGGAAGAGTTCTCATTGGAGTCACATGAAGTTCAATTCTTGGTTACAATTTCTCTTTAAGGCCCGGTTCACAGTAGCACTGGAGGAAAACTCATCCCTGTAAAAACTGTTACGTGTAACCGATCAGTTTTTAAAGGCATCAATGCGACGCAACCGTCTATCCGGAAAAAATTACAGTAAAATGGATCCGTAGGTTAACATCGGATCCGTTCCGTTTGGGTCCATTAAGTGTTTTTTTTTTTTTTTTGTTGTGCCAGTGTGGCCCGGGCCTAAGGGCATAAAATTAGTCTTTAATAGTTGTAGGTATTTCTGGGGACAAGAAATGAGGGAACACAATAGGCTTGACTAAGGTTTGGCTGTGTAATGGTAGAGAGGATACCAAAGCTTTTATTCTCTTGACATTTTTTTTTTCTTTTCAGCTCCTAAACCCAAGCGCCCAAGAATTGATGCTGTTAAGAAGTTGGATTTTGGATCGGAAGACCGATCTTTGGACAACACCGCAGTCAGCGATGATATTACTCCTCCAGCATCCCCAGAGCCCACAGACGAGCAGAAAGAAAGGTATTTCACTCTGGTGTGATAGCATGGCCTCAAACTTACATTAGAACAGCCTGAAGATGGGAGTGGGAGGTGTTGAAATATGGGAGGTACTTAAAGCAAACCTGAACTGAAAATAAACATATGAGAAAATTATTTGATTGTGTAGCAGCAACAGGGCTGTGGAGTCGGTACAAAAATCCACCGATTCCGACTCCTCAGGTTAGGATTCCACCCACTCTAATTTGCATATTACAATCTTGTTGATTGAAAGTATGTAACATGAAATGCATCTCTTAACTGCTGTTATGTCTTCGGACACTGTTGACCCTTCCACCGATGGAGGAGACGTTACCCAGTAATGGGATCTAAGCGCCCACGGGTCTTCACCAACAAACCCCAAGGGGAAAGCTGGACTTAGCTGCCTAGTGTTCACCAGGTCAGTACTGGGATAGTCTCAGCTGGTGGTTGGGAGAACAGTGCCACTAGAGTAATCCAGTAAGGGTAAGTCCGTTGAGGCAATCCGGGTCAGGGCAGGCGGCAGGCAAGAGCAGAGTCCAATAGCAATCCGGGTCAGGGCAGGCGGCAGGCAAGAGCAGAGTCCAATGGCAACCCGAGTCAGGGCAGGCGGCAGGCAAGAGCAGAGTCCAATAGCAATCCGAGTCAGGGCAGGCGGCAGGCAAAAGCAGAGTCCAATAGCAATCCGGGTCAGGGCAGGCAGCAGGCAAGAGCAGAGTCCAATGGCAATCCGAGTCAGGGCAGGCGGCAGGCAAGAGCAGAGTCCAATAGCAATCCGAGTCAGGGCAGGTGGCAGGCAAGAGCAGAGTCCAATAGCAATCCGGGTCAGGGCAGGCGGCAGGCAAGAGCAGAGTCCAATGGCAATCCAAGTCAGGGCAGGCGGCAGGCGAATCAGGATAGTCAAACAGGCAGGGTCACAACAGAAGATCAGACAGGAAATCAGGCTTGGTCAAGAGCGAACCGCTGAACACCACACTAGCTGTCAGAACGAACAGCACTGAACGCTGGGAAGGGACCACCTTTTATAGGGGCAGGGCCGCACTTTGGCGCGCGATCTCGAACGCTGCGCATGCGTACAAATGTCCGCCATAGTCCTGCGCATGCGTATGCATGACCTGACGCCATTCCGCATGGACGTACGCACGCCCCCGACCGTCGTAGCCAAACCACGGGGGCGCGCAGAGACCACCGGACGCCAGTGCGGGACTGAAGCCACACACGGAGGATGCCGTGGACGGAGCAGAGCCACGTGAGTATGACACTGCCCCCCCCTTAAGGGCAGTCTCCGAATGCCCTCAGGACCAGGTTTCCCTGGAAATCTCTTGTGGAAAGCCTTCACCAGCCGAGGAGCATGGACGTTCCGTGCCGGTTCCCAGGAATTCTCCTCAGGACCGAAACCAACCCATTTGATCAAATAGTGTACTGAGTTCCCCCGCCTTTTGCTATCCAGGATTCTCTCTACCTCAAATTCCTCTTGACCCTCAACCAAGGTAGGCTGAGGAGGACCAGTCACTCTACTGCTGTA
This sequence comes from Hyperolius riggenbachi, assembly GCF_040937935.1. Lineage (NCBI taxonomy): Eukaryota > Metazoa > Chordata > Amphibia > Anura > Hyperoliidae > Hyperolius > Hyperolius riggenbachi. Next base: position 80,689,494 of record NC_090652.1, on the reverse strand, counting down.
ACGATCATGTACTACCTTCTTCAGGCAAGATACGTGGAATACCGGATGAATCTTAATAGACTCGGGTAAAGCAAGCTCGAACGCTACATCATTGATCTTCTGGATGATGGAAAAAGGACCGATAAACTTGGGTCCTAACTTCCTGAAAGGACAGCGGATATTGAGATTAGTTGTTGACAACCATACTTTATCTCCTATTTTGAAAACCGGATTCCTGCCTCTCTTCTTGTCAGCAAACTTCTTTGCTTTGGTCTGGGCCTGCTGAATTTTCTCCTGCAGTTGAATAAAGTTTTCTGATAGCCACTCTAGTCTCTCTTGAACTTGTGGAACCGATGAATCCGTTTTGATACCCGGAAATTACTGGATGAAATCCATAATTTGAAAAATAAGGAGTTTGTCCTGTGGTTGAATGAACCGAGTTGTTATATGCCACCTCTGCCAAGGGTAGAAGACTAGACCAATCATCCTGGGCTGCTGAAGAGAAGCATCACAAATATTGTTCCAGAGATTGATTGGTCCTCTCCGTCTGGCCATTAGTTTGAGGATGATACCCTGAAGACAAAGAAAGTTTCACATCCAAGTTTTTCCATAATTCCTTCCAAAACTTTGAGGTAAATTGTACCCCTCTATCAGATAGAATATTAGCTGGCAATCCATGCAAGCGAACAACTTCCTTGATAAAAATCTCAGCAGTAGTAGCAGCCGACGGAATTCCTTTTAGGGCTATGAAATGGGCCATCTTAGTAAACCTGTCAACTATCACCAAAATAGCCGTGTTGCCGGAGGATACAGGTAATTCCACAATAAAATCCAATGATATCTCCCAGGGGCGGGAGGGAATGGGAAGTGGTGTTAAAAGTCCCCATGGTTTGGACCTGGAACTCTTAGATCTAGCACATATAGAGCATGCCAGCACATAATCAGCACAATCCTTCCTCATCTCTGGCCACCAAAAATTTCTCTGTAATAGTTCCAAAGTTTTAGCAGTTCCACCATGGCCGGCCAGTTTATGATCATGACATAAAGATAAAACAGATTCTCTATCATCTTTGGGAACAAAGATTTTTATCCTTAAACAAAAATAGACCATCCTGCAACTGAAGTCCAAAGGATGAATCTGGAGGTGAAGACAAGGAACTGAGTCTGATCTGTTGTAGGACATCAGATTGGATGAGGAGAAAGTTCCGGATGGACAGAATAGTATCTGGAGGGGAAGAAGGATCCTTTTCAGTAAACATTCGTGAGAGGGCATCAGGCTTCGTATTTTTTGAACCTGGACGATAAGTCAAATGAAAATTGAACCTAGAAAAGAACAAAGCCCATCTAGCCTGCCTGGGTCTGAGGCGTTTAGCGGTGCGAAGATACTCCAAGTTCCGGTGATCAGTAAAGATAAGAATAGGCTCCTTAGTTCCTTCAAGTAAATACCGCCACTCCTCAAGGGCTAATTTAATGGCCAAGAGCTCTCTATCTCCAATGTCATAATTCTTTTCTGCAGGATTTAATTTCCTAGAAAAATAAGCAACCGGATGTAGTGTAGATTTGGGTTCAAAATACTGGGACAAGACCGCCCCTACTGCGGATTCTGACGCATCCACCTCAAGCACAAAGGGTCTGGTTGGATCAGCATGCTGTAATATTGGAGCAGATGTAAACAGCTTCTTGAGTAAATCAAATGCTACTTGAGCTTCCGGAGTCCAGGAGAAAGTACGTTGAGCCTTGGTAAGCTGTGTAATTGGAGTTACAACAGCTGAGAATCCTTTAATAAATTTCCTATAGAAATTTGCGAACCCTAAAAATCGTTGCACCCCTTTCTTATCAATAGGTGTGGGCCAATCCAAAATGGCTGAGACTTTATTGGGATCCATAGAAATACCGCCAGGGGAGATATGTAAACCCAAAAACTGTATATTTGTCTTCTCAAACTCACATTTGGACGCCTTAGCGTAAAGACCATGCACTCTTAAACGTCCCAGCACCTTCTTTACATGTTCTTGATGATTCTCCAAAGAATCTGAAAAGATCAGGATGTCATCCAAATATACGATCATAAATTGATCCAGGAAATCTCTAAAGATGTCATTCACCAGATGTTGGAAGGTAGCAGGAGCATTGCACAGCCCAAATGGCATAACAAGGTATTCATAATGTCCGAACCGTGATCTGAAGGCGGTCTTCCATTCGTCACCCTTACGGATGCGGACTAAATTGTAAGCTCCACGAAGGTCTAACTTAGAGAAAACTTGGGCAAATCGGAGATGTTGAAACAAATCGGTCATAAGAGGAAGAGGATATCTGTTCTTGACTGTTATTTTATTGAGACCTCTGTAATCTTCACAAGGACGGAGAGATCCATCTTTTTTTCTACAAAAAATATGCCTGCACCTGCTGGGGAAGTAGAGGCCCTGATGAAACCTTTGCGGAGATTCTCCTCAATGTAGTCCTTTAATGTTTGTGTCTCCGGTTCTGATAGTGGGTAGACATGACCAAAGGGAATTTCGTCCCCGGGTAAAAGGTCGATAGGACAATCATAAATCCTATGAGGAGGGAGTTCATCGGCAGATTTTTCATTAAATACATCCAAGAAATCGTGATACTGAGGAGGGACTAGTGCCTTATTTTCAGAATGGATACATAGTAGTTTTCCTGCCCTTGGAAGACAATAGCGAGCGCAGTAGGCAGAAGAAAAGGTGATTCTTTCCGTAGCCCAGTCAATCCGGGGGTTGTGTGCCTGCAGCCAAGGCATTCCGAGAATGATTGGGAATAACGGGGACGGAAGTAAATCAAAACAGAGATATTCTTGGTGTTCCTTATCAATGGTAGTAAGTAAAGGTAGGGTTTCCTGCATAATTGGTCCTGAACCAATATTTGAACCATCAGCTAATTGTATAGGGAGAGGGTATTTTTTGTTCCGGGTACCAAGATTTAGTTGTTGAGCCAAGTTGGAGTCAATGAAGCATGAACATGCGCCTGAGTCAATGATTGCTTTGACCTCGGTCATCCCTCTTGGGCCCTGTAGAGACAAAAATAAAGAAATATGAGCAGAGGATCCAAAGGATGGAATCCCAGAAGTTTTCTCCGAATCTGCCGACTTACTATTAGGTCTTATTTGGCAAGAATTCCGGAAATGACCCATGCCTCCACAATAAAGACATAAGTTGGCCATACGCCGACTTTGGCGTTCTTCTGCAGTAAGAGGAGCTCGGGCAAGGCCTATCTGCATTGGTTCAGGAACATCCTGGGCCGGAGTAGGTGTGGCTGAGGACCCTCCAGGAACAGATGAAGAAATTGTGGAAGGGCCCCATACAGGACGGACAACACCTGCCTTTTCCAATCTCCTTTCCCTGAAGCGACGATCAATCTGGATCGCCAAGGTGGTTAGTTCCTTAAGAGTCTCGGGAACCCCTACCCGAGCAAGTTCATCTTTAAGTTGTTCACTTAGACCCAAGCGAAACTGGTGTTTAAGGGCAGCATCATTCCACAAAGAATCGGAACTCCACCTGCGAAAATCTGACACATATTCCTCCACAGGTCGTCTGCCCTGTTGCAGGGCCGTTAGAGCAGCTTCAGCAGAAGCAACACGACCCGGATCGTCATAGAGTTCCGCTAGTGCAGTAAACAATGCTTCAGAAGAGCCAAGAGCAGGATCTTGGAGGTCTCTAAGTTGTAAAGCCCAAGACTGAGGTTCCCCTTGAAGAAGTGAAATGATTGTGCCTACTTTGATCTCCTCAGAAGAATAGGTACGGGGTTGCAAAGAAAAATATAATTGACAAGCCCCCTTGAAAACCCTGAACTTGCTGCGATCTCCTGAAAATCGATCTGGTAGAGGGATCTTGGGCTCGGGAGCAGGGGTGGTGACAGTGACAGACGGAGTGGGTGGAACTACCGGAGGAGCAGCAGCAGCTATCTGAATCTGTCCTTGCAACTGGTGGTAACTCTGTTGGACCTCCTGAACGGATATCCGAAGTTGAGCTATTTGTTGACATAGTTGCTCAATGGCCGAGGTTTCCGTGGGGTTAGGTCCTCCAGAGGCTTCCATTTTATGTTACGGCTGTTCGTATCTGTTATGTCTTCGGACACTGTTGACCCTTCCACCGATGGAGGAGACGTTACCCAGTAATGGGATCTAAGCGCCCACGGGTCTTCACCAACAAACCCCAAGGGGAAAGCTGGACTTAGCTGCCTAGTGTTCACCAGGTCACTACTGGTTTAGTCTCAGCTGGTGGTTGGGAGAACAGTGCCACTAGAGTAATCCAGTAAGGTTAAGTCCGTTGAGGCAATCCGGGTCAGGGCAGGCGGCAGGCAAGAGCAGGGTCCAATAGCAATCCGGGTCAGGGCAGGCGGCAGGCAAGAGCAGAGTCCAATGGCAATCCGAGTCAGGGCAGGCGGCAGGCAAGAGCAGAGTCCAATGGCAATCCGAGTCAGGGCAGGCAGCAGGCAAGAGCAGAGTCCAATGGCAATCCGAGTCAGGGCAGGCGGCAGGCAAGAGCAGAGTCCAATAGCAATCCGAGTCAGGGCAGGTGGCAGGCAAGAGCAGAGTCCAATAGCAATCCGAGTCAGGGCAGGTGGCAGGCAAGAGCAGAGTCCAATAGCAATCCGGGTCAGGGCAGGCGGCAGGCAAGAGCAGAGTCCAATGGCAATCCAAGTCAGGGCAGGCGGCAGGCGAATCAGGATAGTCAAACAGGCAGGGTCACAACAGAAGATCAGACAGGAAATCAGGCTTGGTCAAGAGCGAACCGCTGAACACCACACTAGCTGTCAGAACGAACAGCACTGAACGCTGGGAAGGGACCGCCTTTTATAGGGGCAGGGCCGCACTTTGGCGCGCGATCTCGAACGCTGCGCATGCGTACAAATGTCCGCCATAGTCCCGCGCATGCGTACGCATGACCTGACGCCATACCGCATGGACGTACGCACGCCCCCGACCGTCGTAGCCAAACCACGGCCAGCAACGCGCGTGCGCAGAGACCACCGGACGCCAGTGCGGGACTGAAGCCACACACGGAGGACGCCGCGGACGGAGCAGAGCCACGTGAGTATGACAACTGCCAACGCTTACAAATTTTAAAAGACAACTGAAGTGAGAGGGATATGGAGGCTGCCATATTTATTCCCTTTTAAACAATACCAGTTACCTGGATATCCGGTGGATCTTCTGCCTCTAATACTTTTAGTCCTAGACTAAAACTAGTCCTTGGTAAGAGCACTTGTAGAAGACAGGAACAAAGAACATGGATCAGGCCCTAGGCAATGTGACTGTGGGTACATGTAGGAGTGATGTGCAGGTACTCTGCAGGGGAATGAGGGCATTCTTCCTTTATTACACATTCTTCATGCACAATCTGAACATGGATCAGGCCCTTGGCAATGTAACTGTGGGTACATGTAAAAGTGATGTGCAGGTACTCAGAGGAAGAATCACCTCATTATCCTGCAATTACACATTCTGCAGGGACAATCTGCACCAAGTTTACGGGTGATAGACAACACCTATATGTTCAATGTGCACAACATTCTCAGTGGATTCCCCGCAGCTCTGTGGGGAGTGCATATGCAGAGTTTAGTACTACTGTGTAACAAAGTAAAGCTGAGACAGATGAAATTAAAGTTTTATACATACATGGGGCTTCCTCCAGCCCCCTTCAGGCTAATCAGTCCCTCGCTGTCCTCCTCCACCACCTGGATCTGGTTGCTGATTAAAGGCTGGGACATTTTGGAGTGGTCATCGCAGTCACCAGACTTAAATCCGATTGAGAACCTCTGGTGGGACTTAAAGAAAGCAGTTGCAGTGCGCAAGCCTAAGAATGTGACTGAACTGGAGGCTTTTGCCCATAAAGAATGGGCTAAGATACCCGTAGATCGCTGCAAGACACTGGTGTCAAGCTATGCTTCACATTTAAAAGCGGTTATAACTGGAAAATGTTGTACTAAGTACTAAGAATGAATGTCACTTGGGGGTTGAATAAAACTGTTAATGATGTGAGCACAGAAAAGACATTTGTGGTTATTTCATTATAAATGTTATGTTATATTTGTCTGACTTACAAGTGCCTCTTTGATTTAATTGTAAACAAGATGACTGAAATGATCAAAATCAATGTCAAACTGGCCAAAGCACTCAATTTCACTGGGGGTTGAATAATTTTGAACACAACTGTATAAAACTTTTCTTTTCATCCGTTCCAGGTACCCTTTAATTTGTAGTCACCAAACCAATTTTTAACATATCAAATTATTTGATTTCATGAGTAAAGGGAGTGCATATATTTGCATAAACCAGCGTTAACGCAGAATTATTTCCATCTTATTAACCATCTCTATCCATGACACAGCTACACATCAGGCTTTTTTTTTACAGCATAATGTTATTTAGATGTTACTTAGTATATATAAATATAAAAGATTCCTGTGTACACATCATATATACTGTAAAGTCACAATCCGATATGTATGTCTGACTTTCAAAATACAGGGACTGCTTTATTGAAGCAGCACAAGTAACTATATTTTGATTGGTTTATTTCATTTTTGTGGACTAAGCACAGCTATTACTGTATATATAAAATATGTGATGACTATTATCTGAGAAATAGAACATTTTATAATATTTTCAGTTTTAATTTCAGGAGTCAGAGTGGGCTGTTCAATGGGCTGTTCACAGTGCCCACGTTGCTTTACAGCTGGACGTTCAATGAAAGTGCAGCATGCAGTGCGTTATAGGTGGTTTTAGCTGCATTAGACTGTTTGCACATGCTCAGTAAGGGGAGAGTCAGCTATTGTTCTTAGCCGCATGGCTAATTAATATTCACTGCACTGTAGTGTTGTCCAGATCATGAACAATTCGGATCTTTGATCTGGATCTTTTTTGTGAAACGAATCATCTGGATCATCACAATGAATGATTTGGTTCTCAGTGGATGTCTGGAAGAAACAGGAACTGCAGCTTCTGTACACAAGCACAATTTTCCTGCTGCATCTCTCCCTTCCCTATTAGCACCCTCAATGTGCCTTCATTCTCCTGCACCTCTCACTCTGCTGCACCCCTGCTTCCCGCTTCCCTAGTAAAATGATTCAAAGATCCGGATCTTTTTAATGATCCGAATCGAATCATCCGAATCATTGAAAAGATCCGGACTTCCCAGGATAGCACCAAGAGCCTCATAACGCAGCTCAATCTGACGTCCAACTTCAACACCACCATGCGTTGAGTTAGGGGCATGTTATGTGACCTTAATGTCCCCTAAAACACAACGTCTTGGTGTGAAAGAGGCCTTAAACAGAAAATGAAACTAACTCCTCTTGCTAATTAACACACGTATGTCATAGCAAATTACATCATCAGAAATAATTTCTGGAATGTAATCTGCTTTCTCTTTCTAACCTTTGAGTCATACTAGGAGACCTCTGCCAAGTATTAGCTAATGTGCTTGCTAAAATATTTCAGCTATTGGTTAGGTCATTCTCAGCGTGGGAATAAATGCGATTAATTTCACATCATTACACTTTAAGCAAGATACAAAAACTGATTATTAATCATTTCAACTGTAATTTTGAGTCTATGGCCTAAAAGAAAATCAAAAGATAAAAATGAATGAAAGCAGAATATAACACTGCATTTCAACTTTGCTCTAAAACATTATTTACAGTATATTATATGCAACCAGCATTTTTTTTTTTTTTTTTTACTAGACCAGCATTGGAAGGGTTACACAGTGCTTTAAAGTTCCTGGAGATTTCTGCAGACTCATCCGAAGCTGACATAGATACATTTTGTTTACATAAATGTATCTAAGTGTTGAATGTGACTCTGACTGAGAAGGAGTTGGAGGACAGCCAAAGAGTGTGTATCATTTCTCAATAGATACATATAACTAAATAGAATGTAACAATCTGAACTTCTGCATATCTCTCCATGGAACTTTAAACCTCTGTGTTTAACCCTTCCAATGCTGGTCTAGTAAAAAAAATGCCTTTTGCATATAATATGCTGTAAATAATGTTTTAGAGCAAAGTTGAAATGCAGGGTTATATTCCGCTTGAAAGAAGGAAAGAATACAATATTATATATTTGACACAGTAAGCTAAAGCTGTTTGTCCCTAAGTAGCTACTGCACAGGCGCGGCCGCGCTCGTTCATGAAGATTAGTGCTGCTGGGAACTTTCATAGACTCCCCGGCAGCAGTGGTGTTCCTGAGGAGGATGTGGTATCTCACTTTATTTTACCACCTCGAGTTTGCTTTAAATCTATCACGTTTATGTAGAGCAAATTAATGTACTGCTTTTGTTGAGTTCTGTGTATTGTTGTCATGCTAGGAATGGAAAGTTTCAGTACTGCCCCGCTCTTGAGATCAGCGATATGGCTCCTCTGCAAGACACACCACGAAAATCCGAACAGAAACGTGTACTGAAGCGACCCCCCATTCTGGAAGATTACATCCATGTGACATCTGGTGATGGCACCAGGGTGTACATGACCTTGAAGGAGGACCAGGATGGGACAGGAACTGTGGTAAGAGGATTGTTGGATGCCTCATCATGCTTGCTGCACTTGAACCTGGTGTTTCTATTTTAAGTCCTCTTGGAGATTCCGATGGGGGTATTTTAATTCAGGCTGTGTTACCACTTGAGCTGAGAACTGACCCTTTTTTCCTCTGTTTGGAGGCGTTTACACTTTTCAGTCTGCAATGGATCCATTGCGTTAAGCGGGTCACACTTCTGTGCAGGCTGCTGTAATACAGTTAGAGCAGATGCAGTCCCCATATAGCCTATGGTGGTGTAACGCATCTGCCCTGGACTCCAGCTGGAATACAGCGGACACTACACTGTCCGCTGCCCACAGATGATCTGGTGCAAATGGGAACTGAGCCTTAGTGCTTCTTATCTCCGTAGCATAATAAAACTTGCATCTTACTTGATCTGTTTATTTTAAAGAACATCCCCAGAGACCCAAATAGGCACCCGAGTTGTATGACTTCATGGCCAGATAAACAGGCCTATTTACACACTCAACCATCCAATAGTGTTGCAGAATTGAACAAGAGGACCTATTAATAATGTACATGAAGTTTATAAAAATGGGGTGGGTTTATTTTTGTAGCCTTTTGTTCATTAAATACGATTTTGTAATATTACATTAAAGTGACACTGCAGCGAAAAAAGTATGATATTATGAATTGTATGTGTAGTACGGATAATTCATAGAACATTAGTAGCAAAGAAAAGTCTTATATTTTTTATTTTCAGATATATAGCGGGTTTTCTATAACATTGCATCATTCTCTTATATTTGCAGTTTACAAACTGGCTTTGCTAAGTTTATTTTCACTTCAGTTTCCCTTTAAAGTTGTATCGTCACCATAAAAATCAAATTTCAACAGCAACTGGTCTGAGTGTATTAAGTGATACTGCTGTTACAGTTTGTAGTTATCACATCCCTTAGGTGTGCTGGCTCTTTAATAGCCATTGCCATTCAGTTGCATGCTGGGGGTTCTTTATATCTATCATATAGTCCTCCTCTTCCCTTTATTTCCCTGCCTAGCTGAAACATGATCCTTTGCTCACTTGTGTTTACAAGCAAGGCTGAGGTGACTGGAGAAGAAAAGAAAAAAAAGTTAAGGGAAGAAATGACATCAGGTTTTAGCCTCAAACTGTGGGCAAAAGACATGGTTCCCACCAGGAACAGAATTCTCTTCATTTACTATATAAAAAACATTGAAATCAAAACGTGGACAGTACAATACATGTGTTATGTAAGTAGATCAAGTATGTGTTTTTTTTTTTTTTTCTTTTCCTGGCATAGTATGGCTATTCCTCCCGTTTTAAAGCTGTGAAACCATTGTATAGGTTTTCAATGGCCGCAATTGGGGAGAGTTCTAGTAGGAGTGTGTCTTGTGACTATTGCTCTTAAATTGGGCATAAACTTGTATTTAATTTCAGGTTGTTTTTGTTATATAAAACACTTACTTTAATTGGCAGTTAAGTAATTGAGAGTGAAAAAAATATGTATATATATTTAGCTGCTGAAAGTTAATTGGTGCAACACTGTCTCTTTGCAAATAAACTTATGTTCGCAAACATTTTAGGACAGCTTAAAGAATGGCTCTCTCAGCTGGAGGGGTGACCAGCAACTACATCTACTTGGAGTCCCTATTTCTTACCTGAAGGAACAGGTGGCTGATGAGGTAATGGTTGTTGCGTCTTATGTACATATTTATTTGTCCCTTGCTTGAAATGTTGGCTTTTTTTTTTTTTTTTTTTTTTTTTTTAAAGAATTTGTGCTTTTTGAATGGCAATTTGTGGAAACGAAGGTAAAACTGCTAACCATAGTTGTTTATTTCCCTATTAAGTCTTTGAAGGAATAAATTTAGCTTTGTAAAATGAATGTCTTACATGCCACTTTGCATAAGAAAATAGTATTGCAAGGGTAACGTACGTTTTGAAGCTTTAAAGGGGCACTACTGCGAAATAATTGTTTTTCAGTTACTATAATGAATTCTACAAGATAAGAAACCGCAGCAAACGGGGGGGGGGGGGGGGGGATTGACATAAATCATTACTGTAACTGAAGAACAATTATTTTGCAGTAGTGCCCATTTAAAGCTTTATTTTATTTTCATCTGCCTTGTGGTCACACTATGCCTACAGGAAGCTGCCAGCTGCATGCAGGAAGATCAATTCACTTGTCTGCTAGTGCTGGAGTTCTCTCTAACCATGCAGCTTGGTCTACAGCTTCCTGTAGGCATAAGGTGCGTACACACGCCGGACTGGAGGCAACGACGGGTCCGTCGTTACCTCCCGCTGGGTGGGCGTGCCAACGACAGTCCGGCGTGTGTACGCACTGTCGGCGGACTGATACGGCTGCTTCTGATCGATCCGCCCGGCGGATCGCTCAGAAGCAGCCGTATCAGTCCGCCGACAGTGCGTACACACGCCGGACTGTCGTTGGCACGCCCACCCAGCGGGAGGTAACGACGGACCCGTCGTTGCCTCCAGTCCGGCGTGTGTACGCACCTATAGTCATGTGGCAACAGCCCAGACAGACATGAAAGTAAAGATTTGTAATTGCATATCAAAATGACTCTTTAATTTTTATGAACAGTTTACCACAGGGAGGGCAGAATACTTGTTGTAGACACTGTATTTGTGTTTGCATTGTTATAGTTAAAGCAATACTGTAGGGGGGTCGGGGGAAAATGAGTTGAACTTACCCGTGGCTTGTAATGGTCCCCCGCAGACATCCTGTGCCCACGCAGCCGTTCACCGATGCTCCGGCCCCGCCTCTGGCTCTCTTCTGGAATTTCCGACTTTAAAGTCAGAAAACCCCTGCGCCTGCGTTGCCGTGTCCTCGTTCCCGCTGATGTCACCAGGAGTGTATAGCACAAGCCCAGTATGGTCTGTGCCTGCACAGTACGCTCCTGGTGACATCCGGGGAAGCGAGGACACGGCAACGCAGGCGCAGGGGTTTTCTGACTTTAAAGTCAGAAATTACAGAAGTGAACCGGAGGTGGGGCTGGAGCATCAGTGAGCGGCTGCGCCAACACAGGATGCCTGCGGGGGACCATTAGAAGCCCCGGGTAAGTTCAACTCATTTTCCCCCGATTTCCCCCAGCCCCCCCCCCCACAGTATCCCTTTAAGGTCTTCTCTGCATGTACTTTACAGGTTTCTGTGTTAAGTTTTTCTTAGTGCTTTGATATGCAAATACTGTGTTTGCGTGGAAACTAGTGCCTGTCAGCTTCCTATTGGTTTAGCTGCCCATTGCTGTGATTGGCTAGTCATTAGGATAAAGCCCTGTACACACGTATGATGAAACCGCCTCAGCCAAAAATCCAGCGTTTGTACAGCGGCTCGACAAGCAACCGCCAGGCAGATCAACTCAACTGAGCGACAGCTAATTGCTTTTTTCTTGTCCCGTCCCCCCACATGGCATCATGTTTGCACCACTCTGTCAGCCCTCTGCCCCCACGCTGAAACAGAGTGCCTAGGCGGCATACAGGCTGACTACACGTCTGTACAACCTCGGCCCAGTGATGTACCCCTGATCCCCGATGGGAGACATCTGTCATCAGTGTGTACGGGCCTTTACAGATTGGGAGAAGTAGAGCCGCTGACAGAAGCTAGTCGACTGCACCCTGCACTGAGATTTCCATGCTCACAGAGAAAAAATGCTACCACCTACTTTAGTAGACGTACTCACTGTTTAAAGGACAACTGAAGTGAGAAGAATATGGAGGCTGCCATATTTCCTTTTTAAACAATGCCAGTTGCCTGACAGGTCTATTTGGCTGCAGTAGTGTCTGAATCATACCAGAAACAAGCATGCAGTTAATCTTGTCAGATCTGACAATAGTGTCAAACACCTAATCTGCTGCATGATTGTTCAGGGTCTACGCTAAAAGTATTAGATACAGAGGATCAGCAGGGCTGCCAGGCAACTGGTATTGCTTAAAGCGGATCAGAGATGAAAAAGTAACTATAACAAGTAACTTGTCTATAAATCTTATCTAAAGTATAGATCTAACATATCTAAACAACATAACATATTTAGCTATAGCATATCTAGCTGCAAACAGCTTCAGAAGTTTGATTGTTTATTCCTGTGATACAGTGAGGGCAGCCATGTTCTGTCATATTGTCACAGGCTGAGGGCTGGAGATGCTATCAGCTTGCCTGTGTGTAAATTCAGTCCCCTATCCTCCTCTCTCCTCCCCTCTGCCTCTGAAATCTCTGGATAGTAACACCTCCCCCTCTTCTTGCCCAGACTGAACTCCCATAAGCCCTTGCTACTGTCTGAAAATGCCAAGGCACTCTGAAAAGCTGTGGGTGAGGCTTGTTTAGTTTATAGGGAAGTAGAACATTAACCACTTGAGGACCTAGCCTTTACCCCCCCTTAAGGACCAGCGCTGTTTTTTCAGATCTGTGCTGGGTGGGCACTACAGCCCCCACCACAGATCAAATGACAGGCAGAGCGACCAGATCGCCCCCCCCCCCTTTTTTTCCCCACTAGGCGGATGATGTGCTGGGGGGGTCTGATCGCTCCTGCATGCTGTGGGTGGCGGGGGGGGGGGGGGGCACCTCAAAGCCCCCTACACCGCAAGATTCCCCCTCTCCCTCTTCTCCCTCCCTGCCCGAGAGATCGGAGGCTGCACAGGAATGGATCTGTCCTGTGCAGCCTCTAACAGGCTCCCTGCTGTCATGTGACAGCGATCCCCGGCCGCTGATTGGCCAGGGATCGCTGATCTACTACAACGCTGCTACTGTAGCAGCGTTGTAAAAATGTAAACAAAGCGGATTATTTCCGCTTGTGTTTACATTTAGCCTGCGAGCTGCGATCGGCAGCCTGCAGGCTATTCACGGAGCCCCCCGCCGTGAAATGACAGGAAACAGCCTAATTCTGATTAATTAGCCTGCAACCGGCGGCGCAGATCTGCGTTGCTGGTCCTGCAGCTACCACTTTGCCGGCGTGCGTTATGAGTGCGCGGTCGGCAAGTGGTTAAAACATAAAAGGATTTGGCTTGAGGAATGCCCTATAAACTATATGAAAGGAACACAATTATGCAATGAGTGAAAGTTTATCTCGGATCCACTTTACAGCGGATCCGAGATGAAAAACTAACTATAACAAGTAACTTGTCTATATATCTTATCTAAAGTTTACATAGTTTACTCAGCAAATCTAGCTGCAAACAGCTTCAACAGTTTATGATTATTTATACCTGTGATGCAATGAGTGGCCATGTTCTGTTTGTCACATTACACACAGGCAAGCTGATCTGAATCTCCCACTCCCCTCTCCTACTCCCTCCTTCTTTCTGCCTCTATCTCTGGCTAGTAAACTCCTCCTCCTGCCCAGACTGAGCTCTTATAAGCCCTTGCTACTAAGGCTGAGAGTGCCAAGGCTCTCTGGAGAAGCTGTGAGCAAGGCTTGTTTAGTTCATAGGGAATTAGAGTATTAAAACCGAACAAAGTATTTGGCTTGAGGAATGCCATATAAACTATATGAATGGAACACAATTATGCAATGAGTAAAAGTTTATCTCGGATCCACTTTAAAAGAAAATAAATATGGCAGCCTCCGTATACCTCTCGCTTCAGTTGTCCTTTAAAGCAAACCTGAAGTGAAAATTAGATAAGTAATTGTATCTGTAGGACTAATCCTAAATGGAGTAGTACTTTAAAAAGACTCTGAAATAAAAAAAAAAAACAGTTTTTATTTCAGGTTGCTGTTAAGTATTAATGTGCCACCTAAACCGTTGCATACCCGCTGCTGATTGCTCACTATAACCTCCCAAAATTCCCCGGGGAAGATTCGTGCGGCGCTTCCGTATAGAGGCAGAGCCTTGGGCTGTTGCTCTGCCTCTACTCACGTCCATCTGCGCTGATCGCTGCCTCTCCCCGCCCCTCTGGCTTCTTTCACTGAGAGGGGAGAGGTGGCAATCACGCAGATGGACGCGAATGGAGGTAGAGCAACAGCCCAAAGCTCTACCTCCCCGGGCAGCAAAATCCACGATCAAGAAAGTCCAGTGATTTTGGGGGGGTTATAGTGAGTATTCAGCCGCGGGTATGCAGCGGTTTAGGTGGCATATTAATACTTAACAGCAACCTGGAATAAAAACTTTTTTTTTTTTTTGAGACATCAGTCTTAAGTCCCATATTCTTACTCTTAAATATATTTACTTGTGTATATACTGTGAACTATGTATATACTGTGTATTATATATTTACTGTTCAGTATTCGACAAGCTCATTTTCATTGCGCAGTAGGGTTGTTTTTTGTTATTTTTTTACACTTGCTCTCCAGGAAAACTGAAATGAACTTCAGACAATTTCTTTGTAGGACTCGTACTATATGCACCTATGTTTCTTATTGGATATATTCAATAAACTGCGGTAATGAGAATAAGGTGTTGCGCACGATTAGAGCATGATGTATTGCATGTAATATATTAATTTAGGCTTTGCTTGAATTTATGGACACTATTCTCATTACCGCAGTTAATGAATATACCCCCATGCCACATGTGAGTTCAGGTGCGCTTTAACTTCTGTTGTTCATTTAGCTCCAACTCAGAGAAATGATCACCTGCTGAATGTTTAATCACTATCATGTTATTATTGGTGTTAGCACAGTCACACAAAAGATTTATGGCTTTTAAAGCAAACCTGAAGTAAACCTAAGTAATTGTATATTTATACAATTTATTCCTACAGTGGTTTGCAAAAGTATTTGGCTCCCTTGAAGTTTTCCACATGTTGTCACATTGCTGCCACAAACATGAATCAATGTTATTGTAATTCCATGTGAAAGACCAACACAAAGTGGTGTACACATGAGAAGTAGAATGAAAATCATACATGATCCCAAACATTTTTTACAAATCAATAACTGCAAAGTGGGGTGTGCGTAATTATTCGGCCCCCTGAGTCAATACTTTGTAGAACCTCCTTTTGCGGCAATTACAGCTGCCAGTCTTTTAGGGTATGTCTCTACCAGCTTTGCACATCTAGAGACTGAAATCCTTGCCCATTCTTCTTTGCAAAACAGCTCCAGCTCAGTCAGATTAGATGGACAGCGTTTGGGAACAGCAGTTTTCAGATCTTGCCACAGATTTTCGATTGGATTTAGATCTGGACTTTGACTGGGCATTCTAACACATGGATATGTTTTGTTTTAAACCATTCCATTGTTGCCCTGGCTTTATGTTTAGGGTCGTTGTCCTGCTGGAAGGTGAACCTCCGTCCCAGTCTCAAGTCTTTTGCAGACTCCAAGAGGTTTTCTTCCAAGATTGCCCTGTATTTGGCTCCATCCATTTTCCCATCAACTCTGACCAGCTTCCCTGTCCCTGCTGAAGAGAAGCACCCCAGAGCATGAGGTTGCCACCGCCATATTTGACAGTGGGGATGGTGTGTTCAGAGTGATGTGCAGTGTTAGTTTTGCGTTTTGGCCAAAAAGTTCCATTTTGGTCTCATCTGACCAGAGCACCTTCTTCCACATGGTTGCTGCGTCACCCCCATGGCTTGTGGCAAACTGCAAACAGGACTTCTTATGCTTTTCTGTTAACAATGGCTTTGTTCTTGCCACTCTTCCATAAAGGCCAACTTTGTGCAGTGCATGATTAATAGTTGTCCTATGGACAGATTCCCCCACCTGAGCTGTAGATCTCTGCAGCTCGTCCAGAGTCACCATGGGCCTCTTGACTGCATTTCTGATCAGCGCTCTCCTTGTTCGGCCTGTGAGTTTAGGTGGACGGCCTTGTCTTGGTAGGTTTACAGTTGTGCCATACTCCTTCCATTTCTGAATGATCACTTGAACAGTGCTCCGTGGGATGTTCAAGGCTTTGGAAATCTTTTGGTATCCTAAGGCTTCAATTCATCAAAGGCTGTTCGATAACAAAATCCCAGTCCTTAAAATACCGCATTCGGTGTTTTACACTTCACTGTACTAATTCATCAATATTTTCACATGTGAGGTAGATGTTCCTTAAGTTGCCGAACTACTACGGCTTCGATAACAGCAGAGCAGCTGGAGCAGCGTGTCTCTGTGTTTTTACAAGCTGCAGAGGCACTTACAATAGAAGGCATCCTGACATCTCTTTAGATGTAAACATTTGTTACATTTACTGTTTTCTATACTGCCTCTGCTGCTCTAAATCTGTCCATCAGTGTTTCTTAACATTTTATTTAATTGCCACAACTTAGATGAACTTCCCGGAGACATTACAAATGCCATGCTTGGTGATTTCACCACTAGCAACTTTGCTTTTTCAAACCGGGTCTGAAAGGGTTACACCACCGAAGTGAACCTGGAAAATATGTTTTGTCCCTTCTCTCTGCTCACTGTCTGGGGGGTCTGAGACCTATCAGCAGCACTTGCAGGAGAACAGGGGCTGTTTCTATTGGCTGCCTGCTCCTGTTAATCATGAGAACATACACAGGAAGGCATTCGAAGCCAGTTAGCGACAGAGAAGAGCTGGAGATGATCACCGAATGTGTTAGCGAATGCTGTAACCTTGATGAATTGACATTTACTGACATTTGCTGACGTGCTGAGCACAAGTTGGTAATTTATCTCATTGCTCTGTAATGTCAGCTTCTCATGCGGTAAAAGCTTTGATGAATTAACATTTTCTTAAGTGCTTCGTAAAGTCAGCTATTTTCAGCATTACCGAATGCGCTAATGCTTGATGAATTGAAGCCTAAGCCTGCTTTAAATTTCTCAATAACTTTATCCCTGACCTGTCTGGTGTGTTTTTTGGACTTCATGGTGTTGTTGCTCCCAATATTCTCTTAGACAACCTCTGAGGCCGTCACAGAGCAGCTGTATTTGTACTGACATTAGATTACACACAGGGGCACTCTATTTAGTCATTAGCACTCATCAGGCAATGTCTATCGGCAACTGACTGTACTCAGACCAAAGGGGGCTGAATAATTGTGCACACCCCACTTTGCAGTTATATATTTGTAAAAAATGTTTGGAATCATGTATGATTTTCGTTCCACTTCTCACGTGTACACCGCTTTGTATTGGTCTTTCATGTGGATTTCCAATAAAATTGATTCATGTTTGTGGCAGTAATATGACAAAATGTGGAAAATTTCTAAAGACTTTTGCAAACCACTGTATATTTACTTTGCAGTGCGCTGACTTCGACATGCTGTTCGACAAGCTCATTTGCATAGATAACAGCACTAGTTTTTTCATCACTTGCTCTCCAGGAAAACATTTGGGCTCCACTTGCCTGCGCCGTCGTCGGGCCCCTCTCCCCCAGCATCACTCTGTGCCATGTAATGGGATATTACATCCTGGCCAGCGTCCACCCCAAAAAGTATAAATCAGCTAAACACTGTTTAAAAATAGGCTTACCTTAAACGAGGGCAATATGTAAACAAAATAGTTTTATTGGACATCGAAAGATGATGCGTTTTGTGGGCATTCTCTGCTTCCTCAGGTCAAGTTTAAACAGTGTCCAGAGGCAGAGCTCCGTAGACTACTAGGGTGCTCCTAGTTTGCTGTGCTCTGCACCAATTTAGGGACAAGAGGGAGCCTTCCAGGACTTTTAACCCCCACAGATACCCCCCAACCATCGCCAGTTATGAGCTTTACTATGTGCAGGCTCATGTTGTTGGCTTATTTTACCATTTGAATGTAAATGTGCTATATTTGATACCTACACGATTCATGTGAACGTTATTTCCATTCATGTGTACCTCTTACCTTCCAGCGCCGGAGGCAGGTATTAGAAGAGTCCCAACGTCTTACTGATATGTTGAACAGGTGAGCTGATTGTAGGCAAGAGCTGTTATATTTCCAGTAATGAGTATTTCCACCCTTTATGGATATACTGATATCCCCTCACCTTTCCTTAGACCCCATTCACAGTGGTGCGTTCTGTTGTGACAAACGCTTTGTAATGCAGCTTACCACACTGCAGTGCACCACCCATGCAGTGTTCCCAGTGCAGCTGGTGTGTTGTGGTATGGTAACACTCTGCTTGCAGTGCATTACTGGTAAATGCGCCCATTAACAGTAAAAATGAAGCAAACGGTTTATTGACTGCCTCACTGTACACAACGCAGTGCGAAGCATAATGTGCAGCGCTGCTGTCCCGATCTGTTGCATTCCTATTGCCACAGGGAATGCAATGACCACTGTGAATGTGGACCTAAAGTGGCGATTTATTCATCTAATATTTCCAGAACATTTGATGAAATCTTCCAGCGATCTACTGACCCCAGCATATCCAAAAATATTAACTTGTGACCCATTTAAGATATTTTTCCAGTTGAAAGGGAGATCGGGCGTGGCAGTTCATCTTCTGTGAACGGGTGGGGACAAGTGTGGGAAGGGATTTTCACAGTCAAAGGAAATCCAAAGGAAAAAACACAAGTGCAGCTTTGCTTACCTGGGGCTTCTTCCAACCCCTAGACGTTTATCAGGTCCAACCGTACAGTACTGCTGTGCTCCAGGCTTCCGCTGTCCCCTCTGAACTGATCTGCTACCTGGGCAGGGCTGGGTTTCTTTTGTGCATGCGTGTTTCTCTGGATCCCATTCCAGGGCCAGGAACGTTCTGCACTTGTGCAGTTTAAACGCTTGCGCAGTTGAAGTCAGACTTGAACTGCTCAATGGCAGAACGCTCCCAGCCCCGGGAGCGTGATCACGATAGGCGCGCATACACAGACGATGCCTACCCAGCCGGGGGCGCAAATTGCACTCACTTCAGATGTCCTTTAAAGGAAACATCAATAATTTTAAGCTACCCCAGATCTACTTACCCAGGGCTTCCTCCAGCCCCTTGCACCAGCTCCGCTCCCAGTCGCAGGCCTGGGATTTCTGCTGGTGCAGAGGCTGACCTTGCGAGGTCATCCTCTACTGCGCCTGTGCGAGCGGCGCTGTCAATCACTTGCATGTTGACTGGAGTGTTCTGCGCAGGCCTGAGCCTGAACAGAACACTCCAGCCCAAGTGCGAGTGATTGACAGCAGCGCAGGCAGTAGAGGACAAGCTCGCGAGGTCGGCCTCTGCACCGGCAGGGACCCCGGGCCTGCGGCTGGGAGCAGAGCTGCTGTAAACATCGGCTGCAAAGGGCTGGAGGAAGCCCCGTGTAAGTAGTAAGTGCAAATCATGGGTAAGAACATGCTCTTTACTGTGATAGTACTAAAAATGTTTCAATTTTGTTATTCAATGCTGATCTCTTGTTTTCTAAGTCAAATGAATGAATTTGAAGAGGCGGAAAGTGAAGCTTTTGAACTTGGTGATGGAGAAACTGAAGAGGGCGATGGGTCCACTCACACCCTCTGGGTTGACAGATACACCCCAAAACGTTACACAGAGCTGCTAAGTGATGATGTAAGCCATTCTTCTAAATTTCCTTCAAATTAGTGTTGGCGCGCTTATACTAAGTATGATGAAAGCACACCTGAACTGTGCTTTAATCTGTAGCCTATTATTGACCTGGGGCTTCTTCCAGCCCCCTGAAGTCTGTGAGGTCCCTCTGCGTCCTCTGGGTTCCCTCTGTTCTCCTGCTGGCGGCTCTGTTAGATGTGCGACCTAGTTGCAAGTACCGCCGTCTGGGCTTGTGTGGCTATACAGTTCCCTGGTATGTAGTGCTTTTCCTTTCCCCATATTAGGATTATTATATGGCTTCCCTGGTGATCTAGGGCTTACCGTCCTATATAGCTTCTCCTATATGGTCAAGAGTGGGACAAACATAATGAAAAGTGGGGAAATTGCCTGAGGCCCAAATCTGATGGCTCTGAGGGACAGATTTGGTCCACAGGCAGGAGTTTAATATGTGTGTTTTAGAAGCAAGTTTTTACACTTGGTCCAGCACACATTTTAACTAGTCTATTATGAATATTGGTACAGAGTAGCATCTTTTACTGTCCATGCTGGAGGTGAAGTGCCAGTATTTTTAAATGGGGCTAAAATCCATTCTCGATAAGCCAGTCTCGATAGTGCTGCACATGTGCAGAAAACTCCCTATGATGGGAGTTAAATTGAGAAGGGTTCGCAGATGGCGCTGTGCATGCGCAGTCGGTGCAACACGTGTTCGGGTCACACATCTTATGGAGCCGCAAGCTAGTGGATGCCAAGGGACCTCACAGACTATGGGGGGTTGGAAGAAGCCCCAGATAAATAAAAGGGTACTTTGTGTTCACTGAAGTGCTTCTAAATATGTGAGGAGTTCATTTACAAGAAGGAAGGGGAAATTTCACAAGCCTTATGAATATTTTAGAATTGGGGTGTCAAACCCACATACAAAGTGGGCCAAAATTGAGCTCTGTGACAGTCGTAGGCCAACCTCAATGTCTAGTGGCCACCTTTCTCCCTTATAAAGTTCCCTGTTGTCTAATAACCCCCCTCCATCCCCTATACAGTTCTCTGATGTCTAGTGGCCCACTTCCCTCTCCTATACAGTTCACTGGTGTCTAGTGGTCCCCTTCCCTCTCCTATACAGTTCCCTGGTATGTAGTGCTTTT
Source organism: Hyperolius riggenbachi (assembly GCF_040937935.1). Classification (NCBI taxonomy): domain Eukaryota; kingdom Metazoa; phylum Chordata; class Amphibia; order Anura; family Hyperoliidae; genus Hyperolius; species Hyperolius riggenbachi. Next base: position 80,668,517 of record NC_090652.1, on the reverse strand, counting down.
CCTTTCCCCATATTAGGATTATTATATGGCTTCCCTGGTGATCTAGGGCTTACCGTCCTATATAGCTTCTCCTATATGGTCAAGAGTGGGACAAACATAATGAAAAGTGGGGAAATTGCCTGAGGCCCAAATCTGATGGCTCTGAGGGACAGATTTGGTCCACAGGCAGGAGTTTAATATGTGTGTTTTAGAAGCATGTTTTTACACTTGGTCCAGCACACATTTTAACTAGTCTATTATGAATATTGGTACAGAGTAGCATCTTTTACTGTCCATGCTGGAGGTGAAGTGCCAGTATTTTTAAATGGGGCTAAAATCCATTAGCACATGTATGATATGAATCAGAGCCTCATTTTAAGAAACGTTAAAGTATAACCACTCTTGTAATATCAAGTTTGCTTATCCGTCCAGTCAGCCTTGCCAGCTAAAGCCCCTGTTGAGGCATCAAGTATTCTTAGCTCTGTTCAGGCATTCTATTGTGGGGCTGGTTTTTGTCAGTATAAAAGCTCCACATTTTAAAGTATACTGTTTGGCTGAAAAGGGATGGCTATTGTAAAATACAGCTTGAATCATTTTACTTGAGGTCAGAATGTTGATCTCCCTCCAAGGTATGTTTGTTTTTTGAGTACTGTTGAGGTGCTGCACTTTATCTTTTCTTCTTCTGGCATAGTACACAAATCGCTGCCTCTTGAAATGGTTGAAGCTGTGGGACACGGTGGTGTTTGGTAAAGAGAAAGTAGCAAAGAAGCCCAAACCAATCGCAGAACAGCAAACGAACTTCAAATCACAGAAGGAACAACAAACCAAGTGGAAGACCAAAGCCCAGATCACAGAGGAGATTCTGGATGCGGAACTAGATCAGCACAACAGACCTAAACACAAGGTAACTGGCTGTTATTGGCGATATACACTGGAATGATACTTTTGATCACACGCTCACTCACTCACTTTGATTCCTCTGGAGGAGGGAGGACGTGGGGCATGATGGAACATAGAGGGTATAGAGGAGAAGAATGCCCTCAGCACTCCCAATCTTGGTGCTGTATTGGAAAGGGGGCTGGGTGGTAAGGAGAACCATTTAGCATGCTTTCAAGGCTTTGCAGGCTTTTCTCAACATTAAGTTTTTTAGGAGAGACTCTACAAACCCTTCCTCCTGACAAACATAAATCATAGTTAGATTCTGGCTTACAGACTCCCTGTACCGGAGCAGTGCTTTTCAGTGCTGCTAGATTTGGGCGCAGCCGGCACCTCCATAGACTACAATAGGAATCATTCCTATAGCAGCGCACAGGGAGTAACTTCGGCGCTGTCAGAAGACGGAGCCGAGGTTGCTTAAAAAACACAATAATTCGGCCTCCAGCAATCGCTGGAAGCCAAATTATTTCATTCCCCCACTATCCATGGCGGCCTGGAGGGGGAATAGTAATTAAAACGGCCCGGACTTGTACAGAAACAGGATCAGCCATATACCGCTGTATCCTGCGCCCAAGTCTACCGGCGCCGATTTCAAATGTACTCCCCTGTACAGCATTGAGTAGTTTTGTGGTAGCAGATAATTCATTGGAAGCTGTTAGGCTCAATTTTATTCTCTACTTGAGTTAGTGAAAATGCATTTTTGTGGATTCTTTTGATCATCCATACTTTTTGGGACATTTCTCTCTGAAGCGCAATTAATTGTATGCACTTACTCAACCACGTGATGTATTCCTAACTACTGCTAAATAGCAGGAGTGACGTCACCCAAGGATAAGCATCAAACAATGAAATTAATGGTGTCGTCAATCAGTAGGTTAAGTGAAAAATAGCCAACTTTATTAGTACAAAAGGTGATTCACTGACACATTAAAACAATTTAAAATAAGCCGAGCGCTCCTTTCCTACACACAAAATACCCATCCAAAACTGAACACCAGTCACCCACACACTGGTGCCAGTACCACACAATCCGGTTTCCTCCAAGTGGGGGGAGAGAGGGATAAGGAAGAAGCAAACAGCCCGCAGGTTGTCTAAACATGTGCAGCCGTTTCTGTGTTAAATAAGGAGACCATTCGGGCAGCAAATAACAAAACGTATCCAGCTTCACCTGTATCAGTGCAGGACTTACGGATATGCATAATCATACGGCCTAGGCTTCAGCGATTTCACCGCGAAAGATCCTCTGTCAGTCTCTACCTTCCATGTGGGGGAGACTCTCTGATCCAGCAAATCGCACTGTCAGCGTGCACGCTGGGTCCACCAATGTTAAATCTCCTTCTGGTAAGGACATGGAGCGCTCCACAGTATGTACAGGATGTAGCGCCGCCCACCTTTCTCTCTGATACAAGAGAGTTGCAGGTAGGGCTGAACGATTTTCGGTTTTAAACCGAAAATCGTGATCAAGGTTAAGACGATTTTGAGATAGTCAGAGCTTCGGTTTTGCTGTGGTTTTCTCTGCCGCTGGTACATCTTCTGCTCTGCCTATTTAAATAAAACAGAGACATTCCCCTGTAGCTGCTGGAGAGGAGACCAGCGAGAGGTTAACAAATCGGACCATGCCCCCTCCCTCTCCGGGTGACAGTCAGGCTGGTCCCGCCCCTACCCCCGCCTGGAAGATGAAAAGACCCAGAGACACGCGCTGCCCGGGAGAGCCATTAACACGGCAATTAACTTCTGTCCACTCTATCTACCTGGCAAGGGACAGTCTGCTACAACTACTTACTGACTGCGGTCCCCTCTCTGCCTGTCCCGTGTGAGCTGCCTAGCTGGGAGGTGATAGTGACTCTGACACTGAAAACATCACCTCGCTGCAGCTGCTGGCTGGACAGCTTCTAGCAATCACACACTTATTTCACTCATCATCTCCCCTGAGTACTGATAAGTTACACAGTACTGAGCAGTGTATAGATAGGAAGTCAGCTAGATATATGTAGAGGTAGGGAAATATGATTATATATTCCCCTACATCTATCTAGCTGACTTCCTATCTATACAATGCTCAGTACTGTGTGACACAGCAGTGACTCCCCATCCCATGTAACTTATCAGTGCTCAGGGGAGATGATGAGTGTAATAGCTGTGCCTGTGTAATTGCTACACCCCCCAGCCAGAAGCGGGACAGGCAGAGAGGGGGCCGCAGTAACAGTAGTTGTTGCAGACTGTCCCCCACCAGGTAGAGAGTGACTGGATGGTCAGACCGATCTCATCCATCGTTGTATAGCAAGAATCGAGTACAGAATCGAAATCGCAATTTTTGTCAAAAATCGTGCAATTCAATCATTACCTAAAATCGTTCAGGCCTAGTTGTAGGTGTCAAACACAGTTGGCCACAACTTCAGATATTGGTACCAGGGAAATCCAAGGTACCGCAAACACAAAGATGCCAGGAGCCAGTAGCGTCGTCTGTGTATATGTTATGGCCAGAACCCGCAGTGTGGCCACTTCGTGTTCTGGCCGGCCAATGTGCGAAGTGGGCGCAGCGCAGCGGCCAATGTTAGAAATGTTATGTTTACGCCGTCTCGCTGCGGCAAATTTATTACAACTTGCTTAAAGGGACACTTAAGTCAAACAAAAAAAATGAGTTTTACTCACCTGGGGCTTCCAATAGCCCCCTGCAGCTCTCTGGTGCCCTCGCCGTCTCCCTCCGATCCTCCTGGCCCCGCCGGCAGCCACTTCCTGTTTCGTTGACAGGAGCTGACAGGCTGGGGACGCGAGTGATTCTTCGCGTTTCTGGCCACAATAGCGCCATCTATGCTGCTATAGCATATATCATATACCATATAGCAGCATAGAGGGTGCTAATGTGTCTGGGAACGCAAAGAATCACTCGCGTCCCCAGCCTGTCAGCTCCTGTCACCGAAACAGGAAGTGGCTGCCAGCGGGGCCAGGAGGATCGGAGGGAGACGGCGAGGGCACCGGAGAGCTGCAGGGTGCTATTGGAAGCCCTAGGTGAGTAAAACTCATTTTTCTTTGTTTGACTTAAGTGTCCCTTTAATTTAATGAAATGTAGCCGGCGGCAATGTAATAGATGAAGCCGCCGGCTTTCGCACTGCCTCCTCCTCTCCATCCCCCCCCCCCCCTCTCCTCTCCCCGCCTCCCATACAATAAGTAGCAGCCGGGGACATGCAGCCGGAGAGTCGTTCGTCGCAGCAGAGCGGGGAGGCTGCAGACATTGCTTCTGCCAGCACCCGCTCTGCAGGAACGGCAGGATTCCCCTGCTGCGACGAACGACCCTCAGGACACGCGTGTCCCCGCTGGCTGCTACTTATTGTATGGGAGGCGGGGGATCGGGGAGAGGAGGAGGCAGTGTGAAAGCCGGTGGCTTCATCTATTACATTGCCGTCGGCTATATTTAATTAAATTAAGCAAGTTGTAATAAATTTGGCCGCAGCGAGACGGCGTAAACATAACATTTCTAACATTGGCCGCTGCGCTGCGGCCACTTCGCACATTGGCCGGCCAGAACGCGAAGTGGCCACACTTCGGGTTCTGGCCGTAACATATACACCAGAATGTATATGTGGCATAAGGTAGTCTCACTTTGTTGGCTGCAAATCCTTGCAACCATCTTTAAGGCTCCCTGCTCGGGGTAGGAAACCCAAGAAAGTCTCATTCCTCATAGATTATAGTGACCGTGTAATACTTGTAGAAGCTACTCTAAAATTACAATCTTCCACGGTGTAAATGGCGATAAACTGGTGAATGGTTCATAAAACCATTAAACCTCTAAAAAGGAGAGGTAGTGGTTGGTTCAGCTCACGTGGAGTTATGGCTAGCCACAGTCAATAGAGTACATAGTCTGATTTCTTAGCCAACTACGGAAAATCCCCAGTGAAGTCCCATTATTGACAGCAACCAATGTTGCTGATGTTGTAAGATTGCATAGTATGCATCCTCACTGCAAAATAGGAGGAAAGCGATCTATCACAGAGTCATGTTATCAGTTTCAAAACCTAGTTCAAATGCAAGAAAATAAAGAAAATAGTGCTGTGTGCACAAGCCTTTGAAGAGCTGTATGAGATTTCCAGTTTCAGCCTGTGCTGATGACCTGCAATAACGTATGGCTGGGAGGTTCCTGGTTATACAGTGATCAAAGTGGACATGAACTCTTGCACAGGACAAAAGGAAAACTGTGAGGAATGCACCCTGTGTTTTTTTTTTTTTTTTTATATAGAGAGGAGAGCCTGTCTAATTTCGCCTCATCTGAGAGTAATCACAAGTGTGATTTGATCTCTCAGCTGTGGCAGCACAGTGTCTGCAGATACAGCTAATATGTAAGCACAGGATGTTAAGCGTTTGTCTGCTTCCGTGAAAGCAGGAAGTAGGAGTTCTGTAAGCTGTAACAAAGAAATGGTTATTCTGTTGAGTATCTTTTAGAGCAGAGAGGAGGTTCTGAGTTCAGGTCCGCTTTAATTTTATTTCTTCTCTTGTCTCAGCCTAAAGGGTACGGTCCAAGGTAATTAAAAAAAAAAAAAAAACTCCTGCCAGGGGCTGGAGGAAGCCCTGGGTAAGTAGATTTTAGTTTTTTTTTAATTACCTTGCATCTCGCCTTTAACCACTTCTGTGCCAGGGTTTTTTTGCTGATCGGTGCTGCGTGGGCTCTCCAGCCCACAGCACCGATCAGATAGCAGCCAGGCTGATCAGACTTCCCCCCCCCCCCTTTTTTCCCCACTAGGGGGATGTCCTGCTGGGGGGGTCTGATCGCCGGCTGCTTGCACTTGCGGGGGGGCTCTTCAAAGCCCCTCTCCGCAGCGCTTCCTGGCCTCCTTCCCTCCCTCCCCCTGTGAGCGGCGCAGGACGGATTTCCGTCCTGCGCCTGATGGGATAGGCTTTAGCCTATCGAATGCCGGCGATCCCCGGCCAATCAGAGGCCGGGGATCGCCGATCTCCTCTACGGCGCTGCTACGCAGCAGCGCCGTATATATGTGATCACCGGGAAAGACACCCTCCGTGAACTGACATGGAACAGCTCCATGGAATCCACTTCAGGATTCAGGGGCATACTTAAGCGTACGCAGAATCCTGATGTGGTTAAAGGGAACCTAAACTGAGAGGGATATGTTTTTTTCCTTTTAAACAATACCAGTTGCTTGGCAGTCCTGCGGATCTCTTTAGCTGCAGTGGTGGCTGAGTCACACACCTGAAACAAGTATGCAGCTAATTTAGTCTGACTTCAGTCAGAGCACCTGATCTGCATGCTTGTTGAGGGGCTGTGGCTGAATGTATTAGAGAGACAGGATCAGCTGGAGAGTCAGGCAACTGGTATTATTTTAAAAGGAAAGATCCATATCCTTCTCAGTTTAGGTTCCCTTTAACTGTACACAAAAAGCAAGGATAAAGCAGCTCCTGGTCTTTGACCTGTATGATTTATGTTTTGTGCCTTAACTATTTGATGTTTTTCCCCAGGTTGCACTTCTGTGTGGTCCTCCTGGTCTTGGGAAAACTACCTTGGCTCATGTCATCGCAAGGCATGCTGGGTACAATGTTGTGGAGATGAACGCCAGGTGAGTTTTCTAGTGGATTGTGAAGTCGGTATGACTGGACAGTCATTACCATAAAAACAGCATGATATTAATTTGCAGGGTACTTATCCGTTAGCCGGGCGCATCCGGCAGGTGGCGCTGTTGTATCGAATTTCAATGCGCTGGGTTGTATCTAATTCCATTCATACTTCAACGTAGTACTGTGTGAATGGAAGCGCCGCAGGTGGCGCTAATTACATTGATACGTTGATAACAATACAGTGTTAATGGCAAGGAATTCATTGTATTTGAAGTGGCTGGCACTTTTACATGGAATTCAAATGAAGGCGGCAGCAATGTAACATATGAAGCCGCCGCCTTCCTCTGTTCTTCTTCTTCTTCTCCTCCCCCTTTGCCCTCCTCTCGCTTTTACAATGCTGGCAGCCTGCGGGGACATGCGTCTCCCCCCCAGAGTCGTTCGTCGCGGCAGGGAATCCTGCTTGTTTCCTTGCGATGAACGACTGTGGGGGGGGGGGGGGACAGGTGTGCCCCCCCCCAGCTGGCAGGGTTGTATAGTTGAGAGAGGGCAAAGGGGGAGAAGAAGAACAGACGAAGGCATTTGAATTCCATTAAGTGCCAGTGCCAGCCACTTCAAATACAATGTATTCCTTGCCATTAACACTGTATTGTTATCAACGTATCAATGTAATTAGCGCCACCTGCGGCGCTTCCATTCACACAGTACTACGTTGAAGTATGAATGGAATTAGATACAACCCAGCGCATTGAAATTCGATACAACAGCGCCACCTGCCGGATGCGCCCGGCTAACGGATAAGTACCATTTGCAGTTTTTTTATTTGGAGTATCAGGGCTTCCACGGTGCTAATCCTATCTCAGTCAATCCGCACTACCAAAATGGGGAAAAAGTCACTTGTCCTGCTTTAAGAATCATCACATTCGTAGCTCTAACTAAACTGATGTTGTCGTCGTCTTTTTTTTTTGGGATGGATGCATTTGGGGCTGAATCGGAGGGCAACATATATACATCAGTGTGACTCTGTGCCCTTGGGTTCTCCATACTCTGGCTGCAAGGAGTGTCTTGTGCCAGAGTTTGCAGCTTCATCTACCTGCTGAGGCTTTAATATCTTCTTGAATTTACAATGTGCTTTAGAGCTCCTCTAATGGTAGCCATGCATACTCCATTTTCAATCGAGTGATTGAGCAATCAACTTTATTGGACGATCAATACAGTGTGGTTGATCGACAAGGCCCACCCCCTGCAAGCAATGTCCTTTACGATTCTCCTTTTACTAGTGATATATAAGCTCCCTGGATGGATTTATGGGTCTAAAAGTGGTACTTTTTTTTTTTTTTCTCCCAAGAATTTTAGTCCTCCAATTCTTAGTCGTAACTCACCAAAATATGTCAGAATAAAGGTCTTGTAGACATCCTGCATATATTAAGACTTGAACATGAAATTAATGATTCAATTCATGAATAAGCTTAAAAAATAGTGAAACTGTACAAATAAGGCACCAGACTACAGTATGTACCAGGGCTATGGAGTCGGTACAAAAATCTTCTGACTCCAACTCCAACTCGTCAGTTTATGAAACCACGAGTCCAACTCAGACTCCGGGTAACCAAAATGGCTCAAACTCCTCGACTCCGACTCCTTAGTCTAATAATTAACAGGGGTGTGGATTTTGTACAAAAATCACCCAACTCTGACTCCCGACTCAGACTCCTCAGTTTATGAAACCACGACTCCAACTCTGACTTCGGGTGCCCAAAATTGCCCCGACTCCAACTCCGACTCCACAGCCCTGGTATGTACATATATACCTAATACACCTCCCGCGTGTGGTATATTTTGAAACAGGGAATGGCACAGAGGGTGACATTACAATCGGTGCAGTAGAAGTGAGATTCCTTTTGTACTTTTTTTCCTTTTGCTATCAGTCTTAGGCCACATACACACATCAGACCATAGTCTTTTAAAAATGAAAGATCACAGACCAATTTTACCCCCTTCTATGTAGTATGAGAGCCATACCTTGACAGTCTTTTTTTATGGAACTGAACTCCCCATCAGATAAAAAATCTTTGTAAGATGCTGCACACACAGATGCTGTACAGACACAAAAGATCAGTATCTGCAAAAGGTCTGTTCCTGCCAAAGATATGTTCCTGCAAATTGCATTCATAGTCTATGAGATCTGCAGATCGTCATACACACCTTGTTTAACTGACATTCATCTGCAGATCAGACAATCATCTGCAGATCTGAAAATCCATCCTGGTGGATCTGATCTGCAGATGAATGTCTGTTAAACAAGGTGTGTATGATGATCTGCAGATATCATAGACTATGAATGAATTTTGCAGGAACGGATCTTTTGCAGGAACGGATCTTTTGCAGATACTGATCTTTTGTGTCTGTACAGCATCTGTGTGTGCAGCATCTTGCAATGATTTTATCTGATGGGGAGTTCAGCTCCATAAAATAGACTGTGTAGGTATGGCTCTCATACTACATGGAAGGGGGTAAAATTGGTCTGTGATCTTTCATTTTCAAAAGACTATGGTCTGATGTGTGTATGAGCCTTTAGGCGGCAGGCAAAGAGTAGTCAAAGTCCAGGCAGATTAGCAGAAGCAATTAGCTCAAAAGCAGTTGGGAACCAACTGGCTATATTGTTAACATCCTTTCCTTTCAAATTAGCTTATCTGCCATGGCTTTCAGGTGACACAGGGGAGAGATCAAATTACAATGTGTGATTAGAGACAAATGAGGAGGAATTAGACAGGCTAAACTCTCTACATACACAAGGTGCATTTCTCTGTTTCCCAGAACGTCTCAGGACAGCAACCCTGAGACATGTCTCCCTCCACATTCACTGGACAGGAACTAGATTAAACAATTTGCATAATTAGGTAGGCAGGGCACACACATGTGTATATATATATCGTTATGTCCTTACCCCCTCAGTTGTTTTCCTGTCCAGCAGGATGCTAGATGTAGGGGGTAAGGCTGGCCACCCATGTGAGTCCACAGGAGCCGCGGCTGGTGTGATCCCCTTTGTCGGCGCTGGCTAGTTGTCTCAGCGCGGGGTCATGCTACACGCACTGGCCTCTCCCCCTGTGCTGTGTTCGGAGGACAAGCGGCGTCTGAATCCGGAAGTTGCCCGCCCCAGGGTCACGTGACAGGCGCCTCACGTGACCGGAAGTCGGAAAGCCGGAAGCAGGAAGTTCCTGACCCGGCGTGCGTTCCAGCGGCCATTGCAGCATGGAAGTCAGCGTCTGCTGACACATCACACTCAGCTGCAGGGGATTGCCTGGAGGAACGCTAAGGGGATTACTACAGCAGGTAGGAATTAACGTTTGCATAATGCAAGAAGGGTTGGGCATTAAGCAATTATTTAAATCAGCTATTAAGCTGATGTCCTAGTCTCACTTTGTGTTTGACTATGGAGGCTGCCGGTGGATCTTCCTCCCAGGGCTCTGTGGAGACAAGTTCCGTACCCTCTCTGGTATGTAACATTGTGGTAATTGTTTACATATCCCTTAGGAGGGTTATTAGGCTTGGCTGAGCTAATGGCTGGTATTTATTTGTTTTATTACAGCCTAAAATGGAAAGATCAGATTCCAAATCTGGGTCAAGACAAGACAAAGCTGATAAGCCTGACAAGCCTGATAAACCTGACAAAAAATCTTCCTTGTTGTTAAAGTCTGTTTTCTCTTTTCAGAGTCTGAAAACAATATCCTTGAGGAAAGCGATGGCCTTATTGGGCACAATAACCTCATCTTTCCCTGCAATACAGTGGGGTCAACTCCACTCCAGAAGTCTCCAGAGTTGGATCCTATCAAAGTGGGACAAGCATCTCTCCTCCCTGGACAAGAGAGTGATGATTCCTTGGAGTGTCAAGCAGTCACTACTGTGGTGGACGGAGCCACAACATCTGTCAACAGGGAATCTTTGGGAGTTTCCAACCCAGTACATCATAACAACGGATGCGAGCTCTTGGGGATGGGGAGCGCATCTGGACTCTCTGACAGCTCAGGGACAATGGTCAAGCCGGATCAGCAACAGGTCTTCGAACAGCAGAGAGCTGCAAGCAGTCTGGGAAGCCATACTAGCATTCAAGATACAGATATGGAAAACCCACGTGACGATACGTACAGACAACAGTACAGTGGTGGCATACATAAATCACCAGGGAGGCACAAGAAGCAAGTCACTGCAACAGCAGGCATCAAGGATTCTGCATTGGGCAGAGCGCAGTCTCAAGTCTATAAAAGCGGTTCACCTGAAGGGGACACTAAATTGCCTAGCAGATTACCTGAGCAGATGCAGTCTGTCCCAGGACGAATGGAGTCTCAACGACCGGGTGTTTCATCAGTTGACAGAACACTGGATTGTTCCTCAAGTGGACTTATTCGCCAGAAAGAGCAATGCGAAATGCCGGATGTTTTGCTCTCTTTGTCCCCAAGACGAACCATGGGTAGTAGATGCCTTCTCGATCAGCTGGAGCCATCACAGAATGTACATTTTTCCGCCTCTACATTTGATTTCCAGAGTACTGAACAAAATCTATCGAGACCAGGCGGAAGCAATCTTGATTGTCCCGTTTTGGCCAAAAAGACCGTGGTTTGCTCTGCTACAACGATTAGCTACGGATCATCTGATCCTTCCAGATCAAGAGGACCTGTTAACTCAGGGACCAGCGGTGCATCCCAATCTGAGCCTTCTTCATCTTTCAGCATGGAGCCTGAATGGCGAATACTGAAAAGTAAGGGATTTTCTAATAGGTTATCGGAAACACTGTTACAAAGCAGGAAGAAGGTGACGCGCCAAATATACTCTAAAGCCTGGAGGGTATACAACAATTGGTGTGAGGCGAATTCTAGAGATACTGGTCATTCCAATTCAGTTTTAGAATTTCTTCAAGATGGATTCCAGAAAGGTCTAAGTAGTAGTACATTGAAGGTACAAGTTTCAGCATTAACAGTCTTTCTTGACAGAAAATTGGCAGAGGAAGAAGATATCATCAGATTCTTCAAAGCACTCAGGAGGATTCGACCTACAATCCATAGTAGAGTGCCATCTTGGGATCTGAACACTGTGCTACAGGGGCTATGTGAGCCACCCTTTGAACCATTAGTGGATAGTTCTGATAAACTTTTAACTATCAAAACTGCTTTTCTTCTAGCAATAACGTCAGCCAGAAGAGTGGGGGAATTGCAGGCATTGTCAATTCTCGAACCATATTGTGTTATAAGTGACGACAGAATTACACTTCGTCTAGATACCTCCTTCCTACCTAAGGTTGTTTCGAAATTCCACAGATCTCAAGAAATTTTTCTGCCTTCCTTTTGTAATAACCCTTCCAATCAGAAGGAACAGAAGTTACATTGCCTAGATGTTAGAAGATGTGTTCTGGAGTATCTTCAGCGCACTAAGTCCTGGAGGACTTCCAATGCATTATTAGTATTATTTGCCGGAAAGTTCAGGGGTAAACAGGCCTCAAAATCAACCATAGCCAGATGGATCAAGCAGGCTATATCTCTATCTTATGCTCAACAAGGCAAACAGCTGACTTCGGCGGTCAGGGCTCATTCTACCAGAGCAGTATCAACTTCCTGGGCAGAGAGGGCAGGAGCATCAGTTGAGCAAATTTGCAAGGCAGCCACCTGGTCAAGTCAGAACACCTTTGTGAGACATTATAGGCTAGATGTATTGTCTAGTGCCGACTTAACGTTCGGCAGAAAAGTGTTGCAGGCTGTAATCCCTCCCTAAATATTATTTCTTGTTTTTCATCTCAGGGTTGCTGTCCTGAGACGTTCTGGGAAAGCCCAAAATTACTTACGGTAATTTCTTTTCCAGAAGTCGGAAGGACAGCACCCTTACTACCCACCGCTATTCTTATTAAAAGTTATTGGAAGCATCATTATGTGCGGAGTCTTTTTTATTAACTGAGGGGGTAAGGACATAACGATATATATATACATGTGTGTGCCCTGCCTACCTAATTATGCAAATTGTTTAATCTAGTTCCTGTCCAGTGAATGTGGAGGGAGACATGTCTCAGGGTTGCTGTCCTTCCGACTTCTGGAAAAGAAATTACCGTAAGTAATTTTGGGCTTTTCTTTCTGTCCTGTGCCATAGATCGCGTCCAGATGAGGGGATCAGACTGGCTGAACTCTCTACATACATACAGCGTGCATTTCTCTTTTTTACTTCTGTCCAATGCAAAAGTTCATTGGCTGCTGGGATCCCCAAAGAATATCTGATTTAAAGGGGATCTCAGGGGCCAAGGAGAGAAGCCTGGAGTCCCACTGGGCAGTGCCAATCACACGCGGGACCCAGGTGGACAGGAAAACCAGGTATATATCTACCCCGAGCTGAGCTCGGGATTTCCGCTCCTATTTTTTTTCCAGGTGGACAGGAAAGCCAGGTATATACCTACCCCGAGCTGAGCTGAGTTACTGCCAGGGAGGTTGACTAATGTACAACAACCCAATGACTCTATTGCCTGTGTTGTCTGATTGTTCTGCCTGTAAATTTGCGATGCCCCGTATGCGCAGTAGGAGCCTGTTGTCAGGAACCGGCCCGCGGCACGCCTGCGCATACGGTTCCCGACTGAGGGTTTGAGCAGATCGAGAGGCAAAGCAGCCTTAGTCAAGCTAAAACAAGGCTGTGACCCCTCAGAACACTTCTCACTGCCACCACTAGCTGTTGCTAGACACTTCAACTCTGCTGTCGAGTGCTCAGCGCGCAATCCGCGTTTTCGTATTCGGGTCAGCTTTGCGTTTTAGGTCGAATACGGGAATGCCACGCACACACACGCACAATTGCAATCTTACACTGTAGTGAAGCAAAACCACTAACAATCATTCCGAACGATACTGTTAGCCACTCTGCTGTCGAGCTACTCGCACTGGCGTTTTCGTACGTTGGGTCAGCTGCGTGCTTTAGGCCAACATATGACAAACGCCCCACACACAATGCAATTACAATCTTATACGGTGGGGTTGCTCAATCATACAATCAGGCATGGACATCTTCTAGGCTATGAGTGTTAGTTTAGTCCAGCAGAAGTCAAACTTATTAAATAACGATTTAATATTCCAGGAAAAAAAAGTGGAACAATGCAGAAAATAATATATACAAAAGATTTACAAAACAAAGTAAAAAGTTACAAAGATAAGTTACAAAGATGAACACAAGACAAGTTGCAAAAAGGGAAAAACATTACCAGCATATCGATCTGGACGTTGTTTGCGGGAGGACGCAACTTCTGGTCAGGAACCAGGTTAGTCCTAGCAATGTGCAATCTCCAAAGACTACAAGTTGTGACTGTCCTAGCTGCTCTTTTATAGTCCCAAGTGTTGCCCCGGGCAAAGAATGTTTCATCCCACAATCTATTGCAATTTCCCAGCTTGTCATATCCTTCCTGTGATACGCGACCTTCAAAGCTTTCCTGTGTTAGTGTCTGATCCTTTTCAGAGATTTCAGAACACCTCCACAACCCCAATTTCCACAGGTAAAAGTCTATACATCAAAAGATTGTATTTTGGGTGAAGCTTCCTGGCTGTTATATGTAAACTCCTGGCTCAGGCTGGTGTGAGCTGTGTCAAAGCATACTGCAGCCAGTCCAGGTGACAAATGCTCCCAAGCACAATACACTTCTGAGACAGTATTCAGACAACAGGGTCAGACCACCTGTATAGGCTTGAAAGCAACTGTCTGATTAAGTGTTTCCTAATTACCTGTTTCTGGCTGTCCAGAGGAACTGTATGCTAATGCCCAAGGCCCCTGCTTCCAGGGGAATTCAATGCAAATGTAGGTCTATTAGCCCACACACACAATCACATTAACAGTCATTAAAAGGTAGCCTGGCATATCTACACCTTTGACATAATACACAGCAGATAGAAAAATGATAGAATATGTTCCTGTATTATCCTAACATCATAACTAGCTGCTATATCATGACACGCCCCCTCTTCCAGATGGCGCTGGCAGATGATTCTAACGAATCGTCCTGCCAAAGCCTACACTGACGGCCTGGCCAGGTGGGGTAACCCCTTAGCATCCTCAGGAGGGTTCGCCACCTGTCAGCTCCAAGCTACACGACTGGAAAGCTAGGTCAGGTTGCTGCAATGTGCCATTGCCCTTGGCAACCTGACGTAACCAACCAGGGGAATGAGGGTCAGTGACGACCGTGAATTCGCGACCGTAGAGACAGTGCTGCAGCTGGGGACGGGTTCCGGCCATCACTACACGCACTTTCTTTGTAGTGGCAGGAGCGATCTCTCGGTCCCTTTGGGGAACGATTATCTGCCGGTCTGCCTCCTCCACTTCGGACAGCTCCGAGGGAATTACTCCCCAGAACCCTCTCAGCCCGCCCCTCCCAGCTGGTGACCTGCTGGCCAGACCCCTGAGCTCTTCCAGGCTGCTGTCAAATCGAACAGCCCCAGAGAGCTCAGTGCTGCCTGTCACACATTCCAGGAAGGCTGCAGACGGAGAGGCTCCTGGGCCCTCAGGGCCAGGTTCCGAAGTGGATGTTGCTGACCCAGCAACATTTGTCCCTTCAGTGGACAGTCCCTCTGCTGTAGACCCGCTAGCGCTGCTGGTTACCACTGCAGTGGAGGGAGTGTCTGCATCACACATATCATTGCTCCTACCTTTGATCTCAACAACATCTGAAGGGGAAAGATCTGGCCTGGTGCCGTCTGCCCCTTCAGTGGGCAGTCCACCTGCTGCAGCCCAGCGACCACTGCTGGTTACTCCTGCAGCCGACAGAGTGTCCACAGGACAAGCATCATTATGTAGCACAACACATATATCAACATTATCCGCCTTACACGTATTGACATTTAGAACATCACATTCCACATCAACATTATCTGCAGCATTATACACAGTGCTACTCAGCACTTCACAAGTAGCATCAACAGTTCTGCATCGATCGCCTCGATAGTCCGTGCGTCATAAATGACATCATCAGTTTCTGCATTTCCTGTATCAACATGTCCCACTCCAGGCCTAGGCACTGGAGAATCACTAGGGCTGGCTCCTAGTATACAGTCCGTAGCCCCTGGGGCCCCACCAGCACCCCCCACTTGCACAGAGTTATCAAACAGTACCTTGCAAGAGTCCAGAACTTCTGCTGGGGAGGCGGGCTCCACGGGGGTTGGATTAGGCTCATACTGGGCTACTAACCGTCCCAGGTCAGTACCCAGCAAAACTTTGGTGGGGATTTTGTCAGTTACCCCAACTTCTTTCATTCCGCTGCCGGCCCCCCAATTCAGGTGGACCAAGGCGGTGGGTATGGCTGGAGTGACACCCCCCAATTCCTCTGACAGCAATCATTTTTCCTAGGTATGTACTGCTCCGGGTTCACAAGCTGGGGATGTATGAGAGTCACTTCTGCTCCAGTGTCTCTCAGCCTAGTGGCAACTGTACCCCCAACCGTGACAAGCTGCAGATTCTCTGCATAGCCAGTGGCATTTCGGGTAGCACACAAAGCAGTTGGGACTTCACTGGGGTTTGAGGCCTCACTGGATTTTGGGGCCTCCCTCTTCCTCTCTGGGCAAGTCATGCTGATATGACCCACCATGTCACATATAAAGCATTTCCGAGTGTCAGTGGTTGATTGCTTGAATCCAAGAGACAGCGGTGCTTGCCTCCTCTGGGTGCTGAGTGTAACAGGTTTAGCAATCTGTTCTCTCCTCCAGCTGGATGGAGTAGTCCTCCGGGACTCGAGTGCTCTATGGGCCGTGTAGGAATCGGCCATTTTCGCAGCCTCATCCACTGTCTTTGGTTCTTGATCCAGCACAAACAGCCGGACATCAACAGGACAAGTGTATAGGAACTGGTCTTTTATCATCAGTTCCTGCAGGGCATCCAAGGTTTCAACTGACAGTCCTTTTAGCCACTGCTGGAAGGCAGTGCGCAGGTTGCACGCATGATCCAGGTAACTGTCATTAGGACCTTGCTGCACTGTCCTGAAATGTTTGCGATACACCTCTGGCGTGAGGTGGTATCGTGCAATGATGGCTTTCTTAATTGCCTCAGTCTGTTTCTTCCTCTTGGGGGAGACTCACAAATGCCTCCAGGGCCTTGCCTCTCAGCCCTGGTGTGAGGTATCTTGCCCACTGCTCACGGGGCACCCCATACTGCCGACAAGTCCTTTCAAACCCCTGTAAGAAAGTGTCTATGTCAGAGTCCTTGTCCATAGCGGGGAACTTATCCAGGGGGATTCTGTGGACTCGCTCACCTTCGCGTTCTACGGGTCCAGCAGACCTGTTCTGCTGCTGAAGTTTAGCCAGCTCCAGCTGGTGTCGCTGTGCAGCTTGTTCCCTCTCAGCCTGGAGTCTGTCCCTCTCGGCCTGGAGTCGCTGTGCAGCTTGTTCCCTCTGGGCTTGTCGTATTTCCCTCTCTGCTTGCCGATGTTCCAGGATCAGCTTTAGGCGCAGTTCGGGCTCAGCCGAACCTAGTAGCTGTAGGTCGGCTTCCAGAGATGTCATCTCCATGTTCGGTGGATCGTCCAAGACATCGTCTCCACTCGCATTCTGTGGCGGGAGCAATTCCTCCTCTGGCGTGTCGTGAGCTGCATCCGCTGGCGTTGGAGCACGGGCTTGCTCTGCCTCATACTCCTCAAGGGCACGAACTAACTGCTCCTTAGTCTGGCCGCTCACCGTCTCGATGCCTTTGTGCTCACACAGGTTGAGTAGTATTTCTTTGCTTTGCCTTGCGTAGCTGGTTGCTTTCTGAGCCATCGTGTTGCAAAATAAAAAGAAAAAAGGGGGGAGGGAAAGCAAAAATGCCTAGTGTGTATCCTTGAACAAAAAAAAAAACAGTATATAGATTCTGTAGACTTCTGTAGGCTAGTCGCTTCTAGCAAGCTTCCAGCCTTTAGTACTCAGAATAGCGAGCTAAACGGCGTACTAATGTACTAAACGATCCCACCACTGCCACCAATTATGTCAGGAACCGTCCCACGGCACGCCTGCGTATACGGTTCCTGACTGCGGGTTTGACCAGATCGAGAGGGGAAGCAGCCTTAGTCAAGCTAAAACAAGGCTGTGACCACTCAGAACACTTCTCACTGCCACCACTAGCTGTTGCTAGACACTTCCACTCTGCTGTCGAGTGCTCAGCGCTCAATCCGCGTTTTCGTATTTGGGTCAACTTTGCGCTTTAGGCCGAATACGGGAACGCCACGCACACACACGCACAATTGCAATCTTACACTGTAGTGAAGCAAAACCACTAAAAGTCGTTCCGAACGATACTGTTATCCACTCTGCTGTCGAGCTACTCGCACTGGCGTTTTCATACGTTGGGTCAGCTGCGCGCTTTAGGCCAACGTATGACAAACGCCCCACACACAATGCAATTACAATCTTATATGGTAGGGTTGCTCAATCATAGAAGTCAAACTTATTAAATAACGATTTATTATTCCAGAAAAAAAAAGTGGAACAATGCAGAAAACAATATATACAAAAGATTTACAAAACAAAGTAAAAAGTTACAAAGATACACACAAGACAAGTTGCAAAAAAGGAAAAACCATTACCAGCATATCGATCTGGGCATTGTTTGCGGGAGGACGCAACTTCTGGTCAGGAACCAGGTTAGTCCTAGCAATGTGCAATCTCCAAAGACTACAAGTTGTGACTGTCCTAGCTGCTCTTTTATAGTCCCAAGTGTTGCCCCGGGCAAAGAATGTTTCATCCCACAATCTAATGCAATTTCCCAGCTTGTCATATCCTTCCTGTGATACGCGACCTCCAAAGCTTTCCTGTGTTAGTGTCTGATCCTTTTCAGAGATTTCAGAACACCTCCACAACCCCAATTTCCACAGGTAAAAGTCTATACATCAAAAGATTGTATTTTGGGTGAAGCTTCCTGGCTGTTATATGTAAACTCCTGGCTCAGGCTGGTGTAAGCTGTGTCAAAGCATACTGCAGCCAGTCCAGGTGACAATTGCTCCCAAGCACAATACACTTCTGAGACAGTATTCAGACAACAGGGTCAGACCACCTGTATAGGCTTGAAAGCAACTGTCTGATTAAGTGTTTCCTAATTACCTGTTTCTGGCTGTCCAGAGGAACTGTATGCTAATGTCCAAGGCCCCTGCTTCCAGAGGAATTCAATGCAAATGTAGGTCTATTGACCCACACACACAATCGCATTAACAGTCCATGAAGCTAGCCTGGCATATCTACGCCTTTGACATAATACACAGCAGATAGAAAAATGATAGAATATGTTCCTGTATTATCCCAACATCATAATTAGCTGTTATATCCATAACGCCCGTGTGGCCACATTTCTTATTTTAATTATGCTGCCTGCAGTAAAACACAAATCTATCCAATTCCACACCACCTACACTCCCCAAATTTTCTGGATGGGGAGGTGATACCCCAAAATACCTTGGTGCGAAATTGCAGCCCCTGAGCCCTGGTGGTTCCTGAGATTAGTTTCTGTAATCTATCTTGGGAACCAGCGGTGCTCAGGGGCTGCAATTTTGCACAGAGGTATTTCTGGGGGTCCCCACCCCATCCTGAAAACTTGGGGAGAGTAGGAGGTGGGGAAGCGGAGATATCTAGGGTTTTACCACCGGCAGCATAATTAACTTGCCCTTGAGCATGCGTGAAAGGGCAATGTGGAAAGGAGCTTCTGGGCAGCAGGATCAGATATTACACCAGATCATCAAATCTTTAAAGAGTAGCTAAAATCATAAATAAATTCCCTATTTTTATCTGGTAAACAAGTAAGCCTAACCAGGCAATCCAAAAGTCCCTCAGATATAACTAATGCAGCCTGATTGGCTGAAGATTCTTTTACTCCCGGTTTCCCGTCCCACACCTCTGTTCCTCTCTGATTGGCCAATATTTTTTGTGCTGAGAAGCAGGGCTGTGGAGTCGGTACAAAAATCTTCCAACTCCGACTCCTCAGTTTCTGAAACCACGACTCCGACTCCGGGTACCCAAAATTGCTCAGACACAGACTCCTCGACTCCGACTCCTTAGTCTAATACTTAACAGGGCTGTGGATTTTGTACAAAAATCATGCGACTCCGACTCCCGACTCCTCAGTTTCTGAAACCACGACTCCAACTCTGACTCCGGGTGCCCAAAATTGCCCTGACTCCGATTCCTCGACTCTGACTCCAACTCCGACTCCACAGCCCTGCTGAGAAGCAGAGAAAGTCAATCGGCTGTAATCCGATCCATACAAATAAACTCAAGTCTGCAAAGGCACACAAGGATTTGTGACCCCACTGCAGAGCTGTGTGGGAGTTTTTGAACACTGAGAGGAAGCCATGCAAGCATACTAAATCAGAAAGATGACCGAAACAGAATTCTTTATTTACTATATAAAACTCACTGAAATCTAAATGTGGACAGTACAATACACATGTAAGTAGAACAAGTAAAGGTATTCCTCTGGTTACGGACGCCCGTTTATGAACGCCCCGCCGATACGAACGGCCCATCGATGACGTCACCGCGAACGCCGGATTGCGGTGATTAAAATGTTTAAGTACTTTTACATTCATATAAAGACGCCATGTGTGTGTGAAGAGGTGAGCAGCTACATACCGCACACCTCCCGTGCCCTGGCGTCACCCTCTGCCTCTACAAAACACCTCTGTATCATTACAGAGAACCGCGTCCTCTGATGCAGGCCGGGTGGCAACCCGGCATACTGCGCAGCGCAGTACAGTATCCGGGTCAGAGGACGCGGATCTCTGTAATGATACGGAGGTGTTTTGTACAGGCAGATAGTGACGCCAGGGCACGGGAGGTGTGCGGTATGTAGCTGCTCACCTCCCCACACACGGCGTCTTTATATGAATGTAAAAGTACTTAAAAACATTTTAATCACCGCAATCCGGACACTGTCTGGAGTTAAGGACGGTTTCAGGTTAAAGAGACTCTGTAACATTAAAAAGATCCCCTGGGGGGTACTCACCTCGGGTGGGGGAAGCCTCCGGATCCTAATGAGGCTTCCCACGCCGTCCTCTGTCCCACGGGGGTCTCACCGCAGCCCTCCGAACAGCCGGCGACTGTGCCGACTGTCAGTTCAATATTTACCTTTGCTGGCTCCAGCGGGGGCGCTGTGGCGGCTTTCCGTTCCGAACTACACGGAAATACCCGATCTCATTCGGGTCCGCTCTACTGCGCAGGCGCAGGAAACTTGCGCCTGCGCAGTAGAGCAGACCCGACGGCGATCGGGTATTTCCGTGTAGTTCGGAGCCGACAGCCGTCAGAGCGCCTGCGCAGGAGCCAGGAAGGTAAATATTGACGTCACCACTGCCCGGACTCCACGGAGGGCTGCAGCGAGACCCCTGACGGATGGAGGACGGCGTGGGAAGCCTCATTAGGATCCGGAGGCTTCCCCCACCCGAGGTGAGTACCCCCCAGGGGGATCTTTTCATGTTACAGTTCCTCTTTAAGCATGAGCCTACAGTCCCTATCTCGTTCGTTAACCGAGGACTACCTGTATTTATCCACTAATATGTGTTTTTTTTTTTTTCTGAGATAGTATGGCTGACAAGCTCCTCTGTAAAGGGCATATGTGGTGACATTTCTAAAAAAAAAAAAAAAAGTTCAGTACCTGTCTTTATTCTGTATGCACGGAGGACGCCATTTGCGCCCTCCATTTACTTTCGCCGGGTCCGCTGCTCTTTGCCAGACGCCCGGTCGGCCTGACCCCTTGGATTTCAAAGAATTTTTATATAGTATTTGCAGACAATGATGCTCCTGACAGCTCATGGCAGGTTCCATGTTTGTCTGTCTTGTATGAAGCCAATTGTGATGTCCTATCCTCCCTTTCCTTGCTTCCTGATGATTCGACTCACAAAAAAGATCAGGATCAAAGATCCTAATGGTTCATGATCCGGAGAACACTACTGTGCAGTGAATATTAATTAGCCATGTGGCTAGGAACAATAGCAACTCATGCAGTATACTGTAATGGAACATGTGCCCTGTGAACAGCACATTGATTTTTCAGTGCTGTGAGTTTAGGCTGCTGTTACTAGCTGCTGTAAAATGAGCCTGTAACTTCCCACTGTGAAAGCAGCCTTAGGGCAGCATAGGTAAATGAAGGGGAGGACCACTGGGGAGAAGCAGCCCCATAATGCTTTGCAGTATCTGTTATGCGTCCTGCCGGCCTCCTTAGGAGCTTGGGAATACAGAGCCTTGCTGTCCAGCAAACATCAAAGTAAGAGAGATTTTTTAACTTCAGTATTGCCTTTTTGGCTTCCTTCTAAACTGTTTAACACAGGAGAATAGAGGTTTAAATTAGCTTTTGCAGCCTGACAGTTACTCTTTAAGTAAACTATTTATTTTAGACACACTATATCTTCTTATTCCTTCTCTATCTTTTTACAATTCCTTTGTTGTAGTAGTAGCATCACACCCTCACCTATGAGTTGGAGGGATTGGGGGAGAGACATCATGTTAATGCAGCTGAACAATTACAAGCGTTCTGCAGTCATGTGACAAGCATGGCAGGGAGAGAAGAGCTTTACTTGGCAGATGCAAGTTAAATTACACAGAATACCTATCATGAAAGATAAAGGCAACTGGTTACTTTCTGCATACCCCTCATATTTTGCTTTGCTAACAATAGCTAATTATTTTTGCCTGCTGTTGATATGATGACCTTGGAAACATTAACTCATTTGCCTATTTTGCATGTGACAGTGATGACCGCAGCCCAGAGGTCTTCAGAACGCGGATAGAAGCTGCTACACAGATGAAATCTGTCCTGGGAGCTGACGAGCGGCCCAACTGCCTCATAATCGATGAGATTGATGGAGCACCTACAGTGAGTAACAATGACCTTGTGTGTACAGTTGGAGACAGGATGTGCTCCAACCAGTTACCATGTTCTGATACTTTTCTGCTCTTCATTAGAACTGCTGACCCTCTGCTCTCTCCAATCAGCATAGGAAGTTTCCCTCCATTCATTTTATTTTTGCTAAGTGTTAGTGCTATTGCTTATGATTTGCAATAGCAATTTTGTGAAGTGATTTTCAGAGCTGAATCGCTCAAAAAAATGCTACATGCAGCAGTTTTGCAATTTTAGAAAAATCACAACGCTGCTGTGGGAACGCCCTCATAGGGTATCAGTAGCCAAGCGCTTTTCTAAACGCTGGTGATCTGAAAAGTGCTCAGAAGCGCTCTTGGTGTGCACCCTTTGTTTGCTTATTCTTAAAGTGACCCTGAATTGAAATTTAGTATAAAAAAGGGGCACAGAGGTACTGAGACAGTATAACTTACCTCTATGCTCTCACCAGACCCCGTGGGTGGGCCGCATTTGTTCTTTTAAAAAAAAAAAAAAAGGCCATCACCTTTTTGGTCTCTCTAAACAGGAAGGGGTGGTTCTGTAGTGGGACACCCAAAGCATGCCCATTGCAGCTTCTGGCACGCCTCTTCCCCGCATAGCTGCAACTTCTGGCATGTCTCTTCCCTGCATAGCTGCAGCTTCTGGCACGCCTCTTCCCTGCATAGCTGCAGCTTCTGGCACGCCTCTTCCCCGCATAGCTGCAACTTCTGGCACGCCTCTTCCCCGCATAGCTGCAACTTCTGGCACGCCTCTTCCCCGCATAGCTGCAGCTTCTGGCACGCCTCTTCCCTGCATAGCTGCAGCTTCTGGCACGCCTCTTCCCCGCATAGCTGCAACTTCTGGCATGTCTCTTCCCTGCATAGCTGCAGCTTCTGGCACGCCTCTTCCCTGCATAGCTGCAGCTTCTGGCATGTCTCTTCCCTGCATAGCTGCAACTTCTGGCACGCCTCTTCCCCGCATAGCTGCAACTTCTGGCATGTCTCTTCCCTGCATAGCTGCAACTTCTGGCACGCCTCTTCCCCGCATAGCTGCGGCTTCTGGCACGCCTCTTCCCTGCATAGCTGCAGCTTCTGGCACGCCTCTTCCCCGCATAGCTGCAACTTCTGGCACGCCTCTTCCCCGCATAGCTGCAACTTCTGGCACGCCTCTTCCCCGCATAGCTGCAGCTTCTGGCACGCCTCTTCCCTGCATAGCTGCAGCTTCTGGCACGCCTCTTTCCCGCATAGCTGCAACTTCTGGCATGTCTCTTCCCTGCATAGCTGCAGCTTCTGGCACGCCTCTTCCCTGCATAGCTGCAGCTTCTGGCACGCCTCTTCCCCGCATAGCTGCAACTTCTGGCACGCCTCTTCCCCGCATAGCTGCAGCTCCAGGCACGCCTCTTCCCTGCATAGCTGCAGCTTCTGACATGTCTCTTCCCTGCATAGCTGCAGCTTCTGACATGCCTCTTCCCCGCATAGCTGCAGCTCCAGGCACGCCTCTTCCCCGCATAGCTGCAGCTCCAGTCCTGCCTCTTCCCCGCATAGCTGCAGCTCCAGTCACGCCTCTTCCCCGCATAGCTGCTGCTTCTGGCACACCTCTTCCCCACATAGCTGCAGCTCCAGGCACGCCTCTTCCCCGCATAGCTGCCGCTTCTGGCACGCCTCTTCCCTGCATAGCTGCGGCTTCTGGCACGCCTCTTCCCTGCATAGCTGCCGCTTCTGGCACGCCTCTTCCCTGCATAGCTGCCACTTCTGGCATGCCTCTTCCCCGCATAGCTGACACTTCTGGCCCACCTCTTCCCCGCTTAGCTACAGCTTCTCGCACACCCCTTCCCTGCATAGCTGCAGCGCTTAGTACTATATTTATTTTTTTTTAAAAAAATTCACTTTCAGGTTTGCTTTAACCTCCCTGGCAGTAAGCCCAACACAGTGTCTGGCTAGCCGCCGCAGGGGATCGCATGGCCTCGGGAGGATTTTTTAAAATAAAATTTGTTGTGTTATCTTCAGCTAGCACTTGGCTAGCTAACTATGCCCCCCAAGTGCCTCCGGTCCCCACCGATCGCCGCCGCAATACATACCCCCCCCCTTAGGGATACTGCGATGGCACAGCCTCCCAATCAGCTCCAGGCTTTATCGGGAAGATCGGGACTGCGCATGACGTCATGTCCGATCATCGCCATAGCGATGACTGAATCTAAATGGTGAAGCTGCGGCTCTCGCGGGATCGCGGCTGGGTAAATATTGCCAGCGGCGATCGGGGGAGGGAATCAGGTGCCGGGGGACTTGGGGGACACAGGTAGCTAGCCTAGTGCTAGCTACAAGCTTCAAAACAAGTTTTTTTCCAAAAATCCCTCCCGCTGATGCAGCTGCGTACCACCAGGGAGGTTAAATGTGGTAAAATATAATAAAACTAAGTCCTGATTAGTGATGCAATATATTTTTTCACAACAGTGTGTGCATCAAGCACCAAGTGAAACCTGATATACCTAGCTTTGCAAACTTGTCTTAATTGGCTCTATCAAGAAGCATTGCTCATGCAAATTTGCATTTGCTTTCGCTTGCCAGAATATGCTGGGTTTTACAACTAATTGGGCCGCAAAATTTTGCTCTGCGGGGATTAGTCAGCGCAACATTTGGCACTTTACCGGGTGCTCTGCGAGGTTGCCCCCATGGGGGCGCTGTCATGAACAGAGCTCAAAGCCCTCTCGCTGCTCAGAGAGCCTGTAGCTGCTCCCCGGGGAGGCTAAGTAGTGCAGTCAACCCCCCAGCGCTGCCACCACCAGGAAGGGCCGTTCACACCCGCCTCCAAAAGGATAGATACCTACCTTGTAAGGCATTGCGTCCATTTGAAATTCCAAAAGAGCGCGACTTGGGAGCACCACGAAAGAGAGGAGTGAAGCATAGGCCACCCCAAGCTGGTTAGGGCTCAGGGGTGGCTCCACACCCTGGGGGAAAGTAGGCACAGACAGCCCCCTTAGAGAGGGCGATCCACCACCCACCTCCAGAAGAACAACACAGCAAGAGTGTGTGCATCAAGCACCAAGTGAAACCTGGTATACCTGGCTTTGCAAACTTGGCCTAATTCGCTCTATCAAGATGCATTGCTAATGCAAATTTGCATTTGCTTTCACTTGCCAGAATATGCAGGGTTTTACAACTAATTGCACTGCAAAATGTAGGCCAATTAGGCCAAGTTTGCAAAGCCAGGTATATCAGGTTTCACTTGGTGCTTGATGCACACACTCTTGTTGTGAAATGCAATATATTTTTTCTCTGTTTTTGGTACTATTTTAAGATCCTGGCAAGTCACCTTCGGTGGCTATAGAAATAAAATGTTCCCTTGTGCTTCTACTGACACTAAAGCGGCTGCAGTGTGTGATGATACCTGCATTTAATTTATACTTCTGAAGTGTCCCTGATTCTTTAATCTCTTGTAAAGCGTCCCTCCGTGTACCTTAAAGGGCACATAAAGGAACTTGTGATTAGATAATCGGGCGTGCACAGTTCTAAGCTTACATAGAACTAGGCTGTTTTTTCCTCTTTTTTTTTTTCTCACTGTAAAGGTGAAGAGTTTCTCTATGCAAATGTCACTTTCTCTTCAGGTTTAGTAGAAGATCTCTTATTATAACTAGTGACAATACAACTCTTGCTTTACAGAAATCAACTTCTTAGTGTAGGGAATAGATTAAAAAAGTA
This sequence comes from Hyperolius riggenbachi, assembly GCF_040937935.1. Taxonomy (NCBI): domain Eukaryota; kingdom Metazoa; phylum Chordata; class Amphibia; order Anura; family Hyperoliidae; genus Hyperolius; species Hyperolius riggenbachi. The sequence continues at coordinate 80,642,523 of NC_090652.1, read as the reverse complement.
AATCATTCAAGAGTGTAGCTTGAAAGATTAAAGCGGATCTCCATCCTAATCTAGAAATCCTGCAGCCTTGCCTTAAAAACAAGGGTATTGTTACCTGCGGTGTCTTGTCCTGCAAAGCTGTGGGTCTTCCAGATGGCTTCGTGGGACAAGACACCACAGGTAACTACCTTTTTTGTACAGCAAGGCTGCAGGATTTTTAGATTAGGATTGAGATCCGCTTTAAGGCCTGGTTCACACAGCTTCTGACGGCGTCACCTTTAGCTGATTCTAAACGCTTCTCTGCAAATGAGCAGTGAAGCATTAGGCAGCGGTTCGCATTGTTCATTGTTTTGATGCGCTCAGTCGAGGAAATGAGACGACTGGATCAAGTGTGGTCTTTGTGCAAACACTGGGAAAAGCTGGTGCCCACATTTAAAAACCTTTGTCCAATCAATTTTATGAACAGTGCTTGAGTGCTGTGACCGTGGTTTATAGCTAGTTTATTGTCTGTGTCAACTGGCACTAGGCTTATTCAGCTGAGGCAATTAAATCAAATTGATTCTGTTTTTATTCTAGCAAAGTTCTATTTAGGAGTAGGACTATAGAGACAATTGTTTGTCAATTTATTTCCAGTTCAGGGTTCTTTCCTTTAGGTAAAGTGTGAATTGCAACGCCCATATTTTAAAGAAGTTTGAACTTTCTGCTTGAAGTGGATCTGAACGTAGAACGTCCTCTGTGCTCTAAAAGATACGCAACAGCATCATAATAATTTTAACAAGAAACATTTATTTGCTACAGCTGATACAAATCCTAAAATAAATCTGCACTGTTTCTACCGCCTGATTCATGGAAGCAGACCTATTGTTTACAGCCTGTGCTTTCAAATGGGCTTATCTGCCATCTCTGCAGTGGCAGTCATGTGACACGGGAGAGATCAGATTACAGCTTGTGATTAGTGACAGATGAAGGGGAATTAAACAGGCTAAACTTTCTAAATACATACAGGGTGCATTTCTTCAAGTTTTCCTTCTGTCCTGTGCAAGAGTTCAGCTCCACTTTAAATAGGAGTATTGTGTCAGTCTCCCTAATGCTGTTTTTTTTTTTTTTCCGTTTGTTTTTTTTAGATCTCCATAAACATGCTGCTTAGTTTAATAAACAAGAAAGATGGTAAGGAAGGTGAATCTAGTAATGAAGGTCAAACAACAAAGAAGAAAAAGAAAGAAGGGGGCTTACTGCTGCGGCCTATCGTCTGTATATGTAATGACCAGTAAGTAACCTACAGAAACGTGCTCCAGCTTTCTAGATCTTGAGATTTGTCAGCTGAAGTAGTTCACATCAGAGGTTGTCAAACTGAGTGCTGTGATGCCCTGTTGCACCATGGGAACATTTCCGGGCCACCGCGAGTTACAACCAAGCACTTCACAGTTGCTCTGGCAACCGTGGCACTACGGTTGCAAAGTTTCTCTTTTTTTCTGTCTCTCAGAGTGATCTGCGGAGGCATAATTACAGACTATTTACAAGGGGTTTCCTCCCTAAGACTGTCTACCTGCCACCATGACGACTCCCTACAAGTGCTGCCCCTCCATTACAGGGGTGGCCAATAAAACTTTACCACCCTTCCCCTTGAAAACCATACAGTCCTTTATACCTATCCCTAATTACTATACGTAACCACCTCTAACCTTAATAGTCGCACCAAAGTTGCAGCAGCAATGTTTACCCCCGAAAACAATAACCAAAAACAGTCTTGGCACATGGCCTGTCTGTACTGTTACACAAGGTATTTGCCCTCAGAGCTCATGCTTCATATAGAAAGGCTTTGTTTGCTTGTTAACACTACAGGAGCTTTTCTAAGCGCTTGTGATTGTAAAAGCTCTTGCTAATGTTATCCTATGTGAGTGATCACACTGCAGCAATGTCATTTTGTAAACCTCCCCCATAGGATTGCATTAGCAAGAGCTTTTAAAATCTCTGGTGTTTAAAAAGCTCTGGTAGTGTGAATCAGCCTTAAATGTGTTAGCTCTGTGGCCTGCTGGCGTTTGTAGCCCATGTGACTGTTCTTCTCTTGTACAGATATGTCCCTGCCCTGCGTCAGCTGAGACAACAAGCCTTCTTGCTGAATTTTCCTCAGACATTACCTTCTAGGCTGGTACAGAGGCTATATGAGGTCAGTGATACAAATCCACTAAGGAACCTTTGTTTTGTTTTTGTTTGTTTTTTTCAGTTTCACCAAATGGGCAGATTTTGTTTTAGTCAATGGCCTTCACAAGGTCTACATCCCTTGTTGTAATGTGCAGGTTTCTGTTATGTTAGATTAGATAGCACAATGCACTGGAATGCAATCCGATTGCCAAAAAACTCTACTCTTTCTCCTGCGATCCGATTCGATTCCCATGCATTTTTCCAAATAGTGCCTGTGTTTGCATTTTGCGATTTTATCACTCCTGGAATTCTATTGGCTGGAAAAAGCTGCATTTTGTTTCTAAGCGGTTTGTTTGGATTTAAAAAAAAAAGTGCCTGTGAATTCTATTTGTTGTAAAAACAAAACAAAAAATGCATATGAGGTGATTGGATAATGGGATAAAAAAAAATAGAGCTGGAGGGGTATATATAGGCATGGAACAGTGTATGCTGCTTTGCTTGGCCTTCTGTGTTATTTCAGCCCAGCAGCCCCTGAACAGATCTGATGCAATCTTCTCCCAGATCTTGTCTGTCGGCCTCACATCAGAGTACCCAGGCTCATCTTTTGTGTATAGCAGTGTGGGGCTGTATGTGCTCCATGAGATCCTCTGTGGTAAACCACGCCATTGCTGCTATCTTTATGGATGTAAACAGAAAGAGGAATTGGCACAGGTGTCGTCTGTGAACTTTTTGCAAAGTTATCTGAGGGAAAAACGCAGAGAAAATTGCTGGGTCACAATTTGAAAAGCGCAAATCGTTGGACTCCTCTCTTTTCCATTAAAGTACGATTGCGCTTATGTAAAAATCAAAATGTGCTAATGGAAAATGGGCACCGCGATTTACATTCACATGACTGTGCACTAGCGATCGGCATAATGCAGGCGATTCGCTTTTTTAAGCGGATCGCAGCTAGTGGGAAAGGGCCCTTCGAGCCACTGTAGCTTTATTGCTCTTCCTATGACAACGCAGAACTGTAAGATAAGAAATCTTGTGTATAACTGAAGCTTATTTATCCAGAATCCTATACTGTATATCCGGTGATGGCTAGCACCCTCTCAGTCAAGTGAAAACTCTATAGTTCTAACTGAACAACACATAACTGCAAATCGCACATTATTCACTAAGGCCTCTTTCAAAGTGCGACGTTAAAGTCGCACGTTATAAAATACTTTAACGCAGAGTAACACACAGCAATGCAAAGTCTGTGCGACATTCACAGTGCACACGTTGCGTTAGTGTGTAACCTGTAGCGTTATTAAAAAGCAGGGCTGTGGAGTCGGTACAAAAATCTTCCAACTCTGACTCCTCAGTTTATGAAACTCCAACTCTGACTCCAGGTAACCAAAATGGCCTCGACTCCGACTCCTTAGTCTAATATTTAACAGGGGTGTGGATTTTGTACAAAAATTTCAGCAACGCTGCTCAGCATGCCATATGCAGGGTCATCAGACAGATACAAGCAGAAACGGTACTATGCAGTGTTCTCCCCAGAATTTTTTTTCTAGCCGGGTGGCATGAAAAAGTAGCCGGGTGGGGCAATATGAGAGAATGCAGGGCCAGTTTTTCTGTGCGCAAATCTGCTTACAGCATAGGAGGATGTGAGACGGTGACAGCCGGGTGCGCACCAAAACTAGCCTGGTGGAGCACCCGGCTAAAGGAGCCTGGGGAGAACACTGGTGTGATCTGCACATTGATGCTTTGGAAATGTATGCAGCTTGAAGATGGACCTATTGAATTCCACCTCCGTAGCATCTGATTGGTCCGTTTTTAAGCTATCATCCTGCATCAACTTGTAATTTGCATCTCATCGACTATCCTTACTGTTAAGGTTTGACAGTAACCAACAAAGATTTGTTTTGCCTTGAGGCTTCTAAGAAAAGCAGTAGTCTATTAGAAATGTTAAAGTGTACCATAGGCGGTCGGGAAGGGGTTAAAGCGGACCTGAACTCAGAACTTCCTCTCAGCTCTAAAAGATGCACAGCAGCACAATAACCTTTAAAGAAAAACATTTCTTTGTTACAGCTGATATAAATCCTGCTATAAATCTGCAGTGTGTCTGTTCCTTGCTTTCATGGAAGCAGACATAGGGTTAACATCCTGTGCTTACAAATTAGCTGCTCTGCTGTGGCAGAGGAGATTCCTGAGCTGACACAGCTGAGAGGTCAAATGAGGGGGAATTAGACAGGCTAAACTCTCTAAATACATACAGGGTGCATTTCTCTGTTTTCCTTCTGTCCTGTGCAAGAGTTCAAGTCCACTCTAAATGAAAGTGCTTGTTTCAGCTGAGAGCCAATCGGGACTGTCGGGTGGCGTGACACTCACACATAAGTGAGAGGAAGTGGCGGAATTGCCATCTTGAATGTGGTAAAACAAGGCAAAGGACTTGGAGATAGAATTAGTGGCTTTGACGTCCAGTGACCAACCCGTGTAACGGCAAGATTTCTCAGTTGGGAAATAGGGTGCGACTCAGACGATATGCATAAAAGTATTAGAGGCAGATGAACAGCAGGACAGCCAGGCAATCTGCACTGTTTAATAAAGAAGTAAATGTCAGCCCCCATATCACTCTCACTTCAGGTGTGCTTTAAGAAACTACTTTGAGGGCTCATTCACACTAGGGTCGTTTTTGCCCTTTTTTCCAGCGCAGACTATTTTTTAAAATCGGCCACAAAACGCTTGTGCAATGAATCTCTATGAGAAGGTGCTTATCAGCAGGTTTTGTCCGCTTTGTGGTTTGCAAAGCGGTGCCTGTACCATTTTTGGAGCGTTTTTGCTATAATGGAAGGTATAGGAAGAGCACTAAATGCTCACAAAACTGCTTTATGCAGCGATTGCGTTCACGTTTTTTAGAATAAATACATTTTGTTAATTCTTTTCCAGGTCAAAGAGTTCACTTCCTTACATGCGTCAGGGAGCGAATGACAAAACCGCTCTGGAAAAGTGCTTAGAACAGCGCTTTTACCAAAAATGCAGCGTGCAGTGGAGCGCCGGGGGGGGGGGGGGGAGACGCCGCACAAAATCGCAAAATGCTTTCGATTACGATTTTAGATGTTAATGCAGATTAAAAACGTTTCATTTACAGTGCAATGCCTCTTGTTAATGCTACAAGTGTACTGCTGTGGGTGCAGTAATCTTAGTAATGCAGTAAAGCAGACTTCGTGTTATTATTTTCTGCAGGCTATTATTCAGAGTTTAGCAGTAGTAAGGCCTGGAACACACCAGGGGAGTTTTTCTGAGCGTTTTGAGTTTTTAAATCTGCTGCAAATGTTATCCTATGTGTCTGTGCACACTGGAGCAGTGAGGTTTTGTAAAAAACCCCATAGCATTACATTGGGAAGAGCTTTTAGAGGTTTCAAAAGCTCTTCCCAATGTAATGCTATGGGGTTTTTTACAAAACCTCACTGCTCCAGTGTGCACAGACACATAGGATAACATTAGCAGCAGATTTAAAAACTCAAAACGCTCAGAAAAACTCCTCTGGTGTGTTCCAGGCCTAAAAGAAGATTTTACTACTGACTGAAAGCTTTCTCTGACTCTTTCAAAGTTAGCCAATAAATGATGCCACACTGGTTTCTAACTTTCTCCCAATACAGAGTATAGTAGGTTATAATAACTATTGTACAAAGCTGATGATTTCACTTGTATCACGACTAACAGGAGAGTATTGTTGCTTGTGAAAAGAGGCTTTCACGTGCACCTGTCAGTTGTCGTAGGCATGCATGTGCCAGTTACCCTTTTAATGGTTCTGAGGTTTTTATTCAGCCAAACAAGCCTGTCCTCGATCCCAGCTTAGTTATGCATAAAAGCTTGGCTGGTGTCTGGATGAGTTTTGGCAGCAGTCAATGTACACGGCTCAGGCAGGAAGCAGCTGGGATTTGTGTGCCTAAGTGGCGTGTATAGACACAGTCCTAACCAGATGAGATGCTAGTGTATCTAGGCCACACTGAGTCAGGGGAGCCTCTTGCTAATGAACTACTAGGCTGTCTGTTGATCCTATGTGCGGTAAATTATCTGTACCTCCTGCCAAGAAGCAGCAGTCATTTGCATAAACGGGAGGCATTCCCAGGAGAGAAATTACCATGTGTGATATGTGTAGTACCTGTAAGGGTAGAACCCAGTGGACCGCACGTTCATTTACTGTATACGAAATTAAAGCGGGATTAAACGCAAATTAAAAATCCTATGAAAAAGTGCCCTTAAAGATATGTATGTATGTATGTATGTATGTATGTATGAATGAATGCATGTATCTATATGTGTGTGTGTAACTATATAGGGGACTGTAGGTTCGTTCTTAACCTGAATCTGTTCTTAAGTCAGAACAATGTGCTATCTCTGTCCTCTGTGCCTCCAGTGTCCCCCTCTGTGTCACCTCTGCCCTCTGTGTCTGCGTAAACAAGTTTAAAAGCCATTTTTTCTTTGAATTTTTAAAAAATCGTTTTTCTCAAAAACTACAAGTCCAGTTTGAAAAAAAAAATCCATGTCTTTTGTATTGATGGGTCATTCGTAAGTCGGGCGTTCGTAAGTCGGGGACTACCTATAATCCATTTTACACTTTAAATCATGATTCCAGCCTTACTTCTAACTTTTTGATTCTCAGACTCCTTTTTAAACCCTATGGAGAGGATAAGCCGCTGTGCATTCTGGGGCAGTTTTTCTATCTATCTATCTGCAGCCCGAGAGATGCTGAATACTTCCTCTGTGAGTTTTTTATTTGTTCTGCAGCTCTGTCGGTCTCTGGCATCGGTCAAGCTGTTCGAGTGCTACCGGTAGCAGAGACTGAGACCACTGCAGATTATAAATTAAAACTCGTGGAGGAAGTCTCTGGAGTCTATAGGTGGCCATACACTGATGGATTTGCAGCAGATTCGACCATCAGATATATTTCTGTCAGATGCCTGTCAGGTCAAATCTGACAGGAATCTATCTGATGTGTGCCACACACTAGGAACAGATGTACAATAGATTTCAGCATGAAATCTATTGGAAATCTATTGAAAGTTGATCTAAATGCATTACTGCACCATCAGATCCAATGCAATTCTATGGGCCATCAATCTGCTGCCAGAAGCAGATTGACCTCGATTTTTAATCCTGTCAAATAGATGGAATCCATCGAAATCGGCCGCAAATCGGTCGATCATCCGATTCAAAAATCGACCAGTGTATGTGCCCCTTTAGGCATCACTCCAGCCGCAGGGATACAAACTGCCGCCCCAGAATGCATAGCAGCTCGTTCTCTGCATAAGTTCACAAAGGGTTTGAGAATCAAGGCTAGAAACACTATTTATTTTCAGTGTAAAACTGATCTATAATTTATTAGGCATGTTTCCCATCTTCTGCAGCCCGATCACATGCGGCCAGCGGGATAGTGTAGTGTCTGCTCAGATGGGCCGCTGTGGTCTGGCTGGAGCACGGGGGAATATGTTCCCACCAGGGCTGTGGAGTCGGTACAAAAATCAACCAACTCCGATTCCTCAGTTTATGAAACCACGGACTCTGACTCTGGGTACCCAATATTGCTCCACAACCCTTGCAAGGCTATGGAGTGGGTACAAACAAATGACTCCAACCTGTTCTAAAACATGACTGAAGAAGAAACTTAGACTCTGTATTAAAAAAAAAAAAGTGCCCGGGGGGGGGGGGGGGAGGGGGGAAATCCTCTGGATCTTATCGAGGCCTCCTCCACCGACTCACGGTGGTCTCTGTCTGCCCCTCGGAAGGCACGGCTGACCATACCTTCCCTGGATCCAGCAGGGGAGCTGTTGCGGCTCTTCACTCGGAAATAGCTGATCCCAGTCGTGTCCACTCCACTGCGCAGGCACAGGAGACTTGCGCCTGCGCAGTAGAGCGGACACGACTGGGGTTGGCTATTTTTATCCTTCATAAAGGTGTATGAAACCTGCTTGTGAAAAGGGAAGGTGAAATGGTAACAGTGAGTAGAAATAATAAAAACTTCTATCCAGTAGGGAGAGCTTGGCAGGTCCTTCCTACCTCTGTCTGAGCTGAGTCCCTTCAGTAGATGGGTATTGACTACTGTCCTGATTTATTTTACAGATCACACTTAATCAGGGGATGAAATCGGACTCTGGAGCATTGATGGCTTTATGTGAGAAAACTGAGAATGACATCCGGTCTTGTATTAACACTTTACAGGTATGTTCAGCTCCATGTGTCCATAATTGCCTTCTAGCTGCACACCAGGTGAAGGTCTTATTTTGTTAGCGGAATGGGGACGACGTGGCTTTTTGGACTTTGATTGCTGTCGTCACCCAATTAAGGCTTTCTTACTAAACCTAAGAGTAACCAAGCAGCTCACTAGGAATGTATAGGGGGATAAAAGACCAAAAAGCCCTCCTACTAATAAGCAATGCTAGGTACTGATGGGGGCCAAAAGCCCGAAACAGGCTGTCTACATGTGGGGTTGATGTGGCTGTGTAATATTTAAAGCTATAGGCTTGCTATACACCAGCGGTTCTGGATGCTTGCCTTCTTACCAGGGCGAAAAGGGATTATTTGCATATTCAGTAGTGGAGCATTGTGGGTAGCCACCAATGTTCACTTACAGCTGAATTATTGCAAATGTTTTTACTAAACCTTATAACCCTGGGCTCACCAAGGTTTATACTAAAGCAAACCTGTGAGATCCACAGGTCCAAAAGTTTTATATACTTGCAAAGTGAAGGAGTAGGTGATCAGCACTAGATGCTACCAGCAATCTCTGGGGCAGGCATGGGCAAACTTGGCCCTCCAGCTGTTAAGGAACTACAAATCCAACAATGCATTTGCCTTTATGAGTCATGACTGTGGCTGGCAGACTCCTGCAATGCATTGTGGGACTTGTAGTTCCTCAACAGCTATAAGGCCAAGTTTGCCCATGCCTGCTCTAGGGGGTAGGTGGGCTGCTCACTGTGCCTCCAGATAAACAGGCAATCGTAAAGGAAGGTAGAAAAGTGAATATGGGCACCACGTGAGTTGCAAAGGCTTCCCCCAATATATTTCATCCCCATAACATGCAGATGCAAACAAAAAAAACAAGGGCATGACGGCCTTTTCGCAAGCAACTGCTTGCTTCCTCAGAGACCAAAAAATTTAAGAAAATCTATAACAAAATAAACTCCTCTAGGGGGTACTCACCTCGGGTGGGGGGGGAAGTCTCCGGATCCTATTGAGGCTTCTGCTGTCCTCCTCGGTCCCACGGTGGCGGCGAAAATCCTCCCGGAGCAGCGGCGACGTAAATATTAACCTTTTGGCTCCAGCGCAGGCGCAGTATCCACTCCTTCCCACGGAGATAGGCGGAAATAGACGATCTCTGTCGGGCCGCTCTACTGCGCAGGCGCAAGTCGCCTGCGCAGTAGAGCGGACCCGACTGATATTGGCTACCGCCTATCTCCGTCAGGAGAGCCGCAACAGCGCCCCCGCTGGAGCCTGGAAAGGTAAATATTGAACAGGCTTTCGGACCGCTGTTTGGAGGGCTGCAGCGAGACCCCCGTGGGACAGAGGAGGACGGGGGGAGCCTCATTAGGATCCGAAGGCTTCCCACTCCTGAGGTGAGTACCCCCAGGGGACGTTTTTATTCTTACAGTGTCTCTTTAAAGGACCTCTGTCGCGAAAATCTTAACATTTAAAATATATGTAAACATATACAATTAAGAAGTATGTTTCTTCCAGGGTAAAATGAGCCATAAATTACTTTTCTCCTAAGTTGCTGTCACTTACAGTAGATAGTAGAAATCTCACAGAACTCCTTTTGGACTAGCCCATCTCCTGATGGGGGGTTCACAGTGCTTTTTTTATTTTCAAAATACAGTTAGTGAATGGCAGTTGCTCTGTCCAACTGCTAAAAAAGTGTACGGTGAGCAGGGAAGCTGGCCAGCATCATTGTATAAATCTTTTTCAGGAAGTGTCTTTATAAAGAATAAAGGCCATGCTGAGAATCACCCATGAAGAGATGAACTAACCCAAATTCTGTTGGTAATGTCAGATTTCTACTACCTACTTTAAATGTCAGCAACATAGGAGAGAAGTAATTTATGGCACATTTTACTCAGGAAGAAACGTACTTCGTTTGTATGTGTTTTACATTTTAAGATTTTCACGACAGTTCCTCTTTAGGTCTCTGAGGAAGCAAGTGGTTGCTTGCGAAACGGCTGTCAGGCCTTTGTTTTTCTGTTTGTATCTGCATGTTATGGGGATGAAATAAATCTGTGGAAGCCTTTGCAACTCATCTGGTGCCCAGACTCCCTTCTCTACCTTCCTTTAAAAGGTCTATACTTCCCTTTGGTAGAGTGAAGTCTCGGGATCCTCCAGAGACTTTCCTACTTCCTGCTGCCAATCACCAATCCAGGGCTGTAACACTTTCAGAGATTTCCTGTTGTGCTCCTGTTCGCTAAGGATTGTTGCCGTACTGCGTAGGCTGGCTCGCAGTACAAGGAGTCGTCACTCAGGCTTAAAGGGTTACTTAAAGCGGAATATAACCCAGCCTTTCATCTTTGCTCTAAAACATTATTTACAGCATATTATATGCAACCAGCATTTTTTTTTTTACTAGACCAGCATTCGAAGGGTTACACACAGAGCTTGAAAGTTCAGTGCAGTGAAATGTGGACTCATCCAAAGTTGTAGATTATCTTGCGTATCAAGTGAGGAATGTCACACATTCTCTGACTGTCGAGAAGCAGCTCCACACAGACAGTCAAATCATGTCTGCCTTCAATACATAATGAATAAAACCAGTTATTAATAAAATGCAAAGTCAGCTCACAAAGCAAAAAACTATACTTTTGGGAACCTATAACTTCTAAATGAATAATACTTATGCACAAATGCAAATATGATAACTGTATGGCATATAAAAAGTAGGAAAACATGTTTTTAGTGAATATTATGTCAGGGTTTTAAACCGCTTTAAGCCTAAGGCCCCGTTCACACTGCATGCGTTTCCAGCTGCGTTTTGGAAACGCATGCAGGTGGCCGACACGCACGACAGCAGACATTGCATAGAGTGCAATGTCTGATGTTCACACTGCATGCGTTCCGGACCTGTGCGGTCCGGGAACGCATGCTGCACGCATTTTTTGTAAAAACGCGTGGCTGTCCCATTCACTTTTCATTGATGGGATCAGCCACGCAACGCACACAAACGCGCATGGCGTGCGTTCGCATGTGTTGCGTTCCGCATGCGTGGCCATCCGCGTTTGTAATGTGAACGGGGCCTAAGGTAAAAAACCGTTTACCTTACCTGGGGCTTCTTGCAGCCCCCTGCAATCATCAGGTACCTGGAGGGTCCTTCCAGGACCCTCCAGCAAGCAGTGGTGACCCCCTGAAAGCTGACTAATTGTGGGCAGTGAGAGGCTATTGCACATGTGCGGCCCCCAAGTCACGCGCACCGATTGTGCTCCCATTGCCGAGAGCGTTCTGCGCATGTGCAGACCGCTGCCATGCACTGGGACGTGATGAGGAGGTATGTGGCTGGCCAGCTTTCATGCTGGGCCTTGCACAGGATGATTGCAGGGGGCTGTAAGAAGCCCCAGGTAAGCTAATTTTTTTTTTTTTTACTTTTGATTTCCTTTAACGGAAAAAAGCTGAGCACATTCAGCTCCGTTCTACTGACCAGGCGCTAGCAACCTGCGCAGTGCAGCCAAGCTCCTTTCACAAACCCTTGTCAATAGGCTTCAGGGGGTTCCCAGCACTGGAATGCGGAGGGGGATGGAGGAGCCCTCTGGATAATCCATGTACCCATTTGGGCCACTTTTTTTCACTGCAGGTGCACTTTAAATCCATCACAGTCTGGATACAAAAATGAGCGATTGCCTTCCTCTATGTTTAGCACACAAGCAGCAGTAAAAGCTCAAAAGGGGAATTACATGGATGGGTGGCACATTATTATTTTCTTCACGTATTTGTTTGAAGTGTTTGCTTTTTTTGTTTTGTTTTTCCTTAACAAATGGGACAATTTTTTACACATCCTAACATCCTGTGAAAAAAATGAATATAAAACTGATTATGCTGTTTCAATGTAATGTTCTTTCAGTTCCTGCACGGGAGAGGGAGGAAGGAGCTAAACTTGCGTACAGTCCAGACTATGAAGATTGGTCTGAAAGATCAAAATAAAGGGCTTTTCTCTGTGTGGCAGGAGATCTTCCAGCTTCCCAAGGCCCAGAGGTAAACGGGTCCTTTTCAGTGGGTAACTGCTTGGATTTAAAACCTCATAATACATAGATCAGTGGTGCGCAAATCATTTAGTAATCTAATTCTATTGTAAAACCTGATGGCATACCACACACAAGCACATGTAATGTATGAGTGCAAACATGGTTCTGACATGCTATAGCTACTATTTATAGCATACCTGAGAGGGTATGGCATGAAAAAGTGGCATGAAAAAGTAGCCAGGTGGGGCACAATGGGGAACTACAGTGCTGGCACAACTGTGCTTATGGTACAGGAGGAAGATGAGGCGGCGAGCCAATGACAGCCGGGTACTCGCCAAAATTAGCTGAGGTGGAGCACCCGTCTAAAAGAGCCTGGGGAGAACACTGCATATAGCAGCCTCAATATCCCTCTCTGGTCAGTTGCCCTTTAAATCAGATTCTCCCAGCCTTCACAGATAAACCTTCCACAAACTCTTTTTTTGCAGGTTTTTTTGTTCCCAAACATTAAAGTTTTATTACATGCAGCAGATACTTGCATAATAGAGTAGTTGCATAATATTGTTTTAGCCCATAGATGGCAGATGAACATTTTAAAAATGGCAAGGCTCAAGGCTTCAACCACTAAATGGCAGCAGATTTCTGCAGAGCTGTATTACTGTATATACTCGAGTATAAGTCTAGAAATGTAGGTCTGATTCACTTCATAAAAGTATAGGGGTCAACTTATACATGCTTTATAACAAGGAGAAGAAGAAAATGCGTGCACCTTCCGTCCATAAACATCCGTGTTTATTTCAGCAGTGACAATAACATTTCACATGGGATCCTTTTTTCCATAACGGTTAGATCAATAACATACCGACATGTGAGGCGATGGTGGTGAAGGAGGTGGGTGGCGGATAGGAGCGGTAGAGAGCGGCGGCCGTTTCGTGTCACGGAGACACTTGGTCACACTGCGTTCCATTGTATTACACAGGGCGAGTTTTTCTTAAAGTCAGCAGCTCCATTCAGCAGAAAAAGTCTCCCTGTGTAATACAATGTAACTATGGAAAGATGGATATCATTTTAAAGCTCTCTTTCTCCTCTTTCTGGCGACACCTAAATTGCAGCCCTACGCCTTTTAGTTTTCTCTATTTTCGCGATATCTATTTTCGGCCGCGGCAATTTCAATTACGAAAATAGCGAAAACTAAATGGCGTAGGGCGGCGGTTTATATATCATTGGAAAGAGGAGAAAGAGAGCTTTAAAATGATAGTCATCTTTCCAAAGTTTCTGCACTGCTCGGTGTCCCTTTAAAGTGTCACTGAAGCGAAATAAAAAGCTTGTTATAATGAATTGTATTTGTAGTACAGATAATTAATGGAACATTTGTAGCAAATAAGTCTCATGCTTTTATTTTCAGTTATATAGCTTTTTTTCATAGCATTACATCATTCTATCATATTTGCAATTTACAAACCACACTGTATTTTAGCAGGGCTAATGACCCTTTAGACTTCCCTACACAAAATCTTATTTGAAGCTGCCTGCCACTGTTTATTTGAAGTGCCTCAGAAAACGGCACTGTAGCCGACTAAACTGGTTGGAGAGCTCGGAGAAGCTCTTTTGCATAGATAACAAGTGAAGTTTCTTAACTCTTCCTGTACTGGAAACAATAAGAGACTGGTTTCTGTGCTACTAATGTTTTATTTCTTAGATATACTACACATACAATTAATTTTCACACATTTATTTTCACTTCAGATTCCCTTTAAGAGCTCGATTATTAACCTTTTTGCTAGTGTTCCCCACCACCTCCTCATGAAGTGTGCAGGATTTCTACCATGCTTATTTCCGTACATGTGTTGTAGCGATGGAGGCTGCTATATTTTCATCTTTTTAAAGGGAACCCGAGGTGAGTGATATGGAGGCTGCCATATTTATTCACTTTTAAACAATGCACGTTACTTGGCTAGCCTGCTGGATCCTCTGATTTTAATACTTTTAGCCATAGACCCTGAACAAGCATGCAGCATATCGGGTGTTTCTGACATTGTCAGATCTGACAAGATTAACTGCATGCTTGTTTCTGGTGTGAGTCAGACACTGCTGCAGCCAAATACATCAGCAGGGTTGCTAGGCAACTGGTATTGTTTCAAAAGAAATAAATATGGCAGCCTCCATATCACTCTCAACTAGGGTTCGCTTTAAACAATGCCTGACTGTCCCGAGGATTGTTTATTCAGCAGTATCTGAATTGCACTCAGTGGTCAGTGCAGTCAGACTTTAGTCAGAGCATCTGCATGCTTGTTCAGGTTCTTTGGCTAAATGTAGAGCAGAGCAACCAAAGCAGCTCAGGGTGACCCAAACCACTATCAGTAGTGGAGCATTGTGGGTAACCACAAATGTTCACTTATAGCTGAATTATTGCAAATTTCCTTCTGCATTAAGAAGGCAAATTTCACAGAGCATTGCTTATTAGTAGGAGGGCTTTTCGGTCTCTTTTATCCCCCTATACATTCCTAGTGGTTTGGGCCACCCCAAACTGCTTGGTTACTCTGTTGTACTGGTCCAAGCCCTATCCCATACAGCCATATCAATCCCCTCCATGTACTGATGAGGGTCAAAAGCCTGACACAGGCTGTCTACATGTGAAGTTGATATGGGTGTGTAATATTTAAAGCTATAGGCTTGCTATACACCAGCGGTTCTGGATGCTTGTCTGGCTTACAGGGGCGAAAAGAGATAATTTGCATATAGTAGCAGTGCATTGTGAGTAACCACAAATGTTCACTTATAGCTGAATTATTGCAAGTTACCTTCGGTTTTAAGGGGGCAAATTTCACCAAGCTGGGCTAAATGTATTATAGGCAGTAGATCAGCAGGATGCCAGGCAATGTGCCTTGTTTAAAATGAAATAACTGTCGGCCTCCATATTCCTTTTACATCAGATGTGCTACAAAGCTAATAGAATAGTTGTGCCCTGCCTGGTAGAACCTGTTCATCCATTATGCGGCATGCTTGTTCAGGGTATATGACAAAAAAAAATTAGACACACAGGATCAGCCAGGCAGCCAAGCAACTTGTAATGCTTTAAAAGGAAATATATATATAACCATCTCACACTCACCTTGTATTTCCTTTAAAGTGAACCCGAGGTGAGAGAGCGATATGGAGGCTGCCATGTTTATTTCCTTTTCAGCAATACCAGTTCCCTTGGTGTCCTGCTGATCGTCTGCCATTAAAGGTGCGTACACACGTACTACCAGCAGCAACGACGGGTCCGCCGGACCCTCCCACTGGGCGGACTTTTAGCCGACAGTAGCGCGTGTGTACGCGCTGTCGGTGGACTGATAAGGCTGTTTCTGAACGATCCGCCCAGCGGGAGGGTCTGGCGGACCCGTCGTTGCCGCTGGTAGTGCGTGTGTACGCAGCCATAGACCCTGATCAAGCATGCAGCAGATCAGGTGTTTCTGACATTAGATCTGACAAGATTAGCTGCATGCTTGTTTCTGGTGTTATTCAGACACTACTGCAGCCAAATAGATGACCATGACTAGTATTGTTTAAAAGAAAATAAATATGACAACCTTCCACCATATGACAACCTCCATATATCACTCACCCCTCGGGTTCACTTTAATGTATTAGATGTAGAGGGACAGCCAAGCAATGTGCATTTTTAAATGGAAATAAATACAGCATCCACCATGTCTCTTAAAGGGAACCAGAGATACCAGCAAAAAGTTATACATACCTGGAGCTTCCTCAAGCCCCATACGCACGGATCGCTCCCACACCGCCGTCCTCCGCTTCCTGTATCGACCAGTTCCGGGTCCCGTAGTTTCGGCCAGTCGGCGGCAGCACGCGGCCAATTGTCCGCATCACAGAGGCTCCCGACATACCCTTACGCGTGCGGCTGCATACTGCGCAGCCGCACGCGTAAGGATATGGAGGGAGCCCCTGATCATGCGGACAATTGGCCGCATCCGCCAGAAGTGACGGGACCCGGTACCGGCCGATCCAGGAAGCGGAGGATGGCGGCGTAGGAGCGATCCAGGCTTATGGGGCTGGAAAAAGCCCCAGGTATGTATGAAATCTTTTCTTTTTCTATGGCTGGCGTCTCTGGTTCCCTTTAAGGGCTTGTTCACACTTGTCAGTGTTTGTTGATTTATTTTTTTAAGCGCTGGCGATTTTGAAAATCGCCCTAAAAGAGCTTGTGTAATGATTTCCTATGACAGTGCTCACATTTAAGTATTTTGATTTTATTGAAATTGCAAGTGCGCTACATGTACCATTTTCTGAGCGCTTTGGCTCAGTGGAACGTATAGGGAAATCACAAAGTACTTGAAAAAACCCTTTGTATAGCCACTGACGTCAGGAAGTGAAAAAAAAAATGAAAACTGAGCAAAAGCGCTTAGAAAAGCGCTTTTCTAAGCGCAAATCGCAGGAAAAAGCTCATAAAAAAGCCACAGTATAAATCGCTCAGCACTTGCGATTTATAATGTGATTAAGGACCAACGCCACCTTATTCTCCTGTGCATATACGCCTATGAGAACTTTTGGTGGTCTTTTCAGAGGCAGATTTGCGTGTGAATCATGTGGACACATCTCCTCCCCTAGATGTGTGGCTCAGAGGCAAGATTTTGTATCAGTAGGCTGTCTCTGTAAGAAGGTCCGCACACAACTTTAACAGGAACTTTTTATTGGGCCATCACCATATATATTTATGATCGATTGTGTGTATATGGTACAATTACGGTAAACCCAAAAATTCCAATCAACACTGCGCTGCTGTTTAAAGCCCACTATATGCAAGCTAAAAGGGTCCTGAGTCGCTTCTGTACAGACCACCAAATCTTCTGTACCCCCCCCCCCCCAAAAAAAAAAACTTTGCTGGACGTTGGTGTGTGATCTTGGGGATTGTGGCTCTCTCTGTAATTCACCGGTTTGATTTTTCACCCCTTCTAGAAAACGCATTGGTCAAGACATGACTGCGCCTGACCTGCATCTTCTCCTTGGAACTGCCAATGACCCGCTGAACTTGTTGGGTAGAACGCCACTAAGTGCCTTGGCACAAAGGTTCCACCATATCCTTCACCTGACTACCTCGACTGGGGAATATGAGAAGCTGACTATGGTAAGTGAAGTGCCACACAGTGGGTTCTAAACGGGAATAAGCAAGACTGTCCATCTAGTTCGGTATAGTTGCCAACTTGCTAAGGTTCCTACAGTCGGGCGCTGTCCACACTTAACGTGGTGCAGATTGGTGCATGCCATGCTGCACTACTTTACTCACTGGTGCTTCCTGGGCCTGCAAGGTGATTGGCTGGCTGCAATGCACTTGCTAACTAATCAGGAAGTGGAGGGGATGTGATCGCCGGAGCATTTAATGTATAGGGCTTCCGATGCGCTTTCTGCATTATTACATTGGGCACAAGACCGGGCCCTTTAGCTTCTGGCCTCTCCCACAGCCCCTGGTAGGGGGGGCCCACTGACAAATCTCAGCAGGGGAGGGGGCCCAGCCAGCCATAGTTATAGCTATACAGACGCTGCCCCACAGCTTCACTGAAACAGAGGATGTTTTCTGCACTCCTATTATACATTTGCTATGCTGGATTACAAAATAAATCTTGACTACAAATGGACAGCAGTGCCGGGAACTGTCTTTCTTCCTAATTGACATTTATGCTGTTTTAAATCCCAGAGCACATTGCAGCAGTATATACGGCGACTGCCTATTCCAGTAAGACTCCTCCAGAGACACTGACCTGTCTAAATCTGAAGCACAGACATTCCTGTATACAGCAATAGCAACCATAGTGCCTGCCTCTTTCACCTATATCTCTACACACAACAGGACACGGATATGCAGAGCGACTCGGGACTGGATGACCGTGTCAAACTAGAGGAAGCCATGATTCTCCTTAAGAAACTGTTGAAGTGGCAATAGCAGCTAAAAGGATTGATCTCAATAACATATTTTAGAACCTAGCAACCTCAACCAGCACTAATAAGGCTGTGTGTGCAAAAGTACTGGAGATAAAACTTAGGGAGGCTCAGTGAAAAAGGGATTAAATTGTTTTGGACTTTTGGTTTCCTAAATCAATATAAAAAGAAGCAAATTGTTGCAAGGCCTTATCAAGAACCAGCAGTGTATCAGCATGATACCACATTTGTGGACAAGAGCTCACTTCAAACATTCAAAAGTACTGCACAAATTTAGTTCTAGATAGAACCAATCAGGAACATGCAAAAACAAGGAAACACGAGACCTCAAAGAACAGCTTAATGCTTGGTGTACACAATGCACTTTTCTGACAAATTTATTATTTCCAGCATTTCCAGATTTCCAGATTTCCGATCGATTTTTTTTTTTTTTTTTTTTAATGATTTTTCATAGAAGTTACCAGGGTTTGACTGGACCAGATCGCTTCAAACAATGAAAAAGCAGAGAACAAACTGGTCCCAAGAAGATGTCAAACAAAGAAAGTTGCAAAAATACATGAGATCAGATGATTATGCCCAGGTTAAATTGTTTAACAGGGCATCCTCTCCAAAACCAAAAAAAGCAGCAAAAGTAAAAAATCTTTAAAAAGGTTATTGGATGACAGACACAAAGTCCAGGGTAAGAAGTGAAATTAGACGACTGAATGCAGATGGATCTCAAAAAGGCCCCTTGGGCTTTAGACCTGATGTTATTTGGAGTCCAGGAAAACTGGAGGCCATTTAGACCTTGTAATTGTTATTGGGTTAAAGTGCTAAAACATAAATTAAATTGTAGATTGATGTACTACAACAATTACTCTAACCCACTTTAGAGCCTGCAGATCAATTAAGTC
Source organism: Hyperolius riggenbachi (assembly GCF_040937935.1). Taxonomy (NCBI): domain Eukaryota; kingdom Metazoa; phylum Chordata; class Amphibia; order Anura; family Hyperoliidae; genus Hyperolius; species Hyperolius riggenbachi. The sequence goes on along the minus strand of NC_090652.1, from coordinate 80,623,388 downwards.
TTTCCCCACAGTTCAAGAATCAGCCATGGACCTATTTCGTGCCGTGACAGCAAGAGACATTAAAGCCTTGAAATATTAGAAAACGTTTCCCAATGTTTCAAACGTGGAAAAAGAGGCATTGAACTGGTTCAAGTAAAGAACAGACTTAATTCTGAAAAGAATAGATAAAGGTGGAGCCCTGGTCCTAATGACAGCTGCACAATACCAGTGTGAAGCAATGAGCCAGTTAGAAGACCCCCTCCCCTATAAACCACTTAAAGGAGACCCCACATTGAGAGACCAGAGTGCATTGAAAATGCTCCTGAGGAGTGGGGTTAGACAGGTTTCCTCAGTCAGAAACTAGCAATGTATGTACAGTACTGTCTTCTCATTCGGTACTTCTTGCCGAACATCCACAAGTCCCGGACTGATCCTCTGGGCCACCCGATAATTTTGGGTATTTGTTTTTTTATGGAGTGTTTATCGAAGTACCTGAACCATCTCCTGACACCACTCCCCAGACGCATACCTTCCTACTTAGAAGATAGCTTAGACCTGCTGCAAAGCATAGAGGGGATAACTTGAATCACACATAACTGTTTATTGTCATCCGTGAACTTGTATAATCATGTCCCCCACAAACTAGATTTCAAGAGGGTAAAAGCGTTTAACATGAAACAGTACAAATTGTTCACATGGACTCTGTCTGCGTTTCGTCCTTACACATAATGCCTTTACTTTTGTTTGTAAGTGGTTTTGGCAACAGTCAGGCATGGCTATAAGGGCACCAGACTCTTGTACATACACCAATATCTTTTGGGCTTGGTGGAAGGAGATATATACAATATTGACAACCGCTTTAGATCGTACCTTAGGAGGCGATTCAGGTACATAGATCTGATATTCTTGTCCTGGACTTGTAAGATCTATATGCGGTTCATGATCTTCGTCAATAATGATGCTAATAGGATAAGCATTGGATTGTGTGAATCCGATTTCCTTCCTCAATTTAGAGATTTTGATATTGAACAAAAGTTTTATATTGTCAATAGGATATAACAAACCCATTGTAGGAAATGCCCTACTCCATAAAGAAAGTTATCAACTCCCCCCATGTATCAAAATCCCTGCTGTATGGACAATTACTTCACCTGAGAAGATATAATACCAACTCGGAAGTTGATGAAGAGCAAACAAACAAGTTAAACAACTTCTTGAAAGGGGTACAGCCAAAATGAGCTAGACAGTGCCTTTAATAGAGCAAAGATTAACGTATGAAACATTCCGCCAGGAGGCAGCACAGCAGTTCTTTTTTTTTTTTTATTTTAAATCATGTAGCGAGCCCAGGGCTCGCTACATTATAGCCGCTGCTCAGCGGCATCCCCCCGCCCGCTTCGATCAGGAAATCCCGTTCAAAGAACGGGATTTCCTGGAGGGCTTCCCCCGTCGCCATGGCGACGGGACGAGATGACGTCAGCGACGTCGTGACGTCATTGGGAGTCCCGATCCACCCCTCGGCGCTGCCTGGCACTGTTTGGCCAGGCAGCGCACGGGGCCTGGGGGGGGGGCGCGCCGCAACGGATAGCGGCGATCGGGAGCGGGGCGACGGTGATCGGTGTGCTGGCGCAGCTAGCACAGTGCTAGCTGCGTCCAGCAAAAAAAAATTATGTAAATCGGCCCAGCAGGGCCTGAGCGGCACCCTCCGGCAGCTTACCCCGTGTCACACACGGGGTTACCGCCAAGGAGGTTAAGGACAGTAAGGAGTTGGTCCACAGACTGAGTATAAAGGAAAACAATGAGATAGATGGGAGACAGACCTTCTGTTTTGACTACATTCCCATTGTTGAAGTTCTCAGTAAAAGTATTTAAAGGACAACTGAAGCAAAAGGGAATTGTAGGCTGCCATATGCATTTCCTTTTAAACAATACCAGTTGCTTGGCTATCCTGCTGATCCTCTGCCTCTAATACTTTTAGCCAAGCATGTAGCGAATGAGGTGTTTCTGACATTGTCAGATCTGACAGGATTAGCTGCATGCTTGTTTTTGGTGTTATTCAGACACCACTGCTGCCAAATAAATCAGCAAGGCTTCCAGGTAACTGGTAGTGTTTTAAAAGGATATAAACATGGCAGCCTCCAGGCAACTGGTATTGTTTAAAAGGATATAAACATGGCAGCCTCCATATCGCTTTCACTACAGTTGTCCTTTAAAAACTGGAATGTGCTCAAAGAAGATTCTCTTCTTGGTGATGGTCTGGGTGGCCCACCTATAGTGGCGTTCAGATGATCCTCCAACGATGGGGAATATCCTAACCTCTAAAGAGTTTAGACAACCAAGGGGCCTCCACTGGTTAGAAATAATGAGATCAAAAGGCAGCCACAGATGTGGATTTTGTAAATGTTGCATTTAGTGTGAAATAGCCCATAGGATTTCACCGTCCAAGCGCTTTTAATACACTAGAAAGTGCTGGCGATCAGAAAAGCTCTTCAACAGCACTCTTAGGCCCATTTGCAATTCACTTATTTTCCTGAGTTTTCTACGAGGTGATGATTTCTTACCTTGTCCTAAAATGCCATTTACACCACCAGCAAGCAAGAAAATACTAAAAATAATTTTGATAGTACTTTTTCACCAACTTTTGGGTGCTTTTTCAATTGTAAAAATGCAGAAAAGTTACTTAAAAGAAAAACGATGACAATTATCTGGTGATAACTCGGGAGAAAAAGTTAATTGCATATGGGCCTTGGTGTGAAACCGCTTGAACAGAGAGAGGGGTGGTGTGTGTAATCAGGGGACCTGTAAGTATCAGGATCCCATAATGGACACATTTTCATCTTTATTTTAGGACATTTTGGGTCAATTCAGGTAAGTTGACAAATATAGGTCCGACTTAGGTATTAGATTTTGTAAATACTTATTGATTATGCAAAACATCTAACAAAAATGGAATCCTGTTGACCTGAAGAATTATTGGACTTCAGTAGTTTGGAACGCAGGCCTAGGTAGAGGGATCCACTGTGCTGATCACTGTCGTCTCTAGTCGACTCTGCTGTAGTAAAAGGATTTCCTGGCTGCTGAGGGGTCTGCTGTTTCCTTTTCTCCCTAGGGCTTGTATGACAACTTCTTAAACATGAAGGTGAAAGAGTCCAACTTCAATGTGGTATGCTTGGCTCTGGACTGGCTCGAGTTCACAGACATCGTGAATACAGTGATAATGCATGGACAGAACTTCCAGCTAATGAGATACCTCCCATTCCTCCCCGTTGCCTTCCACCTCTACTTTGCAGCAAACAACATCCCCCGCATTGCTTATCCCAACAGCCACTACGAGGTATGTCCAAATTGTGTGTTTGGTTTTGTTACTTTGCATGTGTTTAATCAGCCTTTGTGCGTTTTAGCATCTTGTGCCGTTTTGGAAATTTTGAGTGCTGTATATGTGGTGCAAAGCAATGATGAAGCCTCCTATGGATGTAAACTTCTTCTGATATATGCTGCACAGTAGGTCTGAGCAGCGGATCTGGGGAGATGCATTACAGTTCTGGAACTAAGCCACTCTTTGTTGGTTACTTTTACTTGCCATACTTACTTTTGATCTCTAGATGGTGGCAAAGGGTTGCTTTGAGAAGCTTTGCCGTTTATGCTGTGACAGTTGTGCAGGGGGAAAAATAGCCTCTATTCTGGTTGGATTTTTTTATACATTATCCTTAGTGGCCACGTGCTGAGGGGAACATGGAGGCTAGCATGCTTGTTTCCTTTTAAACAATGCCAGTCCTGTGGCTGTTTTGCTGATATTATTGGCTTTATTAGTGTTGAATGGTATCTGCAACAGGCATGAGGCGTCTAGTCGGACCATCTGATCAGTATGCTCATTCTGGGGCCATGGCTTCAAGGGAATCCGAAGTGAGAGAGATATGGAGGCTGACCTATTCATGCAAACAATGCACATTGCCCGGCTGTCCTGCTGATCCTCTTCTGCCTCGAATACTTTAACCTATAGACCCTGAACAAGCATTCAGATATTTCTGACTGAAATCTGACTGGATTAGCTTCAGGCTTGTTTCAGGTGTGTGATTCAGACATTACTGCAGCCAGCAGGACTGGCAGGCAACTGGTGTTATTTAAAAGGATATAAATATGGCAGCCTTCATGTGTCTCATATGGCATTCCTTTTTGAGTATTAGATACAGAAGCTTGGCATTACAGCCAGTTAAGATTGATCGCTTAAAAAGAACAGAAATATGCATTCCCCTCTCAGTACAAGGTTGCATTAAAGCCCAACTCTACCCAAAAGTGAACAAGACAGATTCCTAGAGGAATCGGGATATGTGAATATAAACAGTGCACAAAAGGAAAGTGGTGGACATAAGTCTTTCATCGTTCAGATGTACTTGGAATTGCAGTATAGCTTGCGTCCTCTCCTCCCTGGATTCAGTTGCTGGGTGGCTCCGTCAGGCTTGTCCGTGTGATGCCCGAGGGATATGGTAGGGGTTTTTTTTTAATTGGGCCAAAATGTCAAAAGCAAACTGATCTACATGTGGAAGCTCTGTGAAGTTTCCTCTTCTCTACAATCCACACAAAAGAAAATGCTGCGTTTGGTTAATACATTTGTGCTGCTTTCATTTGAAGATGGCAATTGATTTTTTTTATTTTTTTCAGACGATAACATCACCCAGGTACAACAGCAATGGAAATTGGTATGGTTGGGTGGGCCTGCATTTGTGCTGCAAAAATAATTGTTCTATCTTGTATAGTTTTGTTTGGATACGTTTTTGTAAAGGTCAAAAGTTCACCCAACCGAACTCTAAACTATAGAACAATTTTTGCAGCAAAATCCAGCACTAACTAAGCATACCGTTATGTTTGTGTGCTGTTGTGTGTGTGTGTGTGTGTGTGTGTGGAGGTGTCGCCATCTCCTGGAAAAAATGTTTGCTATTATCTTTAAATGAAAGCCACAAAAAATTTTTGTGGTACAAATAGACACAAATGTAGCAGTAACCCAACATAGTTTTTCTCATGCCACTCCCATCTCCTTCTTTTGACTATCGTCATAAGTGGCTCAGGAAAGTTGTAGTGGCAGTCATGTGACCACTGCTAACAAAATCTACATGAAATTGAGATTATACTCCCAAAACTAAAATTTCATTTATTGCTCTTAGGTATATAAAAATAAAAGAACATGTGGAAGTATTCCCTGAATGTAAAAGTTTTACGTTCACTGCAGAGAGCTGTACAGACTTGGTTATCTCTGGTTAATCGGCGAATGTAATCATTGCCAGCCAGAAGACACTCACTGCCTGTGTTTTGATTCTGCTCCCTCCCTCTGCTGAACAGACACATCGGCTTGGCAACAGTCATTTCAGAAAAAAAGGAGGGGGACATAATGAAGACCCAAAACAGGGAGATTCTTGCCAGCAATGATTAATTACATTTGACGATCAGCCAGCGATGAGCAAGCCTGTACTGCTCTCTGCTGTGAAAATAAAGTTTTTACACACAAGGAATGCTATCAAATGTTCCTTATGTGCCTAAGAGTAGTAGTTTTCAGAGTATGCCACTTTAAGGTATTCATTTACTGAAATGTGGCTTGGTATATCGTAGAAGATTTTAAACAGTGCACCAAGTTGTTAACATTTTTGATTATAAAAATAGATACAGGATATTGCAGATCTTTAATGTTTTCTATTTGATTCAATCATTTAAAAACTGAAATATATATTATTTCAGTCGGAGTCTATTAAGACAGTTGATCAAAACTGAAACACACTATGGGCTTGATTCCCTAATCCGTGAAAACTCATATCACGGCTGTTTTCGCGATCGCGTGTTTCAGCGCGATAATTCGGGATTGCGTGCATTAATTCACGATCGCGCGGAAACGCAAAAATGCACACAAAACCGGCCATGATCTGAATTCACAGTTTAGTGACTAAAGCCCTATGTTTGATTAGTTTTGGTCAATCACAGTATAGAAACAAAAGCTAAACCTACCTTTTTATATGGAAATGTGTGGCAACCATAGATCCAGGGCTGTGGAGTCGGTACAAAAATCATCCGTCTCCTCCGTTTATGAAACATCCGACTCCGGGTACCCAAAATCGTTCAGACTCCTCGACTCCGACTCCTTAGTCTAATTCTTACCAGGGTTGTGAATTCGGTACAAAAATTATCCGACAACTCAGTTTATAAAACCTCTAACTCTGACTCCAGGTACCCAAAATTGCTCTGACTCAGACTCCTCGACTCCGACACCAACTCCAAGTCCACAGCCCTGCATAGATCTATAAATAGTAGCCTTGACCCAATAGGTAGCATTTCTCCACCATTGAACTTTGTATAATGTGTTTTCTAGTAAGTGCCAGTTCAGCCTTTAAAGGGAATCTGAAGTAAAAATAAACTTGTGATATAATGAATTGTATGTGTAGTACAGCTGAGAAATAGAGCATTAGTAGCAAAGCAATGAGTCTCCTATTGTTTCCAGTACATGAGGAGTTAAGAAACCTCAGTTCTCTATGCAAAAGAGCTTTTCTAAGCTTTCCGACCCAACTCGGAAACGGTCCTATTTTCTGAAGCACTTATACATCAAAGGAACAGTCTCAGGTTTTACTACAAGGGAGTTCAAAGGGTCATTAACTCTGCTCTGTTTCATAGTTTAAAATACAGTGTTGTGTTTGTAATTGCAACTATGACAGAATGATGCAGATAAAAAAAAGCTATATAACTGAGAATAAAAATGACTCTCTTCTTTGCTACTAATATTGTATACATTATCCGTACTACACGTGCTATTCATTATATCATACGTTTTGTTTTTTTTGCTTCCGTGTCACTTTAAAGGTGGAGCATATTGCATTTATTTTAGTAAATGTAATTTCAGCCTCCTGCCTGACTTTTGCTGACAATATACACGTGGCAGTTTTCTTTATTTCTAGGCTGCTGGTGTGGTTTTTTTTTGTTATTTTAGTGAGAGGCGAATAGAAGCTTCAGCAGAGAAGAGTAGGTAATCAATATAGCAGTTTGTATCTGAAAATAGAATTACATATTCCATTATCCTGCAGGGCTCTCAGGCTGTCAAGGATGCACCTGATGCAGGATGAATGGTGGATGCTGGATGAGCACAAAATTGTTCATCTTCTGATATCTCGCAGGGAAGTCCATTATAGAGCTCTTCACTACAAAGGAAAGACATTTAAAAGCTGAAGTGTGCTTTTAATACAAGTATGCAAAATAGTCTCCAGGTTCCGCCCTCGATCAGTATTGCATTAAAGAGACACTGAAGCGAAAAAAATATATGTAATGAATTGGTTGTGTAGTATGGATAATTACTAGAACATTAGTAGCAAAGAAAATGGTCTCCTATTCTTATTTTCAGTTATATAGTGTATTTTTTAAATTCCATCGTTCTCTAATATTTGCGGTTTACACACTACTCAGCATTCTAAATGATTTTACAGAGCAGGCTAGTGAACTTTTGAACCCTCCTCTGCAGAGAAAAAGAAAATACGACAGAGTTGAAATAACAAGCTTCAGAAGACAGAGCTCTCTGCCACTTTGAAAGTTGTGGAGCTCAATGGCTCTTTTGCATAGATAACTGGAGTTTCTTAACTTTTCCTGTACTGGAAACAATATTACACTTAACAACAAACACAGAACATTTATATCATGCTCTTCTCCTGGCGGACTCAAAGCGCCAGAGCTGCAGCCACTAGGACGTGCTCTGTAGGCAGTAGCAGTGTTAGGGAGACTTGCCCAAGATCTCTTACTCAATAGGTGCTGGCTTACTGAACAGGCAGAGCCGAGATTTGAACCCAGGTCTCCCGTGTAAGAGGCAGAGCCCTTAACCATTACACTTCCAGCCTTATGTCTCTGCGCCTAATGTTTTATTTCTAAGCTGTATTACAAATGCAAATCATTATATTATCATTTTTTCCCGCTTCAGTGTTTCTTTAATGAGTTTGCTTCCCTGAAGAAACCAGAGGACCGCCTTGCTTCTGTTTACAAACACCTCTTTTTCTCCCTCTGCCCTTCAAACCCCATGATAAGAGGATTGGAGAGCTCTGCCACCTAACAGCAGGCAATATTTAAAGTGCACCTGAAATGACAGGGGATATGTGATAAACCTATACACATGATACTAGCTGTACTAAGAAATGATGTGAAGTCTCCGTCTGTTTCCAGTCCAGGAAGAGTTAAAAAAACAACTTGTTAATTATGCAAAAGAGCTTTTCTAAGCTTGTCGACAGCTTGACAAAGTTGGTCTTATTTTCTGATGAGCACACAAAAGCTTAAAGCAGACCTGAACTCAGAACATCCTCTCTGCCCTAAAAAATGCACAACAGCATAACCACCTTAAACAAAAAAACATTTTTTGCAGAAATCCTAAAAATAAGTCTGCACTGTTTCTACTTCCTGATTCATGGAAGCAGACATATTAACAGCCTGTGCTTTCAAATGAGCTTATCTGCCATCTTTGCCGTGGCAGTCATGTGACACAGGGGTAAGGGCAAATTACAACTTTTGATTAGACACAAATGAGGGGGAATTAGACAGGCTGAACTCTCCAAATACATACAGGGTGTATTTCTTGCATTTTCCTTCTGTCCTGTGTAAGAGTTCATGTCCACCTTAAACAGCCAAGAAACAATGGAAGACCACTCGAGATAAGGTTTTACTACAGGAAAGTTCAAAGGATCAATAGTTCTGCTTCTTTTACAGTTTATAAGACAGAGTTTGGATTCGAAACTGCAACTGGAGTTACAGATTACCCAGCAAGCTCATGGTGAACCAGAACTCCTAAGAGTGTGTAAGAGACTAAAAGGACCAAAAAGCCCTCTTACTAAAATGCTATGCAAAACAGAATTTTGCCTTCTTTAAACAGAAGGTAGTTGCAATTAATCAGGTTGGAGTGGGCCTGTGAGGTCTCCCACAATGCATCACTGCTGAATATGCAAACCATTCCTTCCCACCTGAATAATCACAAATGCCTGCTGCTTTAACAAGGCACATTTCTGTATTGCATTGCAAAGAAATAGTGCGTTTATTGAGGTTGGAAGCAATGGTTTGCATATTCAGCAATGATGCATTGTGGGACATCTGTATGATCACTCCAACCTGAATAATCGAAAAATACCTTCTGTTTTAAAGCAAGACTGAAGCGATTTTTAAAATAAAAAAACAAATACTCACCTAAGGAGAGGGAAGGCTCTGGGTTCTATAGAGCCTCCCGGTCTCCTGCCGGGCTCATTGTTCCACCGCAGGCTCCTTCATTTGAATCTCCCGCCGCAGGGGACTTCTGCAGTCTTCGGAAGCACTCGGGCTCCCAAAGACTGGTGGCTCTGTGCGGCGAGTACGCAAGAGAGGGTGCGCAGTATGGACCAAGCCCGTCTTTGAAAGCTTGAGTGCTTCCGAAGACTGTCGAAGCCTAAACACGGAAGAGAGCTAATGGGGGGGGGACTGGGGACTGGGAGGAGAACGGGAAGGGCCCACCAACAGTGCATGTTTTGTAGAAATCCACAGAGGTAGTTAATTGGCTCTGCTGAAACGCTAATTACCTCACTTGTTCATGTTTGTTGCTTTCTCCAAAACATGTACGGTTTGTGGGCCTTGAGGATAGGGTTGGGGAACTCTGCTCTTTAGGACCCAGAGCCTTCTCTCTCCTTAGGCAAGTAACTTTTTTTTTTTATTTTAAAAATCGCTTCAGACTCCCTTTTAAAGATATCCCGAGGTGGGTTTCTGCAATCAATATTAGGACACAGAGGCAAATTCTGCATACTATCACCAGTCTTTGCGTCCTTATAGTGTGCCTCCAGCCACCCCCCGTGCTCTGCTGTCCCCCCTTATAAAAACCGCCAGGCTAGCGACACGCCGATTGTCGCTAGTCGGCTTTTTACATTCAGGCTGCCACTCAGCGCCGCTCCCCCGCCTCCTGTATAGTGTGGCTCCTCGCCTACGTCCCTTCCCTCCCCGCCTCCAGAAGCTTCCTCCAATCGGCTTGTAAGTGGCAGCCTGAATGTAAACAGCCGACTAGCGACAATCTGTGTGTCGCTAGCCTGGCGGTTTTTATAAGGGGGGGGCAGCAGAGCATGGGGGGGGGGTGACTGGAGGCACGCTTTAAGGACACAGAGGCTGGTAATAGTATGCAGAATGTACCTCTGTGCCCTAATATTGATTGCAGTAACCCACCTCGGTTCTCTTTAATAAGGTAAAATACTGTTAACATTTTATATTCTATAGCATTTTAGTTGAGAACAGCTGACAGTCGGCAATGAAGAATTTCACTCGTTGTGTGATTAAAAAGCAACTGCTTGGGCTTTTTTTTCACCACTGTGGAAAATCGCACAATGCTCCCAGTGCACTGCATTGGGAAGCATTATGTGCATTTTCGCATTGTGGGAAACGCCTTCGACTTTTGCCAAGTGGGACCCTAGCCTGCGGGGTTTTTTTTCTTTTCTTTGTATAAATCATCCTTCTTTCACCTCCCACTAGTCTTACAGCACCTACATGTCTTAATCCTGCTGCATGCTAGCTCTGTGGTAAACTTCTAGTGGCATCTTTACACCACATTACCGTGCTGCCCGTTTTCCTGTGCTCCATTTAATGCAAGTGTTCTGTGTTGTTTCAGGCCCTATCCAAAACCAGCCAAATGCAAAATCTTCTCAGTGCAATGGTCTCAGAAATCCCTCCCGCCATCCGCACCCGTGTGAGCCCTCAGTCTCTGGTGCTCGATGCCCTCTGTCTGCTGCTGGATGTCATCTCCCCAAAGCTGCGGCCTGTAAGTATTATGGTTTTAATTGTATTTTTTGTCCTTTATTTTTTTGGCCTTTCTGTTTTGGAGATGTGCCTCAAAATATTGATAAAGGTGTAATAAGTTCCCCCTTGCAGTGGCTTCAAGCTCAAGTTCATCCTCACAGTTTTATCATTGTTGGTATAGCTGAATAGGGGACTATGCAATTACTCACACAGTTTTCGTATTTGACCCAGCTGTTCCACAGAAATTCCCTTTTGAAAAGTCAGTCATGTGTCAAAGATATCGCTTCAGCTACAAAAAGGCCCTCTACTGCGATACAATTTGTTTTTTGTGGCCAGCACTGCAACTCAGCAGAATATCATTTTGGAACTGAGCTCTAGCTGCACTGCTGGTGACGGAGTTAAAGGGGCACTACAGCGAAAAACTGTAAAATGTAAAATATGTTCAAACATATACAAATAAGAAGTACATTTGTTCCAGAGTAAAATGAGCCATAAATAAATTTTCTCCTATGTTGCTGTCACTTACAGTAGGCTGTAGAAATCTGACAGAAGCGACAGGTTTTGTATTAGTCCATCTATTTATAGGGGATTCTCAGGGATATATTTTCAAAAGCACTTAGTGAATGGCAGTTGCTCTGTCCAACTGCCAAAAAAACTGTGTAGCGAGCAGGGAAGCTGGCCAGCATCATTGTTTAAATCCTTTTTCGGGAATATCTTTATAAAGAATAAAAGCCTTGCTGAGAATCCCCTATGAAAAGATGGGCTAGTCCAAAACCTGTTGCTTCTGTCAGATTTCTACTACCTACTCTAAGTGACAGCAACATAGGAGAAAAGTAATTCATGGCTCATTTTACTCTTTTGCAAGCAATTCACTTTATTCAATCTTCAGTACAAAACATTAAAAGCTGTACAATGGCTATGGTCCACCGTTTCAGACCTGCCTGGTCCTTGGTCACGCCACACAGCGTAAAGTTTGAATAAAGCAAATTGCTTGTAAAAGAGCTGTGCCGGATTCTTTTGAGAAATACTTTGACTACTTCATGTGGGTGATGATGGGATATGAAGGAATCTGAACCGCTTTCTTGCCAGTAAAATTGTCTCAAAACATTATGCATTTACAATAAGTGCTAATTTGCCATCATATTCAGTAAATACAGGAGGGGACTGAACTAGTGCATTAAAGACCAAATATGCCTGAACCCTTGCTCCAGTCTGAGGAACTTTTTCTGCGAGCACACCTTGGGTCATACGCAATTAACTTTTCTCCAGAGTTTTCTCCCAGGAGATAATTTTTCATCTTCTCTTCAAAGGATCTTTTCAACACTTTGCAATTGAAAAAGTACCAAACAGTATTTTAAAAATGGATATCATACTAATTTTGAGTATTTGCTTGCTTGTTGAAGGCTTACAATATATTTTGTTGAAAACGTGTAAAAACCTCTCCTATGATAAGTCAATTGAATAGGGGACATTATCTGCAACAGAGAAACTGCTCTTTCACAGTATGGACTGGAGTAGTGGATAGCACTCAAACCTTGCAGTGCTGGGGTTCCAGGCTTGAATCTGTACTTGGACTCCATGGGGATTGTATCTTCTCATCTATGCTCTCTGGTTTCCTTTCCATGCTCCAAAAATATGCCGCTAAGTTAGCTGGGTTCGCCTCTCAAAGAAACTTGGCCTTGGACTAGGACTTTAATAAGGATGAGCTCCTCTGAGCGAATTGAGCAAAAACAGCGCCAGACATTTGGGAGCCACCATAGGCTGTAATGTGAAATATGGCTATAGTGGGGCTCAGAAGGTAATTTGAGCTCCGGCAAAAGTCGGAGCCCAAATTACAAAAAAATACAGTGCAATTCAGCTGCAGCAATAGCTGGATGCCAAATTGCACCTTTACGGAGTCCATGGCAGCCTAGAAGGGGCATAGTAATTAACGCCACTGGAAAATTTGCAATAGCAGGGTGAGACGTTTTTCTGTTTCACCCTGTGTACAAATTTCCCTGTGCCCTTTTTGCATGTATGCCCTCTGAGGGATTGCTGGAAACCTCACCGTTTTCTACCATAAATGTTTTAGACTGTTTTAGTAGTGTAGCAAGGTGTAGTGTTAGTGTAGCTGGTGGGGGTAGCGAGAGTTAGTGTAGCTTAGACAGAAACTACATGGGGGAGAAGCTCGGCTCCACAAGACCCCCTTGCACCACGCATGCACCAGATTGTTTATTTTTTTCCCCTGGTTTTTGCCCTCTAAACCAAAGCATCGTATAGTCCAAAAATATGGTATACTTGAGGCTTCACATTTTGAGTATACTGTATATGGTATTAATTAGTGATTTTCAACTTTATAATATAATTATCTGAACATTTGCACAGCGCTTTTCTCCTGTCTGACTCAAAGCGCTCAAGAACTGCAGTCACTGGGATGCGCTCAAGAGGCCACCCTGCAGTGTTAGGGAGTCTTACCTTGAACTCCTTACTGAATAGGTACTGACCCTAGCCAGGATTCAAACCCTGGTCTCCCATGTCAAAGGCGGTGTCCTCAAAAAGTACTCTATCCAGCCACTATTATTACAGCATGAACCCCTTTACTAAATGACTTTGTTGGCCAAGTACCTGTTGATGCATATATATTGCTTAGAAATACCTCATAATTTTGTACAAATGCTTTAAACATTCCTTGATACTTTAAAAATAATCTGTACTCTAAAATGTTTACAGCAAAAAGCATATCATTCTATTCATTATGTTCTCCTGGGCCCCTCTGTGCTGTTTCTGCCACTCTCTGTTGCAATTCTGGCTTGTAATTAACAGTTTTAGGCAGTGTTTACAAACAAACTAACCAGCTTGTGATAAGCTCACATAAGCAAAGTGTGTGAGTCATACAGAGCCTGCAGGGGGCCTGGAGGGGATGTTTATAGCTTCTGCTAATGACAAGCAGTGCAGCACATTCCACACATTCCATCCTTTGCTGACAGAGCCGACAGACGAGAGAAGATTAGATCATATAACAGAGATAACACAGCTACTGTGCAATTAGGAAAGGCAGCAGTAAGCCAGAGCACATTAGAACAGGCAAAGAAACTTTATAGGATAGAAGAACTAAAGCTGAAAATGTTGTCACAGAGTCTTTTTAATGAACTATAAATACTTATTCAGGTTAATTTATATATGGTTTAACTTATTATGCATCTCAAAACTTATTATGGAGTATGACAAGGTTTTTTTTTATTATTAAAACTTTTTTTGAAAAAAAGGCAGCATAAACAGCACATCAAACAATGAGATGTATAACATAGTACAAAGAATAACTGTAGTCAATTGTCATAAGTACAAAGATTAGCAAATTATAGGGATATAGCTTAAGTCTCTAACATTTACATGACCCCTAGGGTAGTCAGAGAGAGCTATTGATAATACACTGATCTGACGGCTGCAGCGGGCTAGAACGAACCCCCGTCAGTCATGAAGGTAGACATATAACATATGTAGGATACTAGTTTAACCGGTGACATGACTAAGTAGACACTTAGCAATATGGTGTACTATAATAGTGACAACACATAATGAGAATTAACTACATATAGAGGTGTATACAATATTGCGCCTAGAAGTAAAAAACTAAAAGAAACCACAAAATAAAATTATAAAACCACATAACGAAAAATGCTCATAAGTATCATATTTCAATGATCCTGTACCATATAGTAAGAAAGAGATGATGATTATACATGCAACCATGATTCTGGAAAGAAAAAGTCACACTTTGTTAGGCCCAACCTAGCTCTAATTTTGTTTTCCATAAGGATGTTGTTGTGGGTGATGGAAATAGCTTGAGATATAAGAACATTGTCCTGAGATTTCCAATTCAAGAAAATTAAATGGTGAGCAGCGAAAATGATTTGACGGGGGGAGAGTCTCCACACCAATAAGGAGTAGAGCGAGTTGGGGTGATAATTTTAAAGTTGTAAATCCTGGTCCTCCGTATTAAAGACTCAATGTTTAACCAAAAATTTGAAATAGGACAATTCCATATCATATGTACATAAGTACCAATTTCTTTTTGACACTTCAAACATAAAGGGGACATCTCTGTAGAGAAAGAGGCAATGCGTGTTATATACCGTCTATATAAAGCCCAGTCCACACGATACGGTTCTTTATACGATTCGATTATGATTCTATTTACGATCCGATTAAATCCGACATGTCCGATTAGGATTCGATTCAATTCGATTTGCCATTGCAAAACAATGGCAAATCAAACTGAATCGAAGCGAATCCTGATCGGACATGTCGGATTTAATCAGATCGTAAATAGAATCGTAATCGAATCATATAAAGAATCGTATCGTGTAGATTGGGCTTAAGATTTTACAAGATGTTTTTCCCAGTGGGTATTACACTTTGAGATCTTAGATAGTGTTTTATTTGCCAAGACAAGTTGTTTAGTGTTGATATCACAGTGTAAGTCATTAGACCATATATTTGCGTATTGAAGGAGAGGGGAGTTAGTATAGGATTGGAGAGCCTCATACTAAACAGAGATGCCCCCCCTAAAATAACCCTTAAAGTTTAGCATTGTCAGCATCTCAGGTTGCATATTAGGGGGAAGTATTTTATTAGATGAGATCAAGTGAGAAATTCTATGATATGTGAACAGTTGGGATTGGTGTAAATTAAATTGTTGGGATAATGCTTGGAAAGATTTAAGCCTCTGGTTGGAAAATATATCAGAAAGGGAGTTGGGAGTTTATTCCCACCTTAGTCCATGCAGAGAGATTTAAATTAGGAGAGACATGTTTAAGGACAAATATACTAGTAGAATATTTACTAGTAGAAAGAGATTGTTTTTTTGCTCCCTGAATTATACTTGTTAATAAAGTTCTAAGATTACAACCTAGCATGCTCTGCTCCAGTAAAACCCAGGGTTTTTGAGAGGCCGGTGTCCCACCATTGCCTGACCATGTCCAAGTTTGAAGCTTTATAATAAATTTCGCTATTAGGTAGTCCCATTCCGCCCTGGGATCTGTGTAAAGTCATTACATGATAAGGGGTACGGATTTTCTTCCCGTTCCACATATATTTATTGATACATTTCTTAACATCATTAAACCAGGATTTGTTGATAGGGATATGTAGAGTGCGGAATATAAGATTTTAGGAAGGAGAAAAACTTTAAAGGCCGCAATACGACCTGACCAAGATAGCCAAAACTTGGACATGGTCAGACATTCCTTTTGTAGGTCAGAGAGAAGAGGGACATAATTATATTTGAATAAGTCTGAGGATGATTTAGTGAGATTAATACCCAGATAAGATACTGCTCCCTTTGCCCAGGTGAATGTATATTTTGAAAAAACAAACAAACTGGTCTTTGGGGGAAGATTTAGAACGAATACTAATGATTTGCTCTGGTTTAATTGGGATTAGATGGGATTAGATAAAAACAGTGCTACATCATCGGCAAATAGGCTGATGATGTAAGAAGAGTTATTGATAGATCTTCCGGAAATCAGCTTATTGGAGCGTATTTTTTTGGGCAATGGTTTCCATGATTAATACAAAAATGATGGGGGATAACGGGCACTCCTGTCTTGTTCCATTTGATATAGTGAATGATTTGGAAATCAAGCCTGCAGCGTTGACCCCGGCAGAAGGAGGGGTATATAAAGCCATAATGGCAGGCACAATTGTACCTGAAAGACCAAATTTGAGCAAAGTTGCTCTGAAAAATTGCCATTGGACCCTGCCGAATGCCTTCTCCGCATCCAAAGTTAGGAGCAGAGAAGGCATCCGACAGAGCTCCACATGTCTCAAGACATTAATCATGCGTCTCGTGGCGTCCGATGCCGTAGTATGACAAGTTTAAGTACTCTGATTCCCGTACTTACAAACTAGTTCCGGGAGATTGTAAGTTGAATTTGTTTGTAATTCGGGTCATGCATTATACATGGTGAAATGTGGGTAAATGATTTAACTTTTGGACACGGGGTATATTTTTTTTGTTGTATTCAATGTGCTTTTATTTTGTTTTCAACTACTTACAACAGTTTATACAATACTCGTTACAACAAAAATATGTAATGAAAAAAAATGTAATTTTTTTATATGAAGACAACTTTGTACGAAATGTTGTAAGCTGGGGGACGGTCAGTACTTCCCGAGTCCAACAAAAGTACACCTTGGAGCATGGGTGCAATGTATTGAAAACTTAGGATATTGGTCTTCAAAAGAAGTACGCTGAGTAAACTGGTCTCTGTCTGTCCGGGGCTGTGGAGGGGGTACAGAAATCATCCAACTCAGACTCCTCAGTTTATGAAACCTCCGACTCCAGGTACTCAAAATTGCTCCGACTCCACAGCCTTGTGTCTGTCCACCTTTTTACTGCCTTAGTGGAGCCAGTCCCTGCTTCCACTCATCCACTCCCGCAGTCTCTCACAGAAACCAGCATAGCATGTACCTACCTCACCACAGTGCCCTCCAGCCACTCTATGGCTCTCCAATGTAGACTGGCAACGGACTCTCCACGGGCACATGCATGAAGTAACTACAGCATAGTGCCATCTACAGCCTGAGGGAGCAGGCCGACTTTATTTTATCCTTGCTATAGCCTCTCTCAACCTCCCACTATTCATGTAAGAAATGAATGTAATGTTAAATATTTACAGTCCAGGAGAACAAAGAGAATCACACTATTCATTTGTTTCAATCGGGTTAAAGCTTTGCCAGTTCTTTGTATTAAACACTATCCAAGTATGTGTCTCCTCAGGTGCTGAACAGAATCGACATGTCCTTAATTGTTCCTTTAGATACAGATGTCTGTTCCCCATCCATATCTTCAGAAGTCTTTATAAGGGCTGTTTTCCACTAAGAATCGCAATGCAATAGTTTTCCTTTCATTTTCTACTACCATGATTCTACCGCAATTCGCCGGGAGTGTGGTGCAAAAATGTATTTAGCATCTTGGAAAAATCCCATAGCAGCTCGATTGCTATTTGATTTTCCTGCCCTTCTAAACTTTGTATAGGAGGCCAATGGCACGGAAGATGCAGCAGGCAAGGTGATTGCAATCATCGAAAATAGTGTTGCAAACATATTGCACTAATGGAAACATCCCCGCACAGTTTGTTATTTTGGAGTGTACCTAGTGTTTTGCAACACCGTGATCCCAATCTCGGGTGGCAAAACGCATTTGCAGATGTTAAAAGTACACCTGAAACATTGAGTAGTGCATTATTTATACTTACCTGGGTGCTTCCTCTGACCCCATGCAGACTGAGGGCTCCCTCACCGACCTCCCTGGCTGCTCTGTTGTGCTATTCTCTGCTCAAATAAATTGGCCAGTCGCCTCCAGTCGAGCTACACTGCGCTTGCACAACCGGGAGTGCTCTCCGGGCCATGGGAGTGCAAGGGGGCCGCGTGTGCCCAGTACAGCGTGACTCTGCCAATCGAAATTCGAAGAACTTGACAACTGAGTGACCGGGGTGGATGGCCAGGGAGCATCGGGCTGCATGGGGCTGGAGCCATGCCCCAGGTAAGTATACATAATGCACCACTCAATGTCTCTTGTTTTCTTTAAAATCCCAAACGAATCAACAGGCAATTTCCCATGTGTACAACACACTTCCTCCAGATGGCTAAAGCATACCTACAACTGGAAAAGGCCCATCTTGCAAAGCCTGGTGAGTGTGGCACCCAGTAGGTATGACCACCGCTTCACTTTTTTTGTCCTTCTCCCTTGGTCTTGCTGGGAAATTAAGGTACGCTAGATAATTTTCAATATTTTGCTCCTTGAAGGACACCCGAGGTGGAAATAGACTGATGAGATAAACATTTGTATATATCCTCCTTCTCCTAAAAATTACTTATAGCGGGCAGGAAGGGGGGTATTGGGCACAGCGGCGGGAAGGGGGGTCGGTCTCCCCCTCCCTCACCTGGGTCCCCCATCTGCGCTCCCCCTCTAGCTGAAGTTCAGCAGCAGCCGCCGCTATTAGTAAGAGGCAGCATAAGGGGGTATCGGGCAGGAAGAGGGTATTGGGCACAGCAACGGGGAGAGGGGGTCAGACCCCCCCCCCCCCCCCACCTGGGTCCCCCATCTGCGCTCCCCCTCTAGCTGAAGTTCAGCAGCAGCCGTCGCTATTGGGAAAAGGGAGCGGACAAGGTTGACTCACCTCTTCAGCGTTCCAGCGTGCGTTCCACTGTCGTCACCAGCAATGCCGCCCACTGTATTGTAAATGGACGGCATTGCAGGAAGTGACGACAGTGGAACGCACGCTGGAACACGGAAGAGGTGAGTCATCCCCTCCTGCTGCCTCTCACTAATAGCGGCGGCTGCTGCTGAACTTTAAGCTAGAGGGGGAGTGCAGATGGGGGACTCAGGTGAGGGAGAGGGGGTTTGACCCCCCCCGCCGCTGTGCCCAATACCACCTTCCTGCCTGCTACCGCCTCCAGCTCGGCGGCAAGTCTAGGACCGCCCCTGGGGGCAGGGCGCTACTTTTTCTGCTTGCTTGGACCGGCCCCTTCTTCTGCTTGGACCGGCCCTGGGGGCAGGGCGCTACTTCTTCTTGCTTAAAGGTTGAGGCACGTAGCCTATTTTTTATATAGATAGATAGATAGATAGATAGATAGATAGATAGATAGATAGATAGATAGTAACATAAAATGCATCTCTTATGCTTAGGAATTTTAAAAGACAACTAAACTGAGAGGGATATGGAGGCTGCCATAATTATTCCCTTTTAAACCATACCAGTTACCTGGCTATCCAGCTGATCTTCGCCTCTAATACTTTGTCATAGACTTACGGTAGGCCTTGTTCACATCATATGTGCTTCCATGCGCATTTGGAAGCACGTATGATGTGGTAACATGCAAGAACGGCAGAAGGGTGTAGACAGCCCTTCTGCCTTTCACATCAAGGTTTTGATTCACTAAACCATCACTCCTATCACGGCCACTCCAGTGTTTTCACGTTTTGCTGGCGTTTTCGCATTTTTTACGCGCAATCGCAAATTTTTGAGATTGCGCGTGAAAGCGCTAACGCGGCCGTGATATTTATTACGGTTTAGTGAATCAAGCCCCAAATGCGCTGCGCAGCAGTACGATGCGCTATGCCCGCAAGCACAGAGCCGACCCATTCACTGTCAATGGCTGGGATCAGCAGTGCAGCAGGTAGCAGCGCTGATGGCGTGCGATCATACGCGGTGCGTTCCGATAAGTCTCTACACGCTTCTACTTACAAAATCTTAGATAACATGGGTTATTTATCACTGATTTGATAACACCACTACAGAGATGTAAAATAATGACAGCAAACCCCTCTCCTCGTACCAGGGAATTCGATGGCAGAGTTAATTAGTAAACAAGTGTAAAATACACTTTCCAGGAGCAGACAGTAGCAGATTTGTATACATTGCTTAATTGTTACATCTAATACATTATCAAAACAAATGAACTGTTCAAATAAACAGGAGAGATAGACAAATAAAATGTGTGGGTTTAATGTACAATAGAACTGTTAACATTAAAGCTATAATGTATGAAAGTGGATAAATAGTGTAATTCTTCACTTTTTTCCTTATTTTCCTTTTAAAAAATGCGTAGAAAATAAGGTAATTACTAATAACAAATATCAGCCACAAAAAGCCTAATTTGTCCTGAAAAAAAAACAAAATATAGATCATTTAATTGTGATAATTATTAATAAAGTTATTGCCAAAGTAATCACAGCTGAGCTGAACTGTGAAAATGACCAGGGTAGTGAAGTGGTTAAATAATCCTATATAATAATTTTATTTTGAATAAAACTAGTTGTCCTCTGCCCCTCTGTATGTTTGTCTGATATACCTGGCGCATAGGTGTGTGTGTGCGAGCATGTGTGTGCGCGTGTTCGTTGTATATAATATATACACACATTTGCTGGGACCTAAGGACTGAGTTTACTATATCAGAATATTCCTTATGCTCAACACACACATCATACAATCTTGGTTGTACAGATTTACCAAATCTATGTAGTATAAGGGCAAACAGATTGAAAATACCTTGAATGATTGATTGGATAAGCTCTTATACTACATAAAAGTGGTAAGATTGAACAACTAAGATTGTATGGTGTGTGTTGAGCATAAGGAATATTCTGATATAGCAAACTCAGTCCTTAGGTCCCAGCAAATGTGTGTATATATTATACTGCTGTGGAAATCTGTAGATCTGTGTTTTCGCATTCATACATCATGGATGTCTAAAGGCATTTTGGTACAAAACTACTTACACCTACAGCGGATGTCTATAGCGGTTTTTGTTTCCCAATATTCCTCTGCCACGGGCGTGTTAGTTTTCAGTACAAAGTTTTGGCCCAATGCCTCCTTTCTCCTCTATTTGAAATATGCAAATAATAAACTTGATCTTTTTCTTCTTATTTGGTCAAGTTGATTTGAATTCGAAGGGTCACCTCGGCGCTGGCATGCTGAGCCATGAAGTTCACCGGCAGATAGCGATGGTGGGCAGGCCGCCTCGGCTTTCAGCTCCAGCAGTGATTTTCCTCTATGGCGTGACTCGGTGTGTTGAGTTTACTCTAGGGGCTCCATTGACTTGTACAAGTTTTGACAGTGTTGTTGTCCAGCACTTTGTCTTGACTCTTGAGGTGTCAGGCAAGGTCATAGTCTCCCCCCGGACCTGAGGTTATTTTCTTTTGTTCTTTATTTAGACCCGTAAGCCCCAGGCTCATATCCTTTTAATTTAATTGTGATTGAAGTGAGCGAAAAAGCAATTTAATCTGTGTCTTCGGGTGAGCCAAGGGCCAAGGCAATTAGACGGAAAACTCATATTTTTAGGCTTAAAGGGCTAGGTCCCTTGTTCTGTGTTTAGAGGGTTTATCTTGGCAAATTTTCACATTGTTCTTTACTGCCTTGTATGGTTGGTCTGATAGGCTTTTAATAGTGCAGGATATGTCATGTTTCTTAGTTAATGATTCTTCTAGTAGCAGGTCGAGGTCCTCTGAGACGATCGTCTTCTGCAGGTTCCACAGATGTTACGCTTTATCATACCTGCACTCCAGCTAAATAATACCCCTGAGTGCCTATGCCTTAGGGGAATTGTTAATCCTTCCAACTCCCTCGCACTGATTTAAAACACTTTGAGGGCCTATCTATATATATATATAGGTGGCGAGAATTGTGACTGCCACAAAAGTGCCTGCACTGAAAGTGGGCCAGTATTTGTAATTCTTCAGCTTTCTGCAAGCAAAAAAGATCTTCCATGATGCACCACTACTGAATATCAGTGTTCTCCCCAGGCTCTTTTAGCTGGGTGCTCCACCCAGCTAATTTTGGTGAGCACCCGGCTTTCATCGGCTCACCTCCTCATCCTCCTGCGCTGTAAGCAGGCCCTGTATTCCCCCCTTGCGCCCCACCCGGTTACCTTTTCATGCCACTCGGCAGGAAAAAAATTCTGGGGAAGAACACTGGAATATGCAAATCATTCCCTTATGATTTTGTAAGCAAGACCTGCATCCCAGAACTGCTGGTGTGCAGTGTCCCTCTATAGCCTGTTAGTTTCACACAGCCATACTAGTCTGACATGCATACATCTGTGTGTGCACCCATGGCATTGTTACATTGAACAGTATCACATAAGCTTAGGGTGATAGATAAATATTTAATATATTACGAACATGTTTTATTTTCTTGCTGTGGTGAGAGGTGATGTGATCATACATAAGTGCAGGGTTGTGGAGTCAGAGACTTTCGGGTACCTGGGGCCATATGCAATTCACTTTTTCACCTGAGTTTTCTCTTAGGTGATATTTTTAAACTTGTCAATAAAATGCCTTTTAACCACTTGAGGACCTAGGGCTTTCTACCCCTTAAGGACCGGCCACTTTTTTTCCATTCAGACCACTGCAGCTTTCACGGTTTATTGCTCGCTCATACAACCTACCACCTAAATGAATTTTGGCTCCTTTTCTTGTCACTAATAAAGCTTTCTTTTGGTGCTATTTGATTGCTCCTGCGATTTTTACTTTTTATTATATTCATCAAAAAAGACATGAATTTTGGCAAAAAAATGATTTTTTTAACTTTCTGTGCTGACATTTTTCAAATAAAGTAAAATTTCTGTATACATGCAGCGCGAAAAATGTGGACAAACATGTTTTTGATAAAAAAAAACCATTCAGTGTATATTTATTGGTTTGGGTAAAAGTTATAGCGTTTACAAACTATGGTGCAAAAAGTGAATTTTCCCATTTTCAAGCATCTCTGACTTTTCTGACCCCCTGTCATGTTTCATGAGGGGCTAGAATTCCAGGATAGTATAAATACCCCCCAAATGACCCCATTTTGGAAAGAAGACATCCCATAGTATTCACTGAGAGGCATAGTGAGTTCATAGAAGATATTATTTTTTGTCACAAGTAAGCGGAAAATGACACTTTGTGAGAAAAAAAAAAAAAAAGTTTCCATTTCTTCTAACTTGCGACAAAAAAAAAATGAAATCTGCCACGGACTCACCATGCCCCTCTCTGAATACCTTGAAGGGTCTACTTTCCAAAATGGGATCATTTGTGGGGTGTGTTTACTGTCCTGACATTTTGGGGGGTGCTAAATTGTAAGCACCCCTGTAAAGCCTAAAGGTGCTCATTGGACTTTGGACCCCTTAGCGCAGTTAGGCTGCAAAAAAGTGCCACACATGTGGTATTGCCGTACTCAGGAGAAGTAGTATAATGTGTTTTGGGGTGTATTTTTACACATACCCATGCTGGGTGGGAGAAATATCTCTGTAAATGACAATTTGTTAATTTTTTTTACACACAATTGTCCATTTACAGAGATATTTCTCCCACTCAGCATGGGTATGTGTAAAAATACACCACAAAACACATTATACTACTTCTCCTGAGTACGGCGATACCACATGTGTGGCACTTTTTTGCACCCTAACTGCGCTAAAGGGCCCAAAGTCCAATGAGTACCTTTAGGATTTCACAGGTCATTTTGAGAAATTTGGTTTCAAGACTACTCCTCACGGTTTAGGGCCCCTAAAATGCCAGGGCAGTATAGGAACCCCACAAATGACCCCATTTTAGAAAGAAGACACCCCAAGGTATTCCGTTAGTAGTATGGCGAGTTCATAGAAGATTTTATTTTTTGTCACAAGTTAGCGGAAAATGACACTTTGTGAAAAAACACAATTAAAATCAATTTCCGCTAACTTTTGACAAAAAATAAAATCTTCTATGAACTCACCATACTCCTAACGGAATACCTTGGGGTGTCTTCTTTCTAAAATGGGGTCATTTGTGGGGTTCCTATACTGCCCTGGCATTTTAGGGGCCCTAAACCGTGAGGAGTAGTCTTGAAACGAAATTTCTCAAAATGACCTGTGAAATCCTAAAGGTACTCATTGGACTTTGGGCCCTTTAGCGCAGTTAGGGTGCAAAAAAGTGCCACACATGTGGTATCGCCATACTCGGGAGAAGTAGTACAATGTGTTTTGGGGTGTATTTTTACACATACCCATGCTGGGTGGGAGAAATACCTCTGTAAATGGACAATTGTGTGTAAAAAAATCAAGATTGTCATTTACAGAGGTATTTCTCCCACCCAGCATGGGTATGTGTAAAAATACACCCCAAAACACATTGTACTACTTCTCCCGAGTACGGCGATACCACATGTGTGGCACTTTTTTGCACCCTAACTGCACTAAGGGGCCCAAAGTCCAATGAGTACCTTTAGGATTTCACAGGTCATTTTTGTTTCAAGACTACTCCTCACGGTTTAGGGCCCCTAAAATGCCAGGGCAGTATAGGAACCCCACTAATGACCCCATTTTAGAAAGAAGACACCCCAAGGTATTCCGTTAGGAGTATGGTGAGTTCATAGAAGTTTTTATTTTTTTGTCACAAGTTAGCGGAAATTGATTTTAATAGTTTTTTTTCACAAAGTGTCATTTTCCGCTAACTTGTGACAAAAAATAAAATCTTCTATGAACTCACCATACTCCGTACGGAATACCTTTGGGTGTCTTCTTTCTAGAATGGGGTCATTTGTGGGGTTCCTATACTGCCCTGGCATTTTAGGGGCCCTAAACCGTGAGGAGTAGTCTTGAAACCAAATGTCGCAAAATGACCTGTGAAATCCTAAAGGTACTCATTGGACTTTGGGCCCCTTAGCGTACTTAGGGTGTAAAAAAGTGCCACACATGTGGTACCGCTGTACTCAGGAGAAGTAGTATAATGCGTTTTGGGGTGTATTTTTACACATACCCATGCTAAGTGGGAGAAATATCTCTGTAAATGACAATTGTTTGATTTTTTTTTACACACAATTGTCCATTTACATAGAAATTTCTCCCACCCAGCATGGGTATGTGTAAAAATACACCCCAAAACACATTATACTACTTTTCCTGAGTACGGCGGTACCACATGTGTGACACTTTTTTGCAGCCTAGGTGCGCTAAGGGGCCCAACGTCCTATTCACAGGTCATTTTGAAGCATTTGTTTTCTAGACTACTCCTCGCGGTTTAGGGCCCCTAAAATGCCAGGGCAGTATAGGAACCCCACAAGTGACCCCATTTTAGAAAGAAGACACCCCAAGGTATTCCGTTAGGTGTATGGCGAGTTCATAGAAGATTTTATTTTTTGTCACAAGTTAGTGAAAAATGACACTTTGTGAAAAAAAACCAATAAAAATTAATTTCCGCTAACTTTTGACAAAAAATAAAATCTTCTATGAACTCGTCATACACCTAACAGAATACCTTGGGGTGTCTTTTTTTCTAAAATGGGGTCACTTGTGGGGTTCCTATACCGCCCTGGCATTTTACAGGCCCAAAACCGTGAGTAGTCTGGAAACCAAATGTCTCAAAATGACTGTTCAGGGGTATAAGCATCTGCAAATTTTGATGACAGGTGGTCTATGAGGGGGCGAATTTTGTGGAACCGGTCATAAGCGGGGTGGCCTTTTAGATGACAGGTTGTATTGGGCCTGATCTGATGGATAGGAGTGCTAGGGGGGTGACAGGAGGTGATTGATGGGTGTCTCAGGGGGTGGTTAGAGGGGGGAATAGATGCAAGCAATGCACTGGCGAGGTGATCAGGGCTGGGGTCTGAGGGCATTCTGAGGGTGTGGGCGGGTGATTGAGTGCCCTAGGGGCAGATAGGGGTCTAATCTGATAGGTAGCAGTGACAGGGGGTGATTGATGGGTAATTAGTGGGTGTTTAGGGTAGAGAATAGATGGAAACACTGCGCTTGGGTGGTGATCTGATGTCGGATCTGCGGGCGATCTATTGGTGTGGGTGGGTGATCAGTTTGCCCGCAAGGGGCAGGTTAGGGGCTGATTGATGGGTGGCAGTGACAGCGGGTGATTGATGGGTGGCAGTGACAGCGGGTGATTGATGGGTGGCAGTGACAGGGGGTGATTGATGGGTGGCAGTGACAGGGGGTGATTGATGGGTGATTGATAGGTGATTGACAGGTAATCAGTGGGTTATTACAGGGGAGAACAGATGTAAATATTGCACTGGCGAATTGATAAGGGGGGGGGGGGGGGTCTGAGGGCAATCTGAGCGTGTAGGCGGGTGATTGGGTGCCCGCAAGGGGCAGATTAGGGTCTGATCTGATAGGTAACAGTGACAGGTGGTGATAGGGAGTGATTGATGGGTGATTGATGGGTAATTAGTGGGTGTTTAGAGGAGAGAATAGATGTAAACGCTGCGCTTGGGTGGTGATCTGATGTCGGATCTGCGGGCGATCTATTGGTGTGGGTGGGTGATCAGATTGCCCGCAAGGGGCAGGTTAGGGGCTGATTGTTGGGTGGCAGTGACAGGGGGTGATTGATGGGTGATAGGTGATTGACAGGTGATCAGTGGGTTATTACAGGGAAGGACAGATGTAATTAATGCACTGGCGAATTGATAAGGGGGGGGGGATCTGAGGGCAATCTGAGCGTGTGGGCGGGTGATTGGGTGCCCGCAAGGGGCAGATTAGGGTCTGATCTGATGGGTAACAGTGACAGGTGGTGATAGGGGGTGATTGATGGGTAATTAGTGGGTGTTTAGAGAAGATAACAGATGTAAACGATACATTTGGGAGGTAATCTGACGGCGGGTTTGCGGGCGATCTAATGGTGTGGGTGGGTGATCAGATTGCCCGCAAGGGGCAGGTTAGGGGCTGATTGATGGGTGGCAGTGACAGGGGGTGACAGGGGGTGATTGATGGGTGATAGGTGATTGGCAGGTGATTGACAGGTGATCAGTGGGTTATTACAGGGAAGAACGGATGTAAATAATGCACTGGCGAATCGATAAGGGGGGGTTTGAGGGCAATCTGAGCGTGTGGGCGGGCGATTGGGTGCCCGCAAGGGTCTAATCTGATGGGTAACAGTGACAGGTGGTGATAGGGGGTGATTGATGGGTGATTGATGGGTAATTAGTGGGTGTTTAGAGGAGAGAATAGATGTAAACAATGGATTTGGGAGGTGATCTGATGTCGGATCTGTGGGCGATCTATTGGTGTGGGGGGGTGATCAGATTGCCCGCAAGGGGCAGGTTAGGGGCTGATTGATGGGTGGCAGTGACAGGGGGTGATTGACGGGTGATTGACGGGTGATTGACGGGTGATTGACGGGTGATTGACAGGTGATTGACAGGTGATCAGGGGGATAGATGCATACAGTAAACAGGGGGGGGGTGGTCTGGGGGGGGGGGGGGGGGGGTCTGGGGAGAATCTGAGGGGTGGGGGGTGATCAGGAGGGGACAGGGAGCAGGGGGGGGGGGGGGATAAAAAAAAAATAGCGTTGACAGATAGTGACAGGGAGTGATTGATGGGTGATTAGGGGGGTGATTGGGTGCAAACAGGGGTCTGGGGGGTGGGCAGGGGGGGGTCTGATGGGTGCTGTGGGCGATCTGGGGCAGGGGGGGGAGAAATCAGTGTGCTTGGGTGCAGACTAGGGTGGCTGCAGCCTGCCCTGGTGGTCCCTCGGACACTGGGACCACCAGGGCAGGAGGCAGCCTGTATAATACACTTTGTAAACATTACAAAGTGTATTATACACTTTGTATGCGGCGATCGCGGGGTTAACATCCCGCCGGCGCTTCGGTATAGCCGGCGGGATGTTGCGGCGAGCGAGCGGTGACAGGCGCCGGCGGAGGATCGCGTCACGGATGACGCGATCGCTCCGCCCATGCCCTTAAATGGACCGCCGCCTCTGTGGGTGAGCCGGTCCTTAAGGGCTCCACTTCCCGGCCGCCTCTGTGCGTTAGGCGGTCGGGAAGTGGTTAAAGGGAAGGTCCAAGCAAAAAAAAAGAGTTTCACTTACCTGGGGCTTCTACCAGCCCCATGCAGCCATCCTGTGCCCTCGTAGTCACTCACTGCTTCTCCAGTCCCCCGCTAGCAGCTTGCTGACCTCGGAGGTCAGGGCCGAATTGCATACATTTTTACACATTCCCGCTAGTGCAGGAACATTAACACATACATTTTTACGCGTTAGTGGTGCAACGCGTACATTTTTGTTCCTGCACTAGCTGGAATGCGTAAAAATGTATGCAATGTGGCCCTGACCTCCGAGGTCAGAAAGCTGCCAGCGGGGGACTGGAGCAGCAGTGAGTGACTACGAGGGCACAGGATGGCTACATGGGGCTGGTAGAAGCCCCAGGTAAGTGAAACTCATTTTTTTTTTTTTTTTGCTTGGACCTTCCCTTTAAGCCCCAAGAAGGCAAGAACATGCTCAAAATAATGTTGATAGTACTTTTTAACCTCCTTGCCGGTTATCCCGAGCTCAGCTCGGGGTAACCTGCGTAGGAGGATATCTCAGGCCCCGCTGGGCCGATTTGCATAATTTTTTTTTTTTGTTACAAGCAGCTAGCACTTTGCTAGCTGCTTGTAACTTCCGATCGCCGCTCGCCGCAATCCGCCGCGCCGAGTCGCTCCCCCCCCGCCTCAGAGCCCTGCGCTGCCTGGCCAATCAGTGCCAGGCAGCGTTGAGGGGCGGATCGGGATTCCCTATGACGTCCCGACGTCCATGACGTCGGTGACGTCATCCCGCCCCGTCGCCATGGCGACCGGGGAAGCCCTGCAGGAAATCCCGTTCTCAACGGGATTCCCTGCATACTCTGATCGCCGAAGGCGATCGGAGTGGGTGGGGGGATGCCGCCGCTTAGCGGCTATCGAAAAAAAAAAAATTTAAAAAATGTGCGGCGCTGCCTCCTTGCCGTATTTTTTAGACCGGCAAGGAGGTTAAGCAACTTTTGGGTACTTTTTTAGTTGAAAAGTACTGGAAAGTTATTTAAAATCAAAGATGAAAAATTATCTCCTAGGAGAAAACGCAGGTGAAAAAGAGAATTGCATATGGCCCCTGACGTTGGTGGTTTCATAAACGGAGGAGTTGGAGTCTGATGATTTTTGTACCGACTCCACAGCCATAAGTTACCTTTTATCCTTGTTGTTTGGGGGATGGTAAGATATAAAGATGACCTTTGTCCTCGTGTGGTGGATGGGATAATATATAGGTGTCCTTGATGTGTAAGGGGAATAGAACTATATTTAGATGACCTTTGTCATTGGTACAGGGAGAGGGTATCCTAGATGACCTTTGTTTGTGCTATGTGGGGGTTGTGATGACAAATATGTGAGCTTTACCTTTTGCTTGGGAGGATGGGATCATATATAGATGATATTTATCATTGCTGTGGGGCCATTGAATCATACGTAGTTGACATTTATACTTGCTGCAATCAGGCTTTTATGGGTGTCAGAATAAAGGAGATGGACGCCAGGTACATCTGCTCCAGTCTGTAGATAACGCTAGCTTTGCATCAGGCATCTGATAGAACAATGCTGACATTGTCATTAATTGGTTTTCCACATTTGGGGGACGAAACAGATATTTGTGTCAAAACCATTTTAGCTGAAAATGAAAACTACTTAAAGAGACACTGAAGCGGAAAAAAAATTATGATTATTTGTATGTGTAGTACAGCTAATAAATAAAACATTAGGAGCAGACACATAAGTCAAATATTGTTTCCAGTACAGGAAGAGTTAAACTCCAGTTGTTATCTATGTAAAAGAGCCATTGAGATCCACAACTTTCAAAGTCGCAGAGAGCTTTGTCACTATTTTCTTTTTAGGTCAATAGTTTACTGGCCTGTTCTGCAAAAACATTTTGAATGCTGAGTAGTGTGTAAACTGCAAATATTAGAGAATGATGCAGTGTTATATAAAATACTATATAACTGAAAATAAATATGAGAATATTTTCTTTGCTACTAATGTTTTAGTAATTACCTGTACTATACAATCAATTCATTATATCATAATTTTTTTATTCTCTTCAGTGTCTCTTTAAAGCGGTATAAAACCCTGACCTATAAAGCCATTAAAAACATGTTTTCCTACTTTTTTTTTATATGCCATACGGTTATCTTATTTGCTTTTGTGCATAAGTATTAGTATTCATTTAGAAATTATGCGTTCCCAAAGTACACTTTTTTTTTTCTCTGAAAGCTAACTTTGCATTTTATTTATAACTGCTTTATTCATGTTCTAACAAACAGAAATGCTTTCTAAAGGCTGCCATACACTGGTAAATTGCCTCCAGATTGACCAGCAGATAGATCCTCTGTGATCGAATCTGATCAAAGAGGGATCTATTGGCTTCCCACACTTCAAACAGATGTTAAATCGATTTCACTATGAAAGCGATTCCCAATCTGTGGAGCTGCCGCGCCCCCCGCCCCCCCTCCACGCATACATTACCTGATCCAGCCGGCACGAGTCCCCCTGTCTCCGCTGTCTCTTCTCCGCTCTGGGCTGTTGGGCTCCAGCTTCACTTGACTTCCTGTTGGGGGCAGTTTAAACAGTAGAGGGTGCTCTAATGTTTAAACTTACTGTCGGGACAGGAAGCAAGTGAAGCCAGCCAGAACCCAGCGCGGAGAAGTGACTGCGGGGACACGCACCGGCGGAACAGGTAATGTATTGCCGCTAGCGTCTGTCGTCGGACATTCGAACGCCGCTATCGACGCACTCCCGAACGAGCGAAATCTTCCGCACGGTCAGATCGACGGGAACGATCGATTTCGGATGGAAATCGTTCGGTCAGCGTTTGTGCAACGATTTCACAGCAAATTCGATCAGTGATCGAATCTGCTGTATATCGACGGGAAAATCGTTAAGTGTATGGGCCCCTTAAATTGTCTGACTTTGTTCAGGGGACTCGGCAGTGTCAGAGAAGTGTTTATTTACATTTCTCACTTGATACAATTAAACACAAGATAACATTATCTACAACTTTGGATGCGTCCACATTTCTCTCTTAAAGAGGAACTTTGACCAATGATTAAACCTCATCCCAATCAGTAGCTGATACCCCCTTTCCCATGAGAAAGCTATTCTTTTTCTCAAACGAATCATCAGTGTGCTCTGTATGGCTGATATTGTGGTGAAAACTAGCCGGGCGGAGCACCCAGTTAAGAGCCTGGGAAGAACACTGGAGTGGCATTGCCCTCTTCCACAGGCTGCTGCTCACTCGTTGACTGTCCATTGTGACTCCCCTCTCCATAGAACAGCCAACACCTGCTCAGCTGTAGCTGAACATAATGTCTTTACATTAGACATCCTAGTTTCCACAACTGGCTCCTGACAGAAGGAAGACCCTATCCCATAAACATAAGTAATAATCTCCAAACTACTGGTGACCTGGATCAAAAGAGAAACCAAAGAAACCTGAATTAGTGGCAGAGTACATAACATCGTACAGTGATTTTTTTTTTTTTTTAATTGATTTTTGGTGCTTTTCTTCCAAAGACCCAAGTGCATATGACATAGGCTAAAATAGGGTTAAAATAAATGTATGGCTCGAACAACTCACAATTATAATCAGACAATCAAATATGAATAAATCTGACTAATAGCTTAGCTATTTTGGCAAATGATACATATTTCATAGCACATGCATATGTAAAAGTAGGAATTAAGCAATGTCAACATGGGTGCACAAAGTCAAGGCTGTCTCCCTGCACAGGTAATGAAATACAGGGTGAGAAGTACAAGCAAATAGTCCTATTAATATGTAAAAGAAATAAACATTATTAAAAGAGTAGGAAAATGAATGCTCATGCTTAAAGGACAACTGAAGCGAGAAGACTATGGAGGCTGTCATATTTATTTCCTTTTAAACAATACCAGTTGCCCGACAGCCCTGCTGATCTATTTGGCTGTGTGTGAATAACACCAGGAACAAGCATGCAGCTAATTTTGCCAGATCTGACAATGTCAGAAACACCCGATCTGCTGCATGCTTGTTCAGGGTCTACTGCTTAACGTATTAGAGGCAGAGGATCAGCAGGACAGCCAGGCATCTGGTATTGCTTAAAAGGAAATAAATATGGCAGCCTCCACATCCCTCTCTTCAGTTCTTCTTTAAACACTTAATCCTATCTATAGCCGTCCAGATAGGAGCCGCTCTGGTCTATCTGGACCCATATACGCGTCCAGTGTTTCCTTGGCTGGTGCTCGCGACCACCACTTGTTACCGCCAGGCCTTTATACAGCGACGATTGGGGAAGGGGGAACGGATGTTCCCCGATCCAATTGCAGTGCCTGTCATGAATGGACATGATCCCGAACAGGGGCCATGTCCATTCATAATAGTAAAAGCAGAGTGATGCAGGCAAATAGTAAGAAATAGTAGTAATACATGGAGGGCAAATGTTAATTTAAATGAATTGAATTCCTTCTAAACTCCCCCCCCCCCCCCCCCTCGTTACCACAACCAGTAACAAACTGTTTAAAAAAAAATACATTAATAGTTGCATTAGGGACTCCGCTTTTTTTTTTAATATGTTTGTCATGTAGGTGTATTACTGTTATGTTAGCAAATGAGGGCTTGTAAATAGGGGGCAGAATTAAGCCCCCAGCTAAGTCTCCCGGCCCCCCAACACCTGAGCAGCCCGGCCCCCAGCTGAGTCTCCCGGCACCCCAACACCTGAGCAGGCCGGCCCCCCGCTAAGTCTCCCGGCCCCCCAACACCTGAGCAGCCCGGCCCCCAGCTTAGTCTCCCGGCCCCCCAACACCTGAGCAGCCCGGCCCCCAGCTAAGTCTCCCGGAACCTAAGCAGCTCCCCCGCTACGTTTACCGTCACCTCTGTCAGCTCTCCGAGGAAACTCTCATCTGATCTGGCCGTTTCTGTGTTTAGTTGGCCACTAACGGACCAATTTCTAGCGAAAAATCGTTCAATCGATCCGAAATTCTAGGTTGGCAGTGGTCAAATTGCCAGTAAATAATCTCCGTTAATGGTTATGATCGATTATGAATGATTGAAAAAAAAGTGGTCCGACTGAATTTTCGTCGAACGAAATTTTGAATTTTCAAGACGGTCGTGATCGATAAATAGCGAAGATTGGTTCGTTGATGATGTAGTGAACGATTTCACTTCCAGTCAGAATTTCTGATCGCTCGAACGATTTTTCGCTAGAAATTGGTCCGTTAGTGGCCAGCTTTAGTCCGCTCTTGCTTGTTTTCTCTGGAGCTTCCAATCCTGGCTGCTCGCATCCCGTGTGACGTCCTCTCTCAGCGTGACCACATGATAGGTCACATGATGGGTCACGCAGAGAGAGGATGCCAGCGGGCATGCGAGCAACCAGGAAGCGTCAGAGAGAATGCAAGCAAGAGCGGACTGAGGACCAAGGAACTGCCAGATCGGATAAGAGTTTACTCCGAGAGCTGCCGGGGCTGACGGTAAACTTAGCGGGGTGGGCGCTCATGTTTTGGAGGTGTCGGGAGACTTGGCAATGAGCCGTTTAGGTGTCGGGATCACATAAAACTAGGTGTCCGATGACACAGGAGGCTTTACAGGGGAGCCACTTAGCTGCCAGGGGTATTGAGGCTTAGCAGGAAGGCGAAACAAATGTTAGAGGTAGATGAAAGTATGGGAGGCCACCCGCCCACCCTGCAGTACGGGATCGCTCTGCCGCCACCTTTTTTCACACATTTCCCACTGCAGGAGGCTTAACGAGAACACCGCAAACATTATTAATGGGAGGGGGCGTTGCCGGGTGCTAGCCTAAAAGTACTATTCGGACCATAAGACGCACTGAGTTTTTTCCCTGTACTTTTGGAGGAGAAAAAGTGCGTCTTATGGTCCGCAAAAATACGGTAATCTGCATTACGCTATTCACTACTGTGTGTATTTTGAGATTTTATGCAATAAAGTGGATTGAGGATTGCAAATCTCTGCCCAAATTGGAATTGTGTAAAGTGACCCAGTAGTAAAAAATAAATAAAAAAAAAGTGCCCCCTACTACTTGGCCCTGCATCCTAAAGAGGCTCCCCTGTCCTCCTCAGCAGAGGCGATTCAGCAGTGGGACCCCCAAAAGTCCGCTCGTCGTAGCTGTGCTCAGGACAGCCGCTTCCGCTCTGGCTCCAGCAGATATAACAGATCCCCAATCTAAACCGCTCTACCGCACTGGCTCAGCCTGAGTATTTATTTTTTTTTTTTAATGATTTTTTGTTGTTGTTAAATTACAGGTTCTCTTTAAGCACTAGACCTACCTGTGATGTAAGGTGGGCTACGTTAGGTGAGCATATGGGAAATAGGGTTGTGCAGGGTTGAGAGCACAGAGATCTAGGCACGTGCGTTGCACCCAGTGGAATGAGTGATAACAAGTTGATGCAGTAACGCACTGTGTGGAGTTTTACTTAGTTGATCAATTGGAGTGCACAGTGAGGCATTGGAGGTTGTTGAACATTGGAACCTTCTTGCAGTGAACTCACTACTTAGGAACAGTGAAAACAGTATATAAACTGAACATTATTAGTTGCTTAGCACAACTAAAACTGAACATCATTATTGGCTCACCCCGACTAAATGATATGTTTTATCCACTTCCCCACCACAGGTTATGCTCCTCCCATTCATTCGCCAATAAGGCTTGGTTCAAACATAAAGGTGTCTAGTCCTGTCAGTTTTTGCCAGTTGGCATCAGTTTTGCATGCGTTTCTATGGCTGTGTTCACACATATATCTATACATATCTGGTCCAGTCCTGCCAGTTTTGTATGTTTCTCTATGGGTGTGTTCTTACATAAAAGGTGTACTTGTCCGGTTCAGCAAAACGTATGCAAAAGGGACGCATAACTGACAGGACGGTATTGGACAGGGCCAGAGAAATTCAGATTTTAGGCTACGCCTTTACTGTAGCGTTACATTTTCGCCTGCAAAAAATCGTATAAGATTTTTCTGATTGGTGAAAATTCGCATGTAAATTTGTACGCGTTTTTATGCGTTTCATTAGTTACATATGCATAATCTGCCTAGTAACAGCTTAGGCACGACTGCTGACCACTTCCTGTAACCATGGATCTAATACGAATTTTCGGGCAAGTAACGCGAAAATTCGCATTGCCTATACAAAGCATTGTACGCGAATCGTACGCGATGTCCGAAAAAATGATACAGGACCTCAGATTTTTCCACGCGTGCGAACGCGTACGAAAATTCGCATAGAGTGGAAACGGCTGCATTGACTAACATTAGTTTTAAAATCTATGCGAATTTTCTGAGCAGAAAAACTGACCCAAAACGCACAAGTGGAAACCTAGCCTAAGTGTGAACCAGGCCTAACTTTATTGCTACCTACCACACCTAAATGATCTATATTTTTTGCAGGACAATTTAGGCTTTCTTTGGGTTGTATTTTCAGCTAAGAATTATTTTATTTTGTGTGCATTTTAAAGAGAATAAGAAAAAAAATTGAAAAAGTAATTTCTCAGTTTTTGGCAATTATAGTTTAAAAATAAAATATCCCACTGTAGATAAAACCCACACATTTTATTTGCCTATTTGTCCTGGTGATTACAACATTTAAATTCTGTCCCTAGTACAATGTATGAGGACAATATTTTATTTGGAAATAAAGGTGCATTTTTTTTTCGGTTTTGTGTTTATTTATACTCTATCAAGCCCTTATTTGCAAAAATGACGGTAATATACCCAAGTAAAGGCATTTTTTTTTGTTATGCTCTTACTTTAGCTCGTTTTTTTCACAATTGTTTTATTTTGGTAACTATGGAGGCAGAAGTAGTTAATGGCTATAAAACATGTATTTCCAGATCCATAGTCATGTGCAGTAAACTGGAAGGAATCTGTGTGGAAATGGGGCCTTATACTTTTAGCTGTAGATCAATTGTTATGATTGAAGTTTGACTAGATTGCTTGTTTCTGGTGTCTGATTCATACGCTATTGCAGCAGGACTGCAAGACAGCATGTACTGTATTGTTTAAGAGGAAATAAATATCATACATGAGAACAGAGGCGCCAGTAGAATAAAAATTGCTCAAACTTTTAAAAGTGATTAGAGGAAGCAGTGGTGTTACTTTATACAATAATACAATAACATTTCTATAGCGCTTTTCTCCCATAGGACTCAAAGCGCTTAGGCTCTCTCAGATTCAGTAATTAGTAGGATGAAGTATTCACACAACAAAAGTTATATTTCTGCAAATGCCAGACTGAACAGGTGGGTTTTCAGTCTGGATTTAAACACGTCCAGGGATGGGGCTGTCCTGATCTGTTGAGGTAAGGAGTTCCAAAACGTAGGGGCAGCATGACAGAAGGCTCTGGGACCAAAAGTTTCTAAGTGGACTCTGGGTATGACTAGATTATTAGAACCTGTGGATCTGAGAATGCGGGGATTGCTACGCAGCTGTAACATATCTTTCATGTATCCAGGGCCTAGATTATTCAGGGATTTAAATGTCAGTAGGCCGATACTTTGCTGTATACTCCACTTTTATTGCCTGATGAAGTAGGGTCATACCTGTGAAACGCATTGCATTGATCCCCGGAGTTTATAAATACATTTTTGTGTTGGTTTAACTTCAACACTTGGTTGTGCTTATCAGGAGGAGGTAAGTCCACCACTGCCTCCTCTTAACTCTTTTAAAAGTTTTAGCAGTTTTTATTCTACTGGCGCCTCGGTTCTCTGTTATACTAGTCCACCCCATGGTGGAGCGGTGATTTCACCCTTTTTCTGTTCTGCAGAGAGCGACTTCTTATTCTTGAGTGTGGACAGGTCTAATCTCCCCACCTGCATTTACAGTGGTTGCCTCAGGGGAACCGTTGTTTGTGAGTATAATGCCCACTATGCCATCACTGCCTGCCTCTGCCGCTATTGTGTACATAGCAGCAGTTAGGCACCCGTGTACCCATCACCTTGATATTGCACACAGCAGCTTTGGTAAGATCCGTTATCTTTGTTTCTTATACCCCTACAAGCTCTATACATATTGGGATGACTATTTTCTTGTAGCTGTCATTGTCGTATATTTCATTGCTTGTGCAGAGACCGCTTTGACTTTGTGGAATGAAGTTGACATTGAGCCACTTCTACTTTTTACATATGCATGCGTTATGAAATATGTATTGTTTGCCAAAATAACTTCTATTAGTCAGATTTATTCATATTTGATTGTCTGATTATAATTGTAAGTTGTGCAAGCCATGGATTTATTTTTAACCCTATTTTATCCTATGCCAGGAGCTCTCAAACTTTTCCAGCACAATTGCTGACATTGCGACGAAAAGCAACTACCGAAAAGCCCCACCAAGTAGTGAGTGATGCTTTTAGACAGCGAACCCCCCCCCTTTCAAGTGCCCCTGCAAGTGCCTAGAAGGCAAACTTGCCACATACTTTTTACTAAGGCGTTGCTTCCGTCTTGCCACTCTATCATACATGCCTGATTGGTGGATTGCTGCAGAGATAGTTGTCCTTCTGGGAGGTTCATCTCTCTCCACAGTGGACCTCTGGATCTCTGACAGAGTGACCATCGGGTTCTTGGTCACCTCCCTGACTAAGGCCCTTCTCTCCTGATTGCTCAGTTTAGATGGCCGGCTAGCTCTAGGAAGAGTCCTGGTGGTTTTGAGCTTCTTCCCCTTACAGATGATGGAAGCCACTGTGCTCATTGGTCCTCCTTCAAAGCAGCAAAACATTTTCTGTAACCTTCCCCAGATTTGTGCCCGGAGATGTCTACAGATAATTCCTTTGCTTCATGCTTGTTTTGTACTCCGACATGAACTTTCAAGTTCAACTATGAGACCTTTTATATAGACCGGCGTAAGCCTTTCCAGATCAAGTCCAATCAACTGGATTTACCAAAGTTGGACTTCAATTGAGTTGCAGAAATATTTCAAGGATGATCAGGGAAGAGAGGATGCACCTGAGCTCAATTTTGAGCTTCAGAGCAGAGGCTGTGAATATGTATGTACATGTTATTTCTCAGGGTTTTTTATTTTTAATACATTTGCCAAAAATTTTGTCATTATGAGGTGTTGTGTGTAGAATTCTGAGGGAAAAAATGAATTCAATGAATTTTGGAATAAGGCTGGAACATGAAAAAGTGGAAAAAGTGATGCCTTCTTGGTTGAGAATATAGCCTGTGTACAGATGTTTCTTGTGGACGTGGAGAGATCAGACATGCTGGATCTCCAAATGACACTTAGTGCTAACCCCACCCACCAGAAGCCGGTGGGGTTAGCACCTCCCTGTCTTCCCTCCTCCCCTTTCCATAGAACTGGTACACCCCACTCAGATATGCCTGAGCATTGCACGTGTATGGTGTCATTTATCACTTCCCATTGTCCTGGATGTCCATTTACTGTGGTAGATTTTCCAGCTGTTTTATGTACGGTAACTTTATCTGCACTTTTTAATAGATTTTCCATTGAGTTTTTTCCATTGAGATAAATAAGACCATTTGAAATAACCACTTAGGTCAGTCAAAGGTATGGATTAGGGAATCACTACATAGGTTTTAACAACCTGATATATCAAAATAACCATAGACAACTACATTTCAACTTCAAGTATAACTTGATAAATTGTATCTGTAAACGAGTAAGAGAGAGTATGACAACCATAGAGTAGTTCATACTGAAAGCGATCAGGAATCAGCAATCGTGTGTTGGCAGCCAACAAATCTCACTTTTTATCAGATTCGATCAGAGAGAGATTGGTCTCTTGGTCGAATCTGTCCATCATTGCTAGATGTAAGGCTACCTTAGATCGGGGAGAGGAAAGATTTTAAAATGGGAACATTGACTAATCTACAAATGAATATTCAGCAAGGAGAGGGCCAGTGCATACCACAAAGGCTGCATCTGAAATGACCAACAGCTCACATGTGCAGCACCTATAATAAGCTATCTGCACACTTTGCATTCAATTCAGATGCAAATCATATGCATAACTACTATTACTTACCATGCAAACGGGAAACTCAGGAATACAGGCAGGGAGCAGCTAACCTGGTAGTTACATACTAGCAAAATTATGAAAGAGGGGGGGGGGGGGAGGTGGCGCATCCCTAAAAACATGCTGCAATTGACTGGTTAATCGCTCAGGCATGCACCACCTCTATTAGGCTGAAAATGCATGCCCTACGCCCAAAACAAATGCAACATTTATTATACTATGGAGGAACTTTGGCTTCCACTATAGTTTGCATGCAAAGTATAATATACTGGACACTTGCGCCACGGTGAGGCAGACCTCCGGGCAAGTGGCCTAACCTAAATTAAAAACAACATATGTATAACCTTGGAAGCAGCTAAGCAAAAATGTGTAACTTAAATTTTAATGGGCAACTTTTGCTTAGCTGCTCCCAAGGTTATACATATGTTGTTTTTAATTTAGGTTAGGCCACTTGCCCGGAGGTCTGCCTCACCGTGGCGCAAGTGTCCAGTATATTATACTTTGCATACAAACTATAGTAGAAGCCAAAGTTTCTCCATAGTATAATAAATGTAGCATTTGTTTCGGACGCATGGCATGCATTTTCAGCTTAATAGAGGTGGTGAATGCCTGAGCGATTAACCAGTCAATTGCAGCATGTTTTTTAGGGATGCGCTTCCCCCCCCCCCCCCCCCCCCCCCCCTTTCATAATTTTTACAAATGAATATTGTAAAAAAAAAAAAAAAAAGCAATTTTCTTCATTCTGCAATTTTCAGGGTCTCAGTGAGGCTTACCCGACCTTCTTAGGTAACCGAATCCAGCGCTGGCTCGCCCGAATCCTCCCCTGACAAGCTCGTCAAGTGAGGATTTATCTACCTCTCCAGGATCCTGCTCAGGAGCACTAGCCGCTCTTCATTCGGGCCAGGCGGAAATTGCCGAGCCCGATCTTAGCAGGCGCAAAAGGACTTACCACTTGCATAGTACAGCGGATCGATCGGGTTCGGCTATTTCCACCTTAACCCATATGAAGAGCGGTTAGTGCGCCTGCGCAGGATCACGGGAGGTAAATATTAACCTCGCCGCACTTCGGGGGACCCTGACACTTGAACGGAGGGACAGAGGAGGATGGGGGAAGCCTTGTTGGGATCCAGAGGCTTCCCCCTCCTGAGGTAAGTATCCCCCAGAGGGTTTTTTTTCCCATTACAGGTTTTCTTTAAGGCAGTTTGGCCATACTCTCCTCCCACGTCCTAAATGAGAAGGGTGTGAAGTTACATCTGACAGAGGAATAAGAACCCCCGCCATTACCTGAATCATTATTTACTGACTTTTCATTCTAAAAAAAAAAAATCCCTTTCTTTAAAAGCTAGTGAGCCAACATAGTCAAGTTGTCTGGAGAGAGCTGGATTTTAGTCTTCAGAATCCTCATTTGACACAGAATGGTAATACTGTGGCACTCTGTGTGCTAAGGGGCCAGATAATATATTCCGTTCCATGGCTATGAGTTTGGATGTAAACAAATGTCCCCTAGGAGTACAGAAAAAGCCTTCTGATGTGATGCTGCCGGCAGTGTACATAGATAGCACTGTATGTACACTTGTATGGTGCTGAGCATCTGCAGGCTTGGTTGCATGTTAATGTAATTCACCTTAGAGGTGTTGGCTGCCAGCAAGAGCCAAATGTTAATAGGCTGCATTTTAGTGGTGTATCTTTAGCGGCAGCTATGATGGCAGAGGTCTGACACATCTATAATATGCCCTTTACCTGCCTGCTGCACATGCACTGCCAAGATCAATATGTTTCCTTCAAGGAAAAATGTTACCAGCTCCTCTGTAATCGATGTTTGGATGCAGGGCCTGTGTCTGCTCACTTTCCTCTATGAATAATTGATGGCTGATAAGTGTTTGTAAACAGGAAATCTATACCTCACCCCCCACCCCCCTCCGTATCTCCAGCTGTGCTCAGCCTTTACCATGGCCGGGTCCTGAGTTATGTTGCTGGGCCTTTGGCACGCAGATCTGTGCTATGCAGTCACCTTTAAAGTGGACCTAGGCACTATATTTAGATCAAAATTTAATCTCTGTAAAACATTAACGTGACACTGAAGCGAAATTTTTTTTTTATAATGAATTGGTTGTGTAGTACGGATAATTACTAGAACATTAGTAGCAAAGAAAATAAAAATATGAGACTATTTTCTTCATTAGTTTTTATAACATTGCATCACTCTCTAATATTTGTAGTTTACACACTACTCAGCATTCTAAATGATTTCACAGAGCACGCGAATGACCTTTTGAACTGTCCTCTGCAGAAAAAAACAAAATACAGTGACAGACACTAGTGATAATAAGCTTCAGACGACAAACCTCTCTGCGACTTTGAAAGTCGGAGAGATCAGAGAAGCTCTTTTGCATAGATAACTGGACTTTTTTTTAATTCTTCCTGAACTGGATACAATGTTAGACTAATGTCTCTGCTGCTAATGTTTTATTTCTTAGCTGTACTACACATACAATTCATTATTTCACAAGTATATTTTCACTTCAGATTCCCTTTAAACACTGCATAAAATTGAGAGGAAAATGGTAAAAGGCACTGGAAGGGTTCATAACCTAAAGTTACTAAAGTAACTGAAGTTAGCTGATAACCTTGCCAGTTTCTGTTGCCCGAGCAAATTATAAGATTGTCTTGTAATTATTATTTGCAGAGCTAACATTCACAGCTTTCTTGCATCCAGCAGAGGCAGAGAACATTTTCTGTTTTGTTTGTGTTTTCAAATAATTAAAGGGCAACTGAAGTGAGAGTGATATGGAGGCTGTCATATTGAATTTCTTTGAAACCATACCAGTTGCCTGGCAGCCCTGCTTGGTCTGTTTGGCTGCAATAGTGTCTGAATCACACACCAGAAACAAGCATGCAGCTAATCTTGTCACATCTGAAAATGCCAGAAACACCTGATCTGCTGCATGCTTGTTCAGGGTCTATGGCTAAAAGTATGAGAGGCAGAGGATCAGTAGGACTGCCAGGCAACTGGTATTGCTGAAAAGGAAATACAGTGCATATGGCAGCCTTCATATCCCTCTCACTTTAGTTGTCCTTTATAGACAATCTGATAATTTGGGCATTGTTTTGCTTCAGTGAAGTGGAAGGAGGGAAAAGCTTGAATTGAAATTTAAAAGAGACCTGAATTGTGGGTCTTATTGCTGCTCATTATCCCGAGTCCTTCCCATGCCACCATTGTGTGACCTGGATGTTTGCACGTCTGTGACACACGTGTTTCAGGAAGCGCTCATTTACATCTTCTTTACTTCCTGCTCCAGTGCTTCCCTTCACTGAGGAACTACAGTGAAAATAACATCATGAATAACATTTCTTATTGTTTTTCTGACATACATTATTTAGTCAGTGTTTGCCCAATAGCAAGTCTTTCCTCTCCCCAGTTTACATTCTGAAATGTTTCACAGGTGGCCACAGCTTCAGTCCTGTCAGGTGCAGCTTTGTGGAAGCAGATACTGGTTTCTTGGCAGTTGGAAACAACTGTTATGTCTCATAATGCAACGTAGCTCATAGACCGCAAACTATCAGGACCATGGTCATGACATCACACTGTGGGAGGGTTTTCACCACAATATCATTCCGCGTCCTAGTGGCTGCAGCTCTGGCGCTTCAGTCCGCCAGGAGAAAAGCGCGATATAAAAGTTATTTGTCTTGTCTGTTTATTTTGTGGACTGTTACTGATCTGTCTCTGTGCAGAACACCTTTCATGTATTTAGGCGATGAACTGTCACCCTGCAGATAGGCAAGCAGCTTTCTTCCATTATTACCCTCCCTGCTTGCTGATCTGATCTCCTGTCCTGTCTTCCTTCAGGTGAACACACAGCTGTACAGTGTGAAAGAGAAGCAGCAGCTGGCTGACCTGATTAACACGATGCTGGCCTATAACCTGACCTACCACCAAGAGCGCACTATGGATGGACAGTATGTCTACAAGCTGGACCCGTGAGTATGCTGCCACACCCCTCTGACTCGGGCTGCTCTTCCCACTCTGCCTTCTGCTACAGATCTATTTCTTTATGCTAAAGTGCCTCAGCGTCTCTTGTGTATTCCA
Source organism: Hyperolius riggenbachi (assembly GCF_040937935.1). Lineage (NCBI taxonomy): Eukaryota > Metazoa > Chordata > Amphibia > Anura > Hyperoliidae > Hyperolius > Hyperolius riggenbachi. Next base: position 80,580,329 of record NC_090652.1, on the reverse strand, counting down.
GAGGACCTGAGGCCTGAGTCAGATCAATAAAAATATTGTCGGTCAAGCTAGCAGGGAAGACAGAAATATTTTCGGTTTTTCTTTCTGCATTGAAGGAAACCTGAGGTAAAAAAAAACGCAGAGCTGTCATCATTCTCTTATTCCAGGCAACCAACTTTTTTTGCTTCAAAGTTAATAAAAATGGCAGACTATTTTACTTACTCTGCTGGATTCCTTTCGAGAGAACGTGTAGCCAGAACCATGGTTTCTTTACTGTAATATATGACTCGGTTAAATGGATTGCACTAGTAATACGCTTCCACTAAATATACTGTACACCGATAGCCACCAGAATACCAAGAAAATTAGTGTTTTCAGGGCGTATACTTTCGAGCAATTAAACTTTTAATACAGCAAACATAAAAATCTCTGAGGAAGTGAGCGTGCTCGCGAAACAGCTGTTAGACTGCCACACTGTTGCTGTGTTTGTTTGTTCTGTGGGATGAAATAAAGTGGATTAAGCAATTGCAATTTATGTGGTGCCCGGAATTCTCCTCTTCTTCAAGAATAAAAACCAACTGGGCACGAAAGTAAAATTACACAATACACCATGGTAATATCACTGAGTGCAGCCTGACACGCGTTTTGCGGCCACGAAAGGCCACGTCTTCAGAGGCATAAAGTACAGATCAAGAGAATGTATGACACACACACACAGAGATCTAAAAAGTGTGTGTGTGTGTGGGGTGTGTGGTGTGTGGTGTGTGGGGTGTGTGTGTGTGTGTGTGTGTGTGTGTGTGTGTGTGTGTGTGTGTGTGTGTGTGTGTGTGTGTGTGTTGGTGTGTGTGTGGTGTGGTGTGTGTGTGTGGTGTGTGTGGTGTGTGTGTGTGGTGGGTGTGTGTGTGTGGTGTGTGTGTGTGTGTGTGTGTGTGTGGTGT